>NW_022146441.1:2762044-3084966 GCF_002938485.1 Sitophilus oryzae
CTCCAAAATTGCTTCAGTTACGTATTGCTCTATTTTTCTTGAAATTAGCAGAAAGAAAAAGTGTAGCTCATTTGTTAAGGGTTTTGCCACAACGAGGCCATCAGGAAACGATGTACAGATGAAAAGGGTACATCACCCCGTATTCAAAATCTTTTGCCGGTCCGTAGGAAAGGGCCAAGTTCAAAAAACCGCTGTTTTCTTGAAAATTAGAAAAGAAAAAAATTGTAGCTCATATATTAAGGGTTGTGCCGCAAAGAGACCACCTGGAAGCAATCTGTAAGTGGCTCAATTTAATGGGGTTTGTGCCGCAGCAGGACCACCTATGGAGCGATGTGTACAGATGACAGAGATTTTCACCCCATATTCAAAACCATTTTCCGGTCCGTAGGAAAAAGAATGCCAAGTTCAAACCCTTGTTTCTTAAAAATATAAGAAAAAAATTAGCTCTATATTGAGGTTGTGCCATAACTTGAGACCACGGAAACGATAAAATTGTAGCTCATTTATTAGGGTTGTGCCGCAACGAGACCATCTGCAAACGATGTACAGATGACAGAATTTTACCCCGTATTCCACTTTGCCGGTCCCGTAGGGAAAAGACCGTCAAAAAGACCGCTGTTTTCTTGAAAATTAACAGAAAAAAAAATGTAGCTCATTTATTAACGGTTGTGCCGCAACGAGTCCACCTGGAAACGATGTACAGATGACAAGGGTATACCAACCCGTATTCAAAACCATTTGCCGGTTCGTAGGAAAAGGGCCAAATTCAAAAAACAGCTGTTTTTTCTTGAAAAATTAATCAGAAAACAAAATTGTAGCTCATTTATTAAGGGTTGTGCCGCAACGAGTCCATCTGGAAACGATGTACAGGTGACAAGGGTATACCACCTCGTATTCAAAATCATTTGTCGTTCCGTAGGAAAAGGGCCAAGTTCAAAAACCGCTGTTTTTCTTGAGAATTAACAGAAAAAAAAATTGTTAGCACATTTATTAAGGGTTGTAACGCAACGAGTCTACCCTGGAAACGAACTGTCAGATGACAAGGGTACATCACCCCGGATTCAAAACCATTTGCCGGTCCTTAGGAAAAGGGCCAAGTTAAAAAAAACCGCTGTTTTTCTTGAAAATTGAACAGAGAAAAAAATTGTGGCTCATTTATTAAGAGTTGCGCCGCAACGAGAGCCTACGTCTGGGGAGAGAACTGATACAGGATGAAAGGGTACACCAACCCCAATATTTCAAACCCAATTTGCCGGTCCGCTAGAAGAAGGGCCAAGTTTTTCAAAAAAACCGCTGTTTTCTTGAAAATTAACAGAAAAAAAAATTGTCACGCTCAATTTATTAAGGGTTGTGCCGCAACTAGTCCACCTGGAAACGATGTAACAGATGACAAGGGGACACCACCCCGTATTCAAAACCATTTGCAGGTCGTAGGAAAAAGTGGCCAAGTCAAAACCGCTTAGTTTTTCTTGAATAATTAACAGAAAAAAAAATAGTAGCTCATTTATGAAGGGGGTTGTCCCGCAACGAGACCACCTGGAAAGGATGTACAGATGACAAGGTACACCACCCCGTATTCAACACCATTTGCCGGTCCGTAGGAAAAGGGCCAAGTTCAAAAAAGCGCCGTTTTTTCTCTGAAAATTAACAGAAAAAAATTGTAAAGCTCATTTATAAGGGTTGTGCAAGCAACAAAGACACGGAAGACGAATGATCAGAGGAAAGGGTACACACCCCAATATTCCAAGAACCATTTTGCCGGTCCGTAGGAGAAAGGGACCAAGTTCAAAAAACCGCTGTTTTTTTTTTTTTGAAAATTAAGAAAAAATTTTTTTTTTATTTTTTTTTATCTGTCTCACAACGCAGTCCTTCAAAGACATGGAAATGATGTTCAGATGACAAGGGTACACCAACCCCGTATTCAAAACCAATTGCCGGTCCGTAGGTAAAGGGCCAAGTTTCAAAAACCGCTGTTTGGTTTCTTGAAAATTAACAGAAAAAAATATTGTAGCTCATTTATTAAAAGTGTTGTGCCGCAACGAAACCACCTGGAAACGATGTACAGATGACAAGGGTACACCACCCCGTATTTAAAATCATTTGCCGGTCAGTAGGAAGAGGGGCCAAGTTCAAAAACGCTGTTTTTTCCTGAAAATTAACAGAAAAAAAATTGTAGCTCATTTATTAACGGTTGTGCCGCAACGAGACCACCTGAAACGATGTACAGATGACAAAGGTACACCACCCCATATTCAAGAACCATTTGCCGGTCCGGAGGAAAAGGGCCAAGTTCCAAAAACCGCTGTTTCTCTTAGAAAATTTTAACGATGTAAAAATTGTAGCTCATTTATTAATGGTTTTCGCCTCAACGAGTCCACCTGGAAACGATGTACCACGATGACAAGGGTACACCACTCTGTATTCAAAACCATTTGCCGGTCCGTAGGAAAAGGGCCAAGTTCAAAAAAACCGTTTTTCTTGAAAAATTAACCAAAAAAAAATTTGAGCCATTTGTTAAAGGTTGTGCCGCAACGAGCCCACCTGGAAACGATGTACAGATGACAAGGTACACCAGCTCCGTATTCAAAACCATTTGCCCGTCCGTAGGAAAAGGGCCACGTTCAAAAAACCGAGATGTTTTCTTCGAAAATTAACACGAAAAAAAATTTGTAGCGTATATATTATAAGGTTGTGCCCCTGCAACGCGACCACCTGGAAACGATGTACAGATGACCAGGGTACACCACCCCGTATTCAAAACCATTTGCCGTTCCGTAGGAAAAGGGCCAAGTTCAAAAAACCCGCTGTTTTTCTTGAAAAAATAACAGCAAAAAAAATTGTAGCTCATGTATTAAGGGTTGTGCCGCAAAGAGTCCATCTGGAAACGATGCGCAGATGACAAGGGTACACCACCCCGTATTCAAAACCTTTTGCCGGTCCGTAGGAAAAGGGCCAATTTCAAAAAACCGCTGGTTTTCTTGAAAATTAACCAGAAAAAAAATTGTAGCCAGTTTATTAAAAGGTTCGTGCCGCAACGAGTCCACTTGGAAACGATGTACAGAGGACAAGGGTACACCACCCGTATTCAAAACCATTTGCCGGTCCCTAGGAATAGGGCCAAGTTCAAAACACCGCTGTTTTTCTTGAAAATTAACAAGAAAAAAAATTGTAGCTCAATTATTAAGGGTTGTACCGCAACAAGACCACCTGAAAACGATGTACAGATGACAAGGGTACACCACCCAGTATTCAAAACCATTTGCCGGTCCGTAGGTAAAGGGCCAAGTTCAAAAAACCGCTGTTTTTTCTTGAAAATTAACAGAAAAAAAATTGTTTGCTCATGTTTGGTAAGGGTTGTGCCGCAACGAGAACACCTGGAAACGATGTACATATGACAAGAGTACACCACCATAACCATATTCATAATCATTTGCCGGTCCGTGGAAAAAGGGCCAAGTTCAAGAAACCGCTGTTTTTCTTGAGAATTAACAGGAGAGAGAGAGAGGTAGCTCATTTATTAAGGTTTGTGCCGCAACGAGACCACCTGGAAACGGATTACAGATGACAAGGGTACACCACCCAATATTCAAAACCATTTGCAGATCCGTAGGGAAAGGGCCAAAATAAAAAAAAAAAAAAAAAAAAAAAAAAAAAAAAAAAAAAGAAAAAAATTGTAGCTTATTTATTAAGGGTGGTGCCGCAACGAGTCCACCTGGAAACGAAGTACAGATGACAAGGGTACACAACCCCGTATTCAAAACCAATTGCCGGTCCGTAGGAAAAGGGCCAAGTTCAAAAAAGCGCCGTTTTTCTTGAAAATTAACAGAAAAAAATGTAGCTCTCCATTTATTAAGGGTTGTGCCGCAACGAGTTCACCTGGAAACGATGTACAGATGACAAGGGTACACCACCCCGTATTCAAAACCATTTGCGGTCCGTAGGAACAGGCCAAGTTCAAAAAATAGCGCCTGTTTTTCTTGGAAAATAACAGAAAAAAAATTTGTAAGCTCCCATTTATTAAGGGTTGTTCCGCAACGAGTCCACCTGGAAACAATGTACAGATGACAAGGGTACACACCCCGTATTTAAAAGCCATTTGCCGGTCCGTAGGAACAGGGCCAAGTTCAAAAAAACCGCTGTTTTCTTGAAAATTTAACAGAAAAAAAATTGTAAGCTCATTTAATAAGGGTTGTGCCGCAACGAGTCCACCTGGAAAAGATGTACAGATGACAAGGGTACACCAAGGCGTATTCAAAACCATTGCCGGTCCGTAGGAAAAGGGCAAGTTCAAAAAACCGCTGTTTTTCTTGAAATTAACCAGAAAAAAAATTGTAGCTCATTTATTAAGGGTTGTGCCGCAACGAGTTCACCTGGAAACGGAATGTACAGTTGACAAGGGTACACCACCACCCCGTATTCACAACCATTTGCCGGTCCGTAAGAAAAGGGCCAAGTTCAAAAAACCGCTGTTTTTCTTGAACAATTTAAACAGAAAGAAAAATTGTAGCTGCAATTTATTAAGGATTGTGCCGCAACGAGTCCACCTGGAAACGATGTACAGATGACAAGGGTAAACCACCCCGTATTCAAAACCTTTTGCCGGTCCGTAGGGAAAAGGCCAAGTTCAAAAAACCGTTTTTTTTTTTTTTTTTTTTTTTAAAAATAAAAATTGTAGTCATTTATTAAGGGTTTTACCGCAACGAGACCACCTAGAAACGATGTACAGATGACAACGGTACACCAACCACCATTATTCAAAACCATTGCCGGTCCGTAGGAAAAGGGCAAGTTCAAAAACCCTGTTTTTCTTGAAAATTAACCGAA
The DNA here is from genome assembly GCF_002938485.1 of Sitophilus oryzae. NCBI lineage: Eukaryota > Metazoa > Arthropoda > Insecta > Coleoptera > Curculionidae > Sitophilus > Sitophilus oryzae. The sequence goes on from NW_022146441.1 coordinate 2,766,869, forward strand.
AAAAAAATTGTACTCAATTTATTTAAAGGTTGTGCCGCAACGAGACACCTGGAAACGATGTATAGAATGACAAGGGTACACACCCCGTATTCAAAACCATTTGCCGGTCCGTAGGAAAGGGGCCAAGTTAAAAAACCCGCTGTTTTTCTTGACAAATTAACACGAAAAAAACTTGTAGCTCATTTATTAAGTGTTGTGGCCGCAACGGGACCACCTGGAAACGATGTATAGATGACAAGGGTACACCACCCCGTATTCCAAACCATTTGCCGGTCCGTAGGAAAATGGCCAAGTTCATAAAAACGCTGTTTTTCTTGAAATTAACAGAAGAAAAAATTGTAGTCCATTTATTAAGGGTTGTGCCCCAACGAGACCACCTGGAAATGATGTACAGGTGACAAGGGTGTACCACCCCGTATTCAAACCATTTGCCGGTCCGTAAGGAAAAGGGCCAAGTTCAAAAAAGCGCTGTTTTTCTTGAAATAACAGAAAAAAAATTGTAGCGCATTTATTAAGGGTTGTGCCGCAACGAGACCACCTGGAAACGATGTACAGAGGACAAGGGTACACCACCCCATAACTTCAAAAACATTTGCCGGTCCGTAGGAAAAGGCCAAGTTCAAAAAACCGCTGTTTTTCTTGAAAATTAACCAGAAAAAAATTGGTAGCTCATTTATTAAAGATTGTGCCGCAACGAGTCCCCCTGGAAACGATGTACAGATACAAGGGTACACCACCGCCCGTATTCAAAACCATTGCCGGTCCGTAGGAAAAGGGGCAAGTTCAAAAGACCTGCTGTTTATCTTGAAAATTAACAGAAAAAAATTGTAGCTCATTTATTAAGCGTTGTGCCGCAACGAGTCCACCCTGGAAACGATGTACAGCTGACAAGGGTACACCACCCCGTATTCAAACCATTTGCCGGTCCCGTAGGAAAAGGGCCAAGTTCAAAAGACCGCTGTTTTTCTTGAAAAATGTAACAGAAAAAAAATTGTAGCTTATTTATTAAGGGGTTGTTCCGCAACGAGTCCACCTGGAAAAGATGTACAGATGACAAGAGTACACCACCCCGTATTCAGAACCATTTGCCGGTCCGTAGGAAGCCAAGTTCAAAAAACCGTTTTTGCTTGAAAATAAAAGCAAAAAAAAAAAAATTGTAGCTCATTATTAAGGGTTGTGCCGCAACGAGACCACCTGAAAACGATGTACAGATGACAAGGGTATACCACCCCGTATCCAAAACCATTTGCCGGTCCCGTGGAAAAAGGGCCAAGTTCAAAAAACCGCTGTTCTTCTTGAAAAATTAACGAGAAAAAAAATTGTACTCATTTATAAGGGTTTGTGCCGGCAACGAATCCACCTGGAAACGATGTATAGATGACAAGGGTACACCCCCCATATTCAAAACCATTTGCGGTCCGTAGGAAAAGAGCCAAGTCCAAAAAACCGCTGTTTTCTTGAAAATTAACAGAAAAAAAAATTGTGGCTTCATTTATTAAGGGGTTGTGCCGCAACGAGACCACCTGGAAACGATGTAGCTGACAAGGGTACACCACCCCGTATTCAAAAACATTTGCCGGTCCGTAGGAATAGGGCCAAGTTCAAAAAACCGCTGGTTTTTCTTGAATTAACAGAAAAAAAATTGTAGCTCATTTATTAGGTGTTGTGCCGCAACGAGACAACCTGGAAACGATGTACAGATGAAAAGGGTACACCACCGGACGCGCCGTATAAAACCATTTGCCGTCGCCGTTAGGAAAAGGGCGCAAGTTTCAAAAAACCGCCTGTTTTTCTTGAAATTAACAGAAAAAAAATTGTAGCTCATTTATTAAAGGTTGTGCCGCACCGAGTCCACCTGGAAACGAGTACAGATGACAAGGTACACCACCCTATATTCAAAACCATTTGCGGTCCGTAGGAAAACGGGCCAAGTCAAAAAAACCGTTTGTTTTCTTTGAAAATTAACCAGAAAAAAAATTGTAGCATTTATTAAGGGTTGTGCCGCAACGAGTCCGCCTGGAAACGATGTACAGATGACAAGGGTACACCACCCCGTATTCAAAACCAGTTGCCGGTCCGTAGGAAAAGGGCCAAGTTCACAAAACCGCTGTTTTTCTTGAAAATAACAGAAAAAAAATTGTTAGCTCATTTATTAAGGGATGTGCCGCAACGAGTCCAACCTGGAATACAGATGTACAGATGACAAGGGTACACCACCCCGTATTCAAAGCCATTTGCCGGTCCGTAGGAAAAGGGGCCAAGTTCAACAAAAAAAAAGCTGTTTTTTTTTTCTTGAAAATTACAAAAAAATTGTAGCTCGATTTATTGGTTGTGCCGCAACGAGTTCATCTGGAAACGATGTACCGATGACAAGGGTACACCACACCGTATTCAAATCCATTTGCCGGTTCGTAGAAAAAGGGCCAAGTTTCAAAAAACCGCTGTTTTTTTTTTTTTATTTTTTTAGAGGAAAAAAATTGTAGCTCATTTATAAGGGTGTGCCGCAACGAGTCTACCTGGAGAGAGCGAGGAGATGACAAGGGTACATCACCCCGTATTCAAAACCATTTGCCGTTCCGTAGGAAAAGGGCCAGTTCAAAAAACCGCTGTTTTTCTTGAAAAATTAACAGAAAAAAAAATTGTGGCTCATTTATTAAGGGTTGTGCCGCAACGAGACCACCTGGAAACGATGTACAGAGAACAAGGGTACACCACCCCATATTCAAAACCATTTGCCGATCCGTAGAAAAAGGGCTAAGTTCAAAAAAAAACCCGCTGTTTTTTCTTGAAAAACTCAACAGAAGAAAAAATTGTTAGCTCATTTATTAAGGGTTTTGCCGCAACGAGTCCACCTGAAAACGATGTACAGATGACAAGGGGTACACCACTCCGTATTCAAAAACATTTGCCGGTCCGTAGGAAAGGCACAATCAAAAAACCGCTGTTTTTTCCTTGAAAATTAAACAGAAAAAAAATGTAGCTCATTTATCAAGTGTTGTGCCGCAACGAGACCACTGGAAACGATGTACAGAAGACAAGGGTACACCACCCCGTATTCAAAATCATTTGCCCGTCCGTAGGAAAAGGGCCAAGTACAAAAAAACGCTGTTTTCTTGAAAATAACCCCGAAAAAAAATGTGTAGCTCATTTATTAAGGGTTTTGCCGCAACGAGTCCACCTGGAAATGATGTACAGATGACAAGGTACACCACCCGTATTCAAAACCATTTGCCGGTCCTTAGGAAAAGGGCCAAGTTCAAAAAAACCGCTGTTTTTTTTTTTTTCTTGAAAATTATCAGAAGAAAAATTGTAGCTCATTTATTAAGGGTTTTGCCGCAACGAGTCCACCTGAAAACGATGTAACAAAGATGACAAGGGTACACACCCCATATTCAAAACCATTTGCCGGTCCGTTAAATAAGGGCAAAGTTAAAAAAACCGCTGTTTTCTTGAAATAACAGAAAAAAAATTGTATGCTCATTTATTAAGGGTTTGTGCCGCCACGAGTCCACCTGGAAACGATGTACAGATGACAAGGGTACACCACTCCGTATTCAAAACCATTTGCCGGTCGTAGGAAAGGGCCAAGTTCAAAAAACCGCTGTTTTTTCTTGAAAATTAACAGAAAAAAACTGTCAGCTCATTTATTAAGGGTTGGGCCGCAACGAGTCCACCTGTAAACGATGTACAGATGACAAGGTACACCACCCTATATTCAAAACCATTTGCCGGTCCGTAAGAAAAGGGCCAAGTTCAAAAAACCGCTGTTTTTCTTGAAAATTTAACAGAAAAAAATGTGTAGCTCATTTAGTTAAGGGTTGGGCCGCAACGAGTCCACCTTGAAACGATGTACAGATGACAAGGGTCCACCACCCCGTATTCAAAACCATTTGCCGGTCCGTAGAAAAAGGGCCAAGTTCAAAAAAAACCGCTGTTTTGTCTTGAAATTAACAGAAAAAAATTGTTGCTCATTTATTAAGGATTCTGCCGCAACGAGACCACCAGGAAACGATGTACAGATGACAATGGTATACCACCCCGTATTAAAAACCATTTGCCGGTCCGTAGGGAAAAGGCCAAGTTCAAAAAACCGCTGTTTTTTCTTGAAAATTAACAGAAAAAAAATTGTAGCTGCGTCATTTAATTAAGGGTTGTTGGCCGTAACGAGTCCACCTGGAAACGATGTACAGATGACAACGGTACACCACCCCGTATTCAAAACCATTTGGCGGTCTTTAGGGAAAGGGCCAAGTTTAAAAAACCGCTGTTTTTCTTGAAAATTAACAGAAAAAAAATTGTAGCTCATTTATTAAAGCGTTGTGACGCAACGAGTCCACCTGGAAACGATGTACAGATGACAAGGTTATATCACATCTCCATATTCAAAACATTTGCCGGTCCGTAGGAAAGGGGCCAAGTATCAAAAAACCGCTGTTTTTTTTTTTTTTTTGAAAAATTAACAGAAAAAAATTGTAGCTTATTTATTAAGAGTTGTAACGCAACGAGACCACCTGGAAACGATGTACAGGTGACAAGGGTGTACCACCCCGTATTCAAACCATTTGCCGGTCCGTAGGTAAAGGGCCAAGTTCAAAAAATCCGCTTGTTTTTCTTGAAAACATTAAAACAGAAGAAAAAAAATTGTAGCCATTTATTAAGGGTTGTGCCGCAACGAGTCCACCTGGAAACGATGTACAGATGACAAGGGTACACACTCCGTATTCAAAACCATTTGCCGGACCGTAGGAAAAGGGCCAAGTTTCAAAAAACCGCTTTTTTTCTTGAAAATTAACAAGAGAAAAAAATTGTTTGCTCATTTATTAAGGGTTGTGCCGCAACGAGACCACCTGGAAACGATGTACAGGGGACAAGGGTACCCCACCCCATATTCAAAACCATTTTGCCGGTCCGTAGGAAAAGGCCCAAGTTCAAAAAACCGCTGTTTTTCTTGAAAATTAACAGAAAAAAAATTGTAGCTCATTTATAAGGGTGTGGCCGCAACGAGACCACTGGAAACGATGTACAGATTACAAGGGTACACCACCCCAAATTCAAAACCATTTGCCGGTCCCGTAGAAAAGGGCAAGTTCAAAAAAGCGCTGTTTTTCTTGGAAATTAAACAGAAAAAAAAATTGTAAGCTCATGTTATTAAGGGTTGTGCCGCAACGAGTTTATCTGGAAACGATGTACAAATGACAAGGGTACACCACCCCTGTATTCAAAATCTTTTGCCGGTCCGTAGAAAAAGGGCCAAGTTCAAAAAACCGCTGTTCTTCTTGAAAATTAACAAGAAAAAAAAATTTGTAGCTCATTTTATTAAGGGTTGTGCCGCAACGAGTCCACCTGGAAACGATGTACATATGACAAGGGTACACCACACCGTAATACAAAACTCATTTGCCGGTCCGTAGGAAAGGGCCAAGTTCAAAAACCGCTGTTTTTCTGAAAATCTAACAAAAAAATAAAAAAAATTGTAGCTCATTTATTAAGGGTTGTGCCGCAACGAGTTCACCTGGAAACGATGTACGGATGACAAGGGTACACACCCCGTATTCAAAACCATTTGCCGGTCCGTCAGGAAAAGGGCCACGTTCAAAAAACCGCTGTTTTTCTTGAAAATTAACAGAAAAAAAATTGTAGTTCATTTATTAAGGGTTGTGCCGCAACGAGTCACCTGGAAACGATGTACACATGACAAAAGGGAACACCACCCCGTATTCAAAAGCATTTGCCGGTCCGTAGGAAAAGGGCCAAGTTCAAAAAAATCGCTTTTTTCTTGAAAATTAACAGAAAAAAAAATTGCTAGCTGCATTTATTAAGGGTGTTGTGCCGCAACGAGCCCACCTGGAAACGATGTACCGATGACAAGGGTACACCACTCCGTATTCAAAATCATTTGCCGGGTCGTAGGAAAAGGGCCAAGTTCAAAAACCGCTGTTTTTCTTGATAAAATTAAAAGAAAATAAAATTGTAGCTCATTTATTAATGGTTGTGCCGCAACGATACCAGCTGGAAACGATGTACAGATGACAAGGGTATACCACCCGTATTCAAAACCATTTGCCGGTCCGTAGGAAAAGGGCAAGTTCAAAAAACCGCTGTTTTTTTTGAAATGTAAGCAGAAAAAAATGTAGCTTTCATTGATTAAGGGTTGTGCCGCAACGATTCCACCTGGAAACGATGTACAGCTGACAAGGCGTACACCACCCTTAATAAATGAGCAATTTACAATTTTTTATCTGTTATTTTTTAGAAATTTAATCTTTATTTTCGGTTTTTGATTTTGGCCCTTTCCCTACGGACCGGCAAATGGTTTTGAATATGGGGTGTTACAGATGACAAGGGTACAGGTGGTCTCTTTGCGGCACAACCCTTAATATATGAGCTACAATTTTTTTTTCTGTTATATTTTTTCAAAAGAACAGCGGTTTTTTTTGACTGGACCTTTTCCTAGTCGGCAAATGGGTTTTGAATATGGGGTGGTGTATCCTTGTCATCTGTACATCGTTTCCAGATGGACTCGTTGCGGCACAACCCTTAATAAATGAGCTACGAATTTTTTTTTTGTTATTTTCAATTTTTTTTTTTTTGTTTTTTGAAACATTTTTTTTTTTTGGGCCAATTTTCCTACGGACCGGAAAATGGTTTTGAATATGGGGGGTGTACCCTTGTCATCTGTACATCGTTTCCAGATGGACTCGTTGCGGCACAACCCTTAATAAATGAGCAATTTACAATTTTTTATCTGTTAATTTTCAAGAAAAAGAGCGGTTTTTTGATTCTGGCCCTTTCCCTACGGACCGGCAAATGGTTTTGAATACGGGGTGGTGTACCCTTGTCATCTGTACATCGTTTCCAGACGGTCTCGTTGCGGCACAACCCTTAATAACAATGAGCTACAATTTTTTTTTTGTTAATTTTCAAGAGAAACAGCGGTTTTTTGAACTTGGCCCTTTTCCTACGGCTCGGCAAATGGTTTTGAATATGGGGTGGTGTATCCTTGTCATCTGTACATCGTTTCCAGATGGACTCGTTGCGGCACAACCCTTAATAAATGAGCAATTTACAATTTTTTATCTGTTAATTTTCAAGAAAAACAGTGGTTTTTTGATTTTGGCCCTTTCCCTACGGACCGGCAAATGGTTTTGAATACGGGGTGGTGTACCCTTGTCATCTGTACATCGTTTCCAGACGGTTCTCGTGCGTGCACAACCTTTAAATGAAGCTAAATTTTTTTCTGTTAAATTTTCAAGAGAAAACAGCGGTTTTTTGAACTTGGCCCTTTTCTTACGGACCGGCAAATGGTGTTGAATATGGGGTGGTGTATCCTTGTCATCTCTACATCGTTTCCGGTGGTCTCGTTGCGGCAGAACCCTTAATAAATGAGCTGACAATTTTTTTTCTGTTAACTTTTCAAGAAAAGAAGCGGTTTGTTTGTACTTGGCTCTTCTCTTACGGACCGGCAAATGGTTTGAATACTGGGTGGTGTACCCTTGTCATCAGTACATCGTTTCCAGATGGAGTCGTTGCGGCACAACCCTTAATAAATGAGCTAACAATTTTTTTTTCTGTTAATTTTTCAAGAAAAAACATGCGTTTTTGAACTTGGCCTTTTTCCTACGGACTGGCAAATGGTTTTGAATACGGGTGGTGTACCCTTGTCATATATACATCGTTTCCAGATGGCCTCGTTGCGGCACAACCCTTAATAAATGACCTACAATTTTTTTTACATGTTAAATTTTCAAGAAAAAGAGCGCCTCTCTCTCCGCCACCTCTTCCCGCGCGCCCCCCCCTCCTCACCGCCACCCGCCCGCCCACACACCTCGCCTCTCCGCGCGACATACGGGGTGGTGTACCCTTGTCATCTGTACATCGTTTCCAGGTGGTCTCGTTGTGGCACAACCCTTAATAAAAAAAATAAAAAAAACAATTTTTTTCTGTAATTTTCAAGAGAAACAGCGGTTTTCTGAACTTGGCCGTTTTCCTACGGACGGCAAAGGGTTTTGAATATGGGGTGGTGTACCTTGTCATCTGTACATCGTTTGCAGGTGGTCTCGTTGCGGTACAACCCTTAATAAATGAGCTACTAATTTTTTTTCTGTTAATCTTCAAGAGAAACAGCGGTTTTTTGAACTTGGCCCTTTTCTTACGGACCGGCAAATGGTTTGAATACGGGGTGGTGTACCCTTGCCATCTGTACATCGTTTCCCAGATGGACCCTCGTTGGGGCACAACCCTTAATAAATGATGGCCCCAATTTTTTTTTTGCTGTTAATTTTCAAGAGAAAAAGCGGTTTTTTGAACTTGGCCCTTTTCCTACGGACCGCAATGGTTTTGAAGATGGGGTGGTGTACCCTTATCATCTTTACATCGTTTCCAGGTGGTCTAGTTGCGGCACAACCCTTAATAATGAGCTACACATTTTTTTTCTGCTGTTAATATTACAAGTAGAAACAGCGTTTTTTTGAACTTGGCCCTTTTCCTACGGACCGGTAAATGATGTTGAATACGGGGTGGTGTACCCCTGCCATCTGTACATCGTTTCCAGATGGACCCGTTGCGGCAGCAAACCCTTAATAAAATGAGCTTCAAATTCATGTTTACAATACATCTTTATAATACATTTTTTTTTTCTGTTAATTTTCATGAGAAACAGCGGTTTTTTGGACTTGGCCCTTTCCCTACTGACCGGCAAATGGTTTTGACTACGGGGTGGTATACCCTAGTCATCTGTACATCGGTTCCAGATGGTCTCGTTGCGGACAAACCCTTAATAAATGAGGCTACAATTTTTTTTTCTGTACAATTTTCAAGAAAAACAATGCGGTTTTTTGATTCTGGCCCTTTTCCTACGGATCGGCAAATGGTTTTGAATTCGGGGTGGTGTACCCTTGTCATCTGTACATCTTTTCCAGGTGGTCTTGTTGCTGCACAACCCTTCATAAACTGAGCTACAAATTTTTTTCTGTTAATTTTCAAGGAAAACAGCGGTTTTTTGAACTTGCCCTTTTCCTACGGACCGGCACATGGTTTTGAATACGGGGCGGTGTACCCTTGTCCTCTGTACATCGTTTCCAGTTGGTCTCGTTGCGGCACACCCTTAATAAATGAGCTACAATTTTTTTTTCTGTTAAATTTTTCAAGAGAACCAGCGTGCGCGGTTTTTTGAACTGGCCCTTTTCCTACGGACCGGCAAGTGGTTTTGAATACGGGGTGGTGTACCCTTGTCATCTGTAGATCGTTTCCAGGTGGTCTCGTTACGGCACAACCCTTAATAAAAAAAATAAAAAAAAAAATTTTTTTTCTGTTAATTTCAAGAAAAACGGCGGTTTTTTGAACTTGGCCCTTTTCCTACGGACCGGCAAATGGTTTGGAATATGGGGTGGTGTACCCTTGTCATCTGTACATCGTTTCCAGATGGACTCGTTGCGGCACAAACCTTAATAAATGAGCTACAATTTTTATCTGTTAATTTTCAAGAAAACAGTGGTTTTTTGATTTTGGCCCTTTCCCTACGGACCGGCAAATGGTTTTGAAAACGAGGTGGTGTACCCTTGTCACCTGTACATCGTTTCCAGATTGTCTCGTTGCGGCACAGCCCTAAATAAATGAGCTACAATTTTTTTTCTGTTAATTTTCAACAAAAACAGGCGGTTTTTTGGAACTGGCCCTTTTTCCTTACGGAACCGGTCGCAAAATAATTTTGAATACGGGGTGGTGTACCGTTGTCATCTGTACATCGTTATCAGATGGTCTCGTTGGGGCACAACCCTTAATAAATGAGCTTACAGTTTTTTTCTGTTAATTTTCAAGAAAAACAGCGGGTTTTTGATTCTGGCCCTTTCCCACGGACCGGCAAAATGGTTTTGAATACGGGGGGTGTACCCTTGTCATCTACATCGTTTCCAGATGGACTCGTTTCGGCACAACCCTTAATAATGAGCTACAATTTTTTTCTGTTAATTTTTTTTTTTTAAGTTTTTTTTTAACTTGGCCCTTTTCCTACGGACCGGCAAATTATTTTGAATACTGGGTTGTGTACCCTTGTCTTCTGTACATCGTTTCCAGATGGACTCGTTGCGCCACAACCCTTAATAAAATGACTCACAAATTTTTTTAATGTTAATCTTTCAAGAAAACAGCGGTTTTTTGATTCTGGCCCTTCCCTACGGACCGGCAAATGGTTTTGAATATGGGGTGGGTGTACCCTGTCATCTGTACATCGTTTCCAGATGGACTCGTTGTCGTCCAACCTTTAATAAATGAGCTACACAATTTTTTCTGTTAATTTTCAAGAGAAACAGTGGTTTTTTGAACTTGGCTCTTTTCCTACGGACCGGCAAATGATTTTGGATACGGGGTGGTGTACCCTTGTCATCTGTACACCGTTTCCAGATGGTCTCGTTGCGGCACAACCCTTAATAAATGAGCGACAATTTTTTTTCTGTTAATTTTCAACAGAAAAACAGCGGTTTTTTGAACTGGCCCTTTTCCTACGGACCGGCAAATGATTTTGAATACGGGGTGTTGTACCCTTGTCATCTGTACATCGTTTTCAGATGGACTCGTTGCGGCACAACCCTTAAATGAAATGAACTACAAATTTTTGTTCTGTTAATTTTCAAAAGAAGAACAGCGGTTTTTTGAACTTGGCCCTTTTCCACGGACCGGCAAATGGTTTTGAATACGGGTGGTGTACCCTTGTCATCTGTATCGTTTCCAGATGGTCTCGTTCGGCACAAACCCTTAATAAATGAGCTACCAATTTTTTTTCTGTTAAATTCAAAGAGAAACAGCGGTTTTTGAACTTGGCCCTTTTCCTACTGACCGGCAAATGATTTTGAATACGCGGTGGTGTACCCTTGTCATCTGTACATCGTTTCAGGTGGTCTCGTTGCGGCACAACCCGTAATAAATGAGCTACAAATTTTTTTTTTTGTTAATTTCAAGAAAAAAAAGCAGGTTTTTTGATTCTGGCCCTTTCCTTACGGACCGGCAAATGGTTTTGAATATGGGGTGGTGTACCCTTGTCTTCTGTACATCGTTTCCAGTTGGTCTCGTTGCGGCACACCCTTAATTCAATGACGCTAACATTTTTTTTTCTGTTAATTTCAAGAGAAATAGCGGTTTTTTTGAACTTGGCCCTTTTCTTACGGACCGGCAAATGTTTTGAATATGGGGTCGTGTACCCTTGTCATCTGTACATCGTTCCAGGTGGTCTCGTTGCGGCACAACCCTTAATAAATGAGCTACAATTTTTTTTCCTGTTAATTTTCAAGAAAACAGCGGTTTTTTGAACTTGGCCCTTTCCTACGGACCGGCAAATGGTTTTGATTACGGGGTGGTGTACCCTAGTCATCTGTACATCGTTTACAGATGGACTCGTTTGCGGCAACAACCTTAAATGAGCTACATGTTTTTTTTCTGTTAATTTTCAAGAGAACAGCGGTTTTTGAACTTGGCCCTTTTCCTACGGACCGGCAAATGGTTTTGAATATGGTGTGGTGTACCCTGTCCATCTGTACATCGTTTCCAGTTGGTCTCGTTGCGGCACAACCTTTAATAAATTAGCGTAACAATTTTTTTTCTGTTAATTTTTCAAGAAAACAGCGGTTTTTTGATTCTGGCCCTTTCCCTACGGACCGGCAAATGGTTTTGAATACGGGGTGGTGTACCCTTGTCATCTATACATCGTTTCCAGGTGGTCTCGTTGCGGCACAACCCTTAATAAATGACCTACAATTTTTTTTTCTGTTAATTTTCAAGAAAAACAGCAGTTTTTTGAACTTGGCCCTTTTCCTACGGACCGGCAAATGGTTTTGAATATGGGGTGGTGTACCCTGGTGTACCCCAACGAGTCCATCTGGAACTGTATTCAACTCAAGTAGAACTTGAAAATAATACATAAAAAAAAACAAAAATATCAGAGCGGATGTTTAAAAAGTGTCCCGTCCCCAATACCGAATTTTTATACCTAGAATGGATCGATGAACGATTGAAAAGACGTTAAGTTTTTCTTCTTTGTCGAAATTCATAAAAAAAAACTTTGGGGCTTGAGTAAAAATCCGTTTCTTCGAACTTGACAAAAAAACAAACCCTAGGGTAGACAAAAAATAGGGAATTAATTATAACCCCAAACTGCCAAAGAAGGTCAGTCTGTCCCATAAATAATTCTAACGTCTTACCTAGTCAGAAATCGATTGTTAATAGATTTATCCCCAACAGAATAAATCTTCAATAAGTTTCTATCATTTTTCAATTGAATATACTTACATCAGTAACATTTCCTAATCATATTCTTCATTTTTTGGTTTGTTTTGAAGCTAGCGATAACAGCTTATAATTAATAATAGAATTATTTAAATTCATTACTAAATAAAGGGGCAAAATCAATTTACTTAGAGACATTCCGTATGTACAATTTCTCGGTTTATTTTATATCGTTTTTGAAGCAAATCGAGCGTTCCCAACTTTTATTTTTCTTGCTTGGTCTGATCTATCGCCTGACAAATCTGACGTGAAAATAATAAATTGGAAGTCTTAAAATAAGAAAATAGAATTAGACTGGGTTGACGCTTGTTAGGGTGTAATGGCCCGTGTTAAATTTATTCGTCTTTTTCCGTATAGAATAAATTTATTGTGATTCGTCGCTAGATAGAAGTTGATTTAACTTTAAAGAGAATAGATTTTTCTTCTCCAAGTCCAAGTAATGTTTTATTCTCCAGACTATGATTGTTTTTAATAAATTCGTTCAATTTATAGAGTGTAGAGGCGATGAGAAATATCTCTTATAGGACTTTATTTGAAAAAGTGGTCACAAAAATAGGATAAATAAGGGTTCATCAAATAACCACAGACAGTGGCGCTAATAACGCATAAATCTAAAAAATGAAAAATAACCATCCAGTGCCTTCTATTAAAAGATCACCCTACGGGCGAGATTTATGACGTCACGCTAGTTAGATATAACGGATTAATAAATGTGTTGTAGAATACATGGAAAACATAATTATTCCTCAGATTTTTAGTTTGTATTTTAAAAATGATATAGTTTACATGAAATATACATAATATACAGTTAATAACTACAACATATATACCTATTTATAGTAATAAATACTTTGGCAAATAAACTATGAACCATACAAATGCATGTTTTACAATGTACAAATAATGTATAGGTACATAAGATAATGGGTAAAATGTAAATATATTTTAAATTTTGGGGTTTGAAAATCGATCTAATTTAACAAAAAACATTCAATATCTACTAATAGTGATGTATTATTATTTGCATTCACAAAATTTATATGTGTATTTTGCAAGTATCAATGTTCGAAAAATTATATTTACAAATAATACAATATTATCTAAAAAAAGGTGTCAGCGATGGCTATGAAATGAAGATCGCTGGCATTTTATATGTAAAATTATTCTAAAATTTTTGATTTTCTTGGAATTTTTAGGTTCGGGAAAAACGCTGATTTAAGTTTTCATTTGGGTTTTCATTATTTTTATTTGGTTTAAAAAAACGTTTCGCCTAACTATAGCCTTCATCAGTGTTGTGTCATATGAGAAAAATAGTGTCGAATATAATCCAAAAAATTACATATACAATATAATTCACACCTCATAATGTTTACTGCAATTAATAAACTAATATATAGTATTTTATAATATATTTTTCCCTAGATCATAATACCTACTTACGTGTTTGAATCTATCGAAGCTGAACCAACAACACTTGGAGTGGAGATTCCACAATATGAATAAAATAAACATAATTGTCCAGTTTTCATTAATACCGTCATGGGAGAATATTATTTTTAAATTTATTAAAGATATTTTCAATAGAATTCTCTTGATTTATAACTCGTACCCACTTTTCTTGCTCTTCCGGACACTTTAGGCTGCCTAGTATAACTATCCTTTCCACCAGGAACACAACAAAGATGCGGCATAGCACCAAAACACACTCCACTTAAGCTTTATTGATGAATTGTTAGTCTTAAAAAACACACACAAAAATCACGATGAGTAAAAAATGTATGGGCACTTTTAGGTTAAATCACTTACACAAGGTGTAATTTTTCAATTTTTCTATTTTTTTATGCGAAACCGAGAGTGACCATATATCTGGTAGTAGTTTATGTCACTTAAACACCAAAATAATTAGTTTTTTGCACTACAATAATAAATAATACCAAAAATCATAGAGTTAAAACCAAAAATCAACCGACAAAATATGAAACGGAATCTAACCCAATATCTAAGTATGTACAGCTGATGAAGTAAACAAAAGTCCGCCCCCAGGCTGATCTTTTAAAGAACGGCAGTGAACCATCGATAAAGAATACCCCTTCCTTCGTAACATAGCCAAACATTAACCAAAAAAATTTTGTTTATATTTTTTAGAATATAAAACAATTATTTTTACATATTATTGAAGCCCAGTCTATCGCTGTTGAATAAAAATCGATAATTTATATCATGTGACATAACAATAAAATTTGTATTTTTTTGAAACCCGCGCCTTCACGTCAAATATTTATCTCCTTTGAATCATTTCCTGTTTTAAAAATTTTCGGCGCATATTTTAAATTTTAGGTTTTTGCTACAGCACCGCCATTTCATGTCTTCCTTTTTTTAAGACCATTTTTTAATGCATGAAGATATTTCTCCTTGCGTCTACACTACATAGTTCAATTATAGTCTGTCCAACGAGAAGATCCTTGACAGTGATAGATGTGTCTGTCATTTTAATTTCAAAGTTGTTTATTTTATTTTACAAAGAAATAAGTTGGTACAACTGGAACGCATAGCAGGATATATTTAAAATTTGACTGACAAGTGATTACTTCAAAATATTGTGAAAAAAACTGTATAAAACTGAAAAAATGTAATCGAGTTATTTTATTTAATAAAAACGGTATGTGTTAATACAAAACAAACAAGAACAAGACACTACATACCAATAAAAATATAAAAAAGAACTATTATTTACTTTCAAGCTTTATGAAACTACTCGAATTTATGATTATAATATCAATATAACTTATGTACAAATACAAATTTGTAATATTACACAGGAATAAATAAAACAACATAGGTAAATAAAACAAACTCTTTTATTAATAATAACACCTACCAAATTTTATACCTTAAAGGTTGATTAATTAACTTTAATCTTAATTTTTTTAAACCAGTACCTTTTGACATTATTTTTCTGCAGTACTAAAATCCATTATTTACCTATCGTGTGATGTCGATATTTTACAGCTACTCCAGTTTTTAGTATGTGTTTAGTTTGATCCTTCTACCATATACGAGATGCACTTATCTACGATGAAATGTTAAACAAACTTTATCGATGGCAACTTCATTGGTGTATAAGACTTCTGCCTGGGCAGCGAGTATTAACCATAAACTGTGCTCTGGGTCTACAGTTAATTTTCACTCGATTTTTCCTCCACTTGACTTCAAAAGACACAAAACACACGTAATAACACGAATCAAAATGCATCATCTTCCAAAACGCAGGGTATTTGACAAAAGTTGTCAGAAAATTATAACCTATAATTTGGCAAGACTTTGACAAGCCTCAAAAATCTAAAGGCGAGTTCATACGCATCGGCGTCCGTTTGTCGTTCATCGTTCCGTCAAACCAATAAAATTGAAATATGATCTGTCATTTTTGAAATAAACCAATAAAACTGGTTAAAAACAACAAGACACGACGCATGACGGATTTATATTTAAACCCATCCATAGATAACTTAAAAATTATTAGAAACTTTTTTTAGTAAAATAAATAGATTGGTATGGGACGTCATCTGCTGTCGAAATCTTACCTGAGAAAAAAAACAGAGTATACACATAAATACGTACCGGGTGGCCAACTAAGAATGGACGCCGGCTGTATCTCAGAAACTACTTATCGTATGACTTTGGGGAAAAAATTCTAATAAGTAAATTGACCAAGAGAAATCGCTAGAAATTATTTTCAAGTTCGAAAAATGTCCGCTAGGGGGCCGCTTCTCTGATAGCCAATCAGAAAACAGGATTTTTCTCAAAAATATGCAGCTGAACAGGTATTTTAAATATTACAGTTGAGGGTTGGAACCTTTGGTGTTAAACAGCAAAATAAAAACACTAAATCACCACAATACACCAAAACACTTTTACTTTTACACTGGACGCGCGTTTCGCTAACCATGTTAGCATCATCAGCAGATGATTATAAACTGGTTATTCAGTTTATAATCATCGGATATATCATATCATCAAATATACTGTGGTGATTTAGTGTTTTTATTTTTTTTTGAGGTATTTTAAATATTACTATTGTAATCATCGAGCAATGTATAATTTTTTTGATATAGAGTATTTTGCTCTTTCTCATAAAATAAAGTGGTGGGGGAAGGTTAAACTGGTTAAACTTGTTTTTATTAAAATAAGGACAACTCTGGTTTGGATTAGCCGATTTAAACAAACTAGGGCTCGTTTAAAAGAGCTTTTCTTCCTTAATGATCTCCAGTATAAATTTTGTTTCCATATATTTTTTCGTGGTGGCCAGAGGGCGCTGTTCGACATCATAACAGATATTGCGCTTTTTCATAACAATTTTAAATAGCAGGTTATGTTTCTTTTTACACAGTTAAAAGTAAGAAATTTCCAAAATATCAGCGCAAACCGCAACTTTCTATCTTCTCTCTAATATCTCTAATATAAAAACGTTTAAGTTTAGTTTTCATGCAACCGAATTTCGGACGTTTTCTTAAAAAATGATGTCATAAATTTTTAAACGTGTTTATGTAACATTATCGTCCATCCATATATTTTTTACGAATTTCTTATTTAATTATACTTAGGTTAGAATGTCCGAAAGTCGGACAATCAATAATTTCATTAAAATTTCAAGGAATTTTAATAAAATGCAGCATCAGTGTTTACAGAATGAATCCAATAGTCAAGCCAATAAGTAGTTAGCAATAAAGAGATTATTATTTATGACTTTTATTATTAAGTTAGCTGATATAAAACCGCTAACAGAAATAGAACTATCGAGTGATAATCAAAATCTTATACCGTCATTTCTTTGTTAATCCATATATCCATTCCACTTCTTTAAATCGGAACAATAATGATTGAAAGAGTTAAATCCCCTTTTTCTTTGACTGAGTGAATTTATCAAGATTTGAAGCGGCATTGGAGAAACAAAGGGGAGCGAAAAAAAATGGAGAGCTTAAAGTCGAAATACATTATTTTACATTTTCGTTTCACTTGATGTTTTTTCCTTTCTTTTTCAGCAATACGGTGGCACGCGCTGATGCGTAGATTAATGATGGCTTTTAGCTTCTGGAAAAAGTATGGATTTGGGGGAGAGGAAGGGGTAATACCCCCTTTTTTCTCGCCCGAACAAATCGGGACTTGTAAACAACTCGAAAAGAGAAAAAAAATGTTTATCGGAAATTTTTCTTCGGTTTTAAGATGATGGGTTATTAATTTAACCTTTTTTCTCGACTTGGGATGTTCCCCTTTCTTGTAAAATTGGAAATATGAAAGAAAAACATGCAAAAAGGATTGCCTTTTTCCCGTATTTTAAAATATCTTTAGGAATAAAGTATTTATATTCAAATGTCTATGAATGATCGATGTCGGATATTTTTTACAAAATATTGGAGCAAATACAAGGATTGGATGAGAAGTTTTGCTATTTCGATGTTCAAAAATTATGTTGTTTTGAAAAACATTCTTTTTTTAATTTACCATCTTTTAATGAACTTAAATGAATAATGTTACAATTGTAAGATCTTTTTGTGTAAGACTTTTTTTGTGTAAGATCTTTTGTTGCAAACTGTAGTAGTATAGGCTTGGTGCAATTCAGTTGATTTCAACAAATTTCGACCGCAGCGCTTCAACGGCAAAAATCAGAAATTATCAATATATAGTTCACGCTGCGGCCGCCGCGCCGTCATGTTGATCGCATTAAAATAATATTGAAATCGTGGTTTTGTCTTTTGTCACAATATTTAAGTATTTTAGTTTTTTGCTAGTGCAGTTTTTGAGGCTATAAAACACTCATGGTACGAGGTTTGTGTGATGTAACGCTGTTTCGGTTAGTAAAAACTAAGTGAAAAAGAATTCGAACTAGGCGTCGCACAGTGCTTCGAACATATGGCCTCTAGTGGACAAAAATGCAAAACTTCTCTTTTATTGTAGGCAATTTATTGAAACTAGGTTTATTTGACACAAATGATGAGTACTCTCATTGTACTAAATGAAAACAGTGTAAGTATTAAATAACTCCCTGTGATAAAAAAGAACTGAAATAATATTAGAACATGATTCCTACAATATAAGCCTAATATAAGATAAAAATGAATGACAGAATCTTCCAAATTTATAGTATCCAAATCACAGGTAGATGAAGTATCTTCACATATAAGATATTTCTGTATATAATTTTCTAATATGTTACTTTTTCGCGTTGTTACTGTTCTTTTTGTTGGTATGAGGGGTTCGGATGTTAAGAGTTACCTCTTTAATAGACCACATCCATATATTATTTTTTTCTTTTCTTGAGTATGAGGTATTATAATAAATTGAGAGATGGAAACTTTTTTTATGCGACGTTTTGCTCCAACATAGTGGGCTTTTTCAGGCACAAGTGGTGTCTCATTTGACTGGAAGGTTCATCAATATCTAATAAAGAACGCATTTTTTGAAATACAAATAATTTTGAGTTCTTGTCCTTATGATCAAGCCAAGTATTAACCAGATCGGCATTGCTTATCAATTTTACTCCATCTGAAAAGTATTATAAATTAAAGTTCGTCGCAAGCAGACGCAGGTGAACTATACAAAAATTAAAAGTGTATGAATATGACAACAAAAATATTCAATAAATACGATATGTTTTGATATGTTTTTTTTAAATGCCTTTTTGAAGTTTGAAAACGTAAAATTTTAATACCCATTTAAGAATCATCTTAAAAAATAAATAAAAACTAAACAATCACGAACTTGTTTAGAAATAAATTTAAAGTACATACCTTGTTTAACAATATCCACAGTGGCTTTCAATTAAGTACGTACCGTTTAGCTCCATAATATACAGAACTACTATGAATGTTATTCTTTTCACTGATAAGACAATGATCGCAAAATTTATTTTTAGTGAAAATATTTGCTAACAAAAAACGCTGTTTATGAAAAATAATATACAGGATGGTTGAACATTGCTATAAGTATAAAATTACATATTCAGGTATTGGTAAATTTTAACTTTTTTTTCGATTTTTGTCCATGGAACGAAGCACTGTGCGTTGTGTTGTGACAATTTCAAATGTTAATAAAATTGCCGAAAAAATGGTAACGCGTAAATGAGATCGTAATTAAGACGTTGTTAGGTGCAATAACATTCAATAACTCAACTTTCCCGGATATTCAACTCTCCCGAAACAACATTTTATAGCTTCATAGTTTCTCACACCGATTTGATCAATAGCAAAAATGGATTCAAGCTCGTTACATAATCAAAAAATTAAATTTTCATCATATGAGAGGATAAAATATAATTTGCAATATTAACGGTATCCTTTTTTTAATCGACTAGTGCTAGCCTTTAATCCGTCTATCTGACCGTTTTAACTGACAGGTAAAACTTTACGTGTAGAAAGGACTTTACTTTGAAAATTAATATATTTCTGTAATATTAATAATATGGTTTTGCAAACTCGTTTATATGTGTAAAATTGGAAAATTATAAAAGTTTAAATAAAAACAAGTCGTTTCGCGTAAATAAATTTTATGAAACTGGTCTAACACGGGCACAAAAACCTAAATTATATGTTTCATTTGCAGCGGGCTGCTCTACATGCGCTACTACATTGACATCGATTTTTAATTCAATTTTAATATTTTATTATTCGGCTGCTATGGCGTCGGAGCGGTAAAATATCAAAGGACGAACTGAAAGGAGTATCTTTACTGTTTTATTTTATATTGTGCTGATGTTTTTTTCATTATATTTGGGAAAAAAAATATTACCAAACTAATTTAAATATTTTTAAATTATTATATTGCAAAAGAAGTCATGCCGAACGCTTATTTTGCTACTTTTTCAAACTAGTGAAATGGACTCTTAAGAAAAATATGTGGCACGGCACTGTTTGGAGGTACGGTAACAATTTGGTCTCGGGTGTTATTGGTCTTTGTATTTGCTAGACATTGCTCAAATCACTAGGCACAATATAAATCTCTCTTCCGCAGGGAAAGGCAATGTAACGAGTCCGGCAGTTTTCCCTACAGCGTAAAACTTTTGCCGATGCTCCCCGGACCTTCATTCTTAATTAAGACCCTGTAAACGTCGACAATTGGGCCTGTTTCATGCTGAAAGTAGAAACGACCGTATAAAAGGGAAGACGACTTAATAATGTTATTTGCCGGGCCGCTCTTGTGCTATTTAATGCTCCCTTTCTCTGTTGTTTATATAGTGAAAACTGAAAGAGAAATGGGTTATAAATAGGGACGAAAATTATTATTATTTGCTGGAGATATTTATTTGGGATCTTTATCATGATGTTTTACTAGAATTATACAAACAAAAATTAAGATACAAATGATTTCAGAATGATTAATTACTGCTTGTAAAATCTAAATTATAAATACAAATTTGAAGTAGTATGTCGACTGCTCTGCGAGAGGTATTGGGTCGATCCCCAGCCAGTACTGTCACTTTATTTGCTTAAATAAAAATATTTATTTATCTAAATACAGCGACCAGCAAGCCGTCATCTCTAGGAAGGCAATGACAAACCACCTTGAGTATACCCATATAGCACGTCCAAATGAAATTACGTTTCTACAAGGGAGACACATGAGAAACAATATATGTTAAAATGAACCTAAGTGTTCATCTAGTTCTAACATATATATATGAGATACACGCAGGTTTATATTGATAGAATTGTGTGATACAGTTTACTAGTTGTATACCGTATGCACTCAAGATTCTAAAGAGTTTTTTGTAACGTAACAAATAATTATTAAAATTATGAAATCTGACGTCGGTATATGAGACATACAATGTATAAGTCATATGTATGTGTGATACTTCGTATCATAGTTGTGCCTATAGTACACACCTTATAACAATGTGACGTAAACACATAATATCAATATCTATATAGACACTTTGTAACAGTGTAAACTGTTGTGTCTACATTCTAGCATGAAATGAAGGTGTGCGCACGCGCGGATAGCCTCAGCGTAGATACACCGACCAAGTGTATCTTATGTGTCCTCTCTCCTTTCTCCTTTCTAGGAGTGGTATGTGTTAGCGGCCATTATTGTTTTATCATTCGGAAGCTCTATATAAATGTTCTGTTTGTGTGTAGTTTAAAAGAGATTTTAAGGTAAGCACAAGTTTTTAATTACCTTGTTACACCTTCCTAAGGGTATTATTAATATTATAGCAGCGACTCTTCCCTTATTCGATACCCAATTTACCAAATTTTGACTCCAATGAATGAAAACTCCAAATATTCTCGTATAATGATAAAGAGGTTAGCTCTGCAATATAATTTTTTTTAATTTGGAAATAATTAAAAACTAAATGGACCAGAGAAAGAAAGATTTAAACACTTCAAAGAACTTCTTACACTGATATTCGGTAAGTTATTGATGGATCAATATACAGATATGTTTAATATTCAATAATCAGTTTCATATAAAATTTAAAGGTGATATTGTTAATCTGGAAATAAAATACAACAAAGTCCAACAGAGTGCTCGTTGAATGAGTATGCTAACAAACCAACTGCTTGGAGGGAAAAGAGGAGAAAAAAATGACTAAACGAGGTCCACCAAATCGTGGCGATATACCAGTGTTTACCATTTTAGTATGTTGTTATACTAGGTACTTATATTTTTAATACATTTTGATACAAATTCTGTTCTTTTATAGTGTTTTCTTACTTCTGGTTTCTGCAGTGTAAATACTTATTATTATTATTGTGTTATTTGCGCTATTGCGTTTCATGATATAAAGAAATATAAGAATTTTATTTTTTAACCACTTAATCCATTTTATGGAAGAAAAATGGTACATTTAATACAAAACAAAAATGGAACAATTTTAAGGCTACTTTTCTTGAACTTACAATCGAGATACTTTTGAAAAATACAAAGTTTTGCCTTCCTAATTTTCGTTCTAAAAAGATATAATTGGTATCATTGAATAAATATTTCTTAAAAAGAACGAAAAGTTAGGCATCAAAACTTGTATTATTGCCTAAATTCGTTCATAAGAAGTAGTTTTATCTAGCACAAGATGTATATACGAAGCAAAATACATACGTATATACGCGGTAGTCACAACTGCAATGTGTAAACATAGTTTAAACGTAATACACAAGCACTATGTATCCTACGGCACACTGTGTATCCCTTACTTTGTGTATACGTAAATGCTATACTGTGGCTACATTGTGAGGCGGACGTTTAACCTTTGTGCATACGTGTTGAACTACAATGTGTAAACGTAGCATATTTACATCGGGGGAATTGTGTCACCCTGTGTCTACATCTAATAATGTACACACATCGTAAATGTGATTTGATGTACTATACTAACATTTGAACTGTACAAACTAACTGACTAAACTGAACTGAACTGTACAAACTAATAACTGACTAAACTGAACTGAACTGTACAAACTAACTGACTAAACTGACTATACTAACATTTGAACTGTACAAACATTAACTTACGAAAATTATATTGTAAGTTTATATATTTATATTAAGTTTTCCCAGCTAATGTACCTAATAATATATTATACAGTTGTGAATAAATTATAAAGGAATGAAACCATAATTTATGTACATAATGTTTAGCAGAGCGTCAATTATTCTAGTGTAGGTAAACCGAACAACCACAAACCGCCCTGGTAACCAGAGATGAAAATAAACGCACCAAGGACTCTGGCTAAATATTAACAATTTAAACTGATTAATAATAAAAACCATTTTCCTAGACATGTTGTAATCAACAGACTCGATATCTAATAGTATAATAATTTTAGTTCAAATAATTAAATTATTTAATAGTATAAATTAATATATTTGTTTTGGTGATATGAAGTTCTAAGGTGTTTTTATTGGTTTCAGTACCGCCTGATATACTAAACGAAGACACTAGTGGCGACTTTTCAGTGTCGGAAGGTGAAAACGCCACTCTGTGGTGCAAAGCTTCGGGGCATCCCCCGCCTAGAGTCCTGTGGAAAAAGGAAAATGGAGAACCAATTTTTATCAGACGCAGCTTTAGAAATTTCTCGAAAGGTAAGAGAACGTTTTCAAAATTTGTTTGTATATTGAAAAAAATAGAAAAGTGATTTTCTGATTTAAGTAGATTACATATTTACAATAATTATTTTTTAAGTTAAAACAGTACGTGATTCTTAATTATTATTTATTTTATCTTATTAACGTCCATGCACGCTATTCGGTTTAGCGATATCTCTCTATTACGCTGTTTATTGTTATTTTACGCCAGTTTATTTTTGCGCACAGGGAATTTTACTCGTTTGCACATCGTCATAAAAAACAATTTTCGTACCACGGATTAGGGATAAGATTTTTATCTGTATACATACAGTATACCTAATCTGTACTTAAACCAACACCTATTTTTTATTTAGTTTAGTTTTTGACAAAATAACTTATTATGAAACTTTTCACCCGTCAAAAAGCGCTAAAGAGAAAAATTACTCTTCTGATAGCGATATAAACTACATATTGCAGTTTATTCCAGGCCAGAGATCTTTCAGTCTATTATTCATAAAGCTTCACCTGTAATATCTATCATAAGCGAAAGTATGAAAGACGTGAAAAATTACCAAGACGCTAAGCTGACATGTTCTTGGCTTGCTTTGTTGAGATTTGAATGGACAAAAAATATCGAGTCTTTGAGAAAACATCTACTATATTATAAACTTTTTTGTTAAAATACCGTATGATCGAAAAAAAAACGGCGTCTGCGATGGCTATGAAATGAAGATCGCTGTCATTTTTATGTAAATTTATGTTGGAAATGTCATCGATCGTCATTTCCCAGCCAACTGGACGTTGTTTTTTTTTCGATTATACGGTACGTTCTGAAGGAGGAATGTCTTATACTCAGATATTAGAGAACAACGGCATACGGTTGAGTCGGCCGCTCCTGGCACGTATACGTAGACGTAAAGAATCTTTTACGTGTATAAAAAATAGAAAATATAAGAAATGCGCATGCGTACGTAAACGTTTACGTGTTTGTAGGCCGATTCGACCGTATGCCGTTGTTCTCTATTCTCTAAAAACCGTTCTTTGCATCATTTTCTTATTCGCTTATAAGATATACAGGGTGGTCCGAACTGTATTCCGGAAACTTCGGCAGCATATTCTGGAGATAAAAATAATTAAAAAAGTAAATAAGCTTATAAGATATACAGGGTGGTCCGAACTCTATTCCGGAAACTTCGGCAGCATATTCTGCAGATAAAAATAATTAAAAAAGTTCGTATAAATGTATGTTCTAAAATGCTTAGTTTCGGAGATACAGGGTGTAGAAAATTTCATTTTTATTTCCATTTTTTCCGAATAATTCCTGAAGTAGCGTCAATATTTGGATGAAAATTGGTGTCTGGGAGTTTTTTGACATGAGAAATTTGATTTTGATGTCAATATGATTCCTATTGGCAGGGGGCGTCACGTACGTGAGTTTTAACAGTTTTGAAGAGTAATAACTTTTCGTCCGTACCTGTACAAAACCACTTCGTCAAAAAATATACATTTCCGAGATTTTTTACGTAAAAAATGTCTCTTGGTAAAAATTGCTACGAGCAAACGTTCTCAAGATATTTAGAATGGAAATAGTCAATACCTGTCATTATTGACAAAAAATAAACACGTTGAGTAGGCTAAATTAATCATAAATTTTTCTGTGAACATGATGATGAAACAGTTTATGTTGAACTTTTGGCACAAAAACATTTCAAATTTATGATTTCAGTGCAATAACTATTTAATCAACATCTTTAATTTATGTCACTGATGACAGGTATTGATAATTTCGATTCCAAATATTTCGAGAATCATTACTCGTAGCGATTTTTACCAAGAGACCTTTTTTACGTATATTTTTTTATTCAATAGTTTTATATAGGAACGGACGAAAAGTTATTACTCTTCAAAACAGTTAAAACACATGTAGGTGGCGCCTCCTACAAATAGGAGTCAAATTGACATCAAAATCAAATTTCTCATGTCAAAAAACTCCCAGACACCCCATTTTTATCTAAATATTGACGTTACTTAATTATTTGGAAAAAATCGAAATAAAAATGAAATTTCTACATCCTGTATCTTCGAAACTAAGCATTTTAGGACATACATTTTTACGAACTTTTTTACTTAATTTAATCCAGAATATGATGCCGAAATTTCCCTAATTCAATTCGGACCACCCTGTATATCAGTAAAGGTATTTTTCCTTTGGCAAAGTAAAATAACAAATTTCGATTTTTTTTATTAAAAATAAAGTAAATAATAAAAAAGTTGTCAGTTTTACAAACTTTCTAACTTCTTTGCACAAAGTTCTGGTATCGATCCAGGGAAACTTCTAAATTTAGATTAAACGTTTTACTTTTTGTCCTAACTACTTTAAAGCGCCGGCTTAATTTTTAAGATTTCGAAAAAAGTTTATTTAAGACAGTTTTTGATTTCTGGGTGTTTTGTTTTCAGTGGATACTTTCAACGGTACCAGTCTGAACTTTTGGAAGGTGGACAGGACCCAGATGGGTACTTACTTGTGTATTGCCAGCAATGACGTGCCACCAGCTGTCAGTAAAAGAATGTCGATGTATGTAAACTGTAAGTACAAGAGCAAAAAGCTTGTAATAGTTATTTACAGTACAAGCACAAATTAACTAGAACAGATGCGAAAGAACACCGAATTACGCGTTCAGGTTTCTGTGACCTTCAGAAAGAGTTCATAGACAATCCGCATCAATGTATAGTTTGGGTTATTATTTGTTTGGGTGAAAATAATCTGCACCGATATGTTATCGAGGCATACAAAAAGGTCCACAGACTTCGAGACATACGAAAAATCAAGTCCATTTAGCGTGTGTCGCAATTTTCACACCTTAAAAAATTAGTTTTTATAGCTATAGCAACTGCAGCGACTATGAAAAAAGCTGTGTGATTTTCATTCAAAATAAGGGCACCTGTAATTCATTTGAGAATGTTATAAATCGCTAAAAGAGGTTTCAAATCTCTTGGATTTCTATTAATATTAAATAAATTTTATTAAAAATTGAACTAAAATTGTTAATATCATTAAAAACAATTCAAATTCAAAAATTGTATCAGTCAAATTCCCTCATTTAAGGTGAATATTAAAGTAAATATAAATACAGCTCATTCTAAGCTCTACTTATCTTTAAGAAAAATTTAAATCATTGTTGCAATTGGGCCTTAATGCCATTTCGAATGAACAATAGTATTAATAATGTACATTATAATAATAATAAATTTTATATCATAGTGTGTATTAAAACTACTAAAACACTTTAGTATTTTTTATTAAAAGGTAGGTAATGGGTAAACGGTAAAAAAACAGGATAATGAAATTTAAAAAATTACAAAAATTGTTCAAAAGTGCCTCCCTCTTGCATTAAACAATAACCCAAACGATCATAAAATCCCCTCCTCACATTGGATAACATATCAGGGGTGACAGTGTCAAAGGCATTAAATATTTTCTGCCTTAACTGCTCCAAGTTTTGAATTTCTTCATGGCCGTAAATTTTAGATTTTATGTACCCCCATAAAAAGAAATAATTCACCGAGAAGTCAGGTGAAATTAAACGTCAGTCTAAACAAAACTGTCATTTTTGAAAACTTGTCAAAATTAGGACACACGCTAAATGGACTTGATTTTTCTATGCCTCGAAGTCTGTGGACTTTTCTGTATAATCTCACAGTAATTTAATAGATTGCTCGTCATATTATATCAGCTCGTCGGAGATTAGGAAAAAAAAGATATTTATAGTATAAAAAATTAATTTATTTAACAAAATTTAATTAAAGATGTGACAAAATAGTTACATTTCTATTAGTTCTATCGGACTTTTTTCGACTATATAAATCTTTATTTTTTGTAAACTTTAATGCATAAAATATTTTCAATCTAATAAATAATTTAATGATATAAATAAGAGGAAATTTCTCACATAGGTGGTCAAATTCTATAGTTTTCATTATATCAAACAGCCTCTGAATGTTTTCTTCAGTGCAAAACTCATCAAAATTTAATATAAATAATTTTTCCAGCCTGTAAATAAAATTAACAAATTTTTCCATTTTCATGATCAAAGGCTTTTAAATGGGTAAATAATTTCGAGTTATCCAGAGATTCGGATTCTTTCGCAAATTTTAGACAAATATCACATTGATGTATTTGAAGACCCTTTTTAATGATGTAGTCAAACATAATTAAAGGCATTTTGAGTTGAAAACATTTCTCAGAGGCTGTTTGATATAATGAAAACTCGAGTGAAAACTATAAAATTTGACCACCCATGTGAGAAATTTCCTCTTATTTACATCATTAAATGATTTATTAGATTGAAAATATTTGATGTATTAAAGTTTACAAATAAAGATTTATATAGTCGAAAAAAGTCCGATAAAACCAATAGAAAGGTAACTATTTTGTCACATTTTTAATTAAATTTTGTTAAATAAATTAATTTTTTATACAAAAAATATCTTTTTTTTCCTTATAAATAAACACATTTGCATATAAGATTCGATTCTTTCACATTTCGATTTCTAGTAGAATAATATTGATAAGGTTGAGTTTGGGGGGAACCACAGTACAATTTTATGATTAAACCAGCTAGAAAATTAAAAAAATATTTTGCGATTTACTTTTTTATAGATATTTTTATTTCATAAATCTACCTAATTTTGAAGGCGCTCGTTGTTTTCCGGAGTATTTTAATCAGATATATCAAGAAAGTGACTTCCGTTGACAAAACTGATGTCTGGATTAATGATTCAGAATTATTATAATATGAAATTAAATAGGCACTTATAGTTATATTCGAGGAGTGATTATGAATCCATTTGTAATTAGGTAGTTTGGTTAGGTTTTTATGTATTCTTGGTAGCGAATATGAAACCAAACGTAACGTAAGTGCTTAGCGACGAATTTTAAGTGACTAAATCCAACGTAATATGACGTTGGTAATTGGTAGAATTACATTCCCTATTAGGTCAGATACCGGCGTCGAGGCGACCCGAATCTGTATTCCCCATTTAGGTGCAAATAAGGGTCGTCAGGCGGTCGAACCGACGTTGGTACCCGACGTCGGGTTTATTGAACGTGACGTATACCCGACGTTAGATAACGTCCAAATGCTACTTGGGCTTTTACACTAAAAGAAGTGTGCTGTTTTGTTTATTTTCCTATATTTAGTAATTTGTATTTTTAAGATTTTTTTTCTTTTATGCAGTGCTTATATACTAAAAGCTAAAAGCATTTTCTGTTATAAAAATATATCAAATAATTAACGTTCCTTTTTGATTGGTAAACGTCATCATCTAGATTGAAAACAAATATTTTCTAACTATGCAACGCGTATGAACATTACCAGACGTAAAAGCGGGGTAATATCAACAAATTGCTAAATATATACAGGGGTAAAATTAAATATTACCCCACATATGTATACGTTATAGCACTTGTTAAACGTTATTACAACCGTTGATCTGTTGGTATTAAAATAAAGTATCACATTAAAATGGTTTGTGTGAAACGAAAATTCACGAGCGATGAAAACGCGAGTCAATATTTTTTAATTCTCTTTCGTGTCGATTGCTGATTGAATTCGAGCCAGAAATGGCTCAAAACGATATAAGTAAATTACCAACAGATATTCAGGCTGAGGCGACAGACGCCATATCCAAATTTTCATTAAATCCCGAATAACTTATGAAAAGGAGTACAAAAATTTTCAAAAATGGAAGCAATTAAAAAACGTACGAGAAGAAATAAAGTTTTTAACCTATCCTCGCTGTTAAAGTATCATTTAATCTACTATTTTTGATAGATATAAGGCAATTTTAACAGTTGCTATGGAAAAAAAATAATTGTTATGCCATTTAAACCAGATGACTTTATTTTAGCTATAAAAGTCAAATAAATTTGATTCAAAATATGTGTATTTTCAGACATATAAAAGAAATATATTTTGTTCTTTTTGTATAAATCTACTGGTTCAAACTCCTCTCTAGCAAATCAATACCGAATTCAGAAGTTGTAACAAGTTTGAAACTGCTTTGTGTTGGAGATTTAAATGTGCTATTGGGACTAACTCAATTATTTGTTTGCGAAAAATACTTCTAAACCAGAAATAGTCTGTTTCTCTTGGTTTATTCGAAATTTGTCGATTCTTTTCAGGGGTTTATCAATATAAGAATTAATTTAATAAGTTTTAAATAACGTTTAGGGTCTTTAATAAATAATTTCTTGAATAAAAATTAATAAAATATTCTTAAAACTAATCCAGTAAATAAACATAAGCGTAAATACCTCGGTATTGTGCCAGAATTTGGTCAAAGCACTAACAAATATGATGGTACGATTCAGGAAACTGGTTAGGTTAGGTTAGACACACATCTACAAAATCACCGATAACTAATTTTAACTAAACAAATCTACTATACTAAGCAACTTTCCTTAATCCAGACTTACATCAAAAACACCCTATTTAAAAAAGAACCAACAAACAAAGCTAAAATTCTTAACAGACTATATCCTGCCAGAGCTTAACAGCCTCAATCAGCACACAGCACACAACTCCCTATAAACTTCTCTACGGATAATTATTAGCTGCTCCGGCTCCGTCCAGATTAGCAACTCCTCCTAATCCGGAGATCGTTACAAGGTAGAGTGGAGTCCAGTCAGCAAATTAAGAGTTGGGAGTTGTCCCAAGTTAGCTTGACCGGGGCCGATAAAGTTAGCCACTCCTGGATTTCCGGTATAACGTGGCCTCTCAGGAGCAGACAGATAATCGGTCTGGTTAACGAGTTTGGCGTGTGTTTGGAGGCGGAGAAAACAATGCTCCTTTAAGATCGTTTTAGTCGTTTGCTGGTTTTTATCAGTGAGAAATTGATTTCATCGGTTTAAAACATAAACATAAACACTATTCCCGAAATATTTATCAAAATAGTAGATAAAATAGTACTTTAACGGCAAGAGTAGATTAAATGATACTTTAACAGCGAGGATAGGTTAAAAACTTTATTTCTTCTCGCACGTTTTTTAATTTTGCTTCTATTTTTGAAAAATTTTGTATTCCTTTTCATAAGTTATTCGGGACTTAAATGGAATTAGTTTGGATATGGCGTTTGTCGCCTCAGCCTGAATATCTGTTGGTAATTTACTTATTTCGTTTTGAACCATTTCTAGCTCCAATTCAAACAGCAATCGACACGAAAGAGAATTAAAAATATTGTCTCAAAACTGACAACTAAAGAGACAGCTTTACTTATTTGTCAAATTATATAGAAACCAACGCCAACCCAGCACAATATGAGGAAAATGCATGTTTTTAAATAATGGTTTTAAAAAATAGTTCATATAATCACAAATTGAACAAAAAAAATCGTTGATATCGGTTAAGAAATGCCTCTAATATAAAATAATTAAATATTGTTAATTTAAATGGCCGGGCAAACGCTCTCTACCGCGCCTTGCCGATGTGACGTCACCCGCCGTTCTTCTGGTTGAGTGGAGCCAGACGCGTGTTTATTTTACACAGTTTGCTTTTAAACGCTGTTGAATCCGAGTCGAAATTTTAGTTATTTGTGTTAATTAATACATAATTAGTAATTAGTGATATTTATAAATAGTAATGGATGAGCGAAAACAGAAAAAAATGGTCCAAGGCCATAAGAAAAGATGAAAAGAAAAACGTTAAATTATCCTCTATTTTTACGATTTATTGTTGTGAAGATCATTTTGATGTAAGTTCATATATTTATGTATATTGTCTTACATAGGTATATGATTGTAAATTTGAATCGGGTTATTCATTATATTTTGACACCCACATACAGCCTTAACTGCAAGTTTTAGAAGAAAACATTAAATAAAAAAGTTGCATGGTTTTTCATATACTCTCTTTTAAAATTAATTCTAGTTATACAGGATGTCTCAAAAAAGGTGGTCCAGAAAATTCTAGGTATTTTTCGCTTTTCAACTGTCAATATTTCGTAAACATTTGAAGATAGGTATAGGATATTATACATGAAATATATCTAGAATATCTAGAAATTTCCGAAGAATCCAAAAATATATAGGGTGTTTCACTTAAAAAAGTAACTTAATTTTGGCGTTTGCTTATGGGACACCTTGTATAATATTTTCATTACTGATAAACAATTTATTTCCTATAATTTCGTAAAAAAACAATCTTTAAAAATAACAAGGGTAAGGGGGTGTCAATATATAAAAAAAACTTTCTTTTTCACGCTATGCTCTGGAGTTATTTTTCCACGTACTAAACAAATATTTTTGTCTCTTTTCACTTCTACGTAACCCACAGCATTATCTCCATACGTCTCCCTACCTGATCTGAAAAATAAGTTTATAACATTAATATTTATAACTATATAAAAGTTCGTAACAGTAGGTACCAACTTATACTTAAATATGCCTCAGTACTACAAAGACGTTACAAAACAAAGATGTTACAGACCTCTCTGTTTTTTTCCTCGTAATTCAGCACTAATAAATTGGGAATTTGTATTTATAAAAGCAGCCAACATAAAAGCATCGACTTTTGGCAAGTTTTGATTGTGCTTTTACAAACCCGGAATCTGCCATTACTTCAAAAATTCTCAGAACACACAACACATACAAATAATAACTGCACAAAAAAGCATAAAAAGCTACTTCAATCAACGCTAAAAGCAACAAAAATGTCTTAATACGCCACCTAAATACGTACATAAACGGAACACGTCTGGCTGCTGCTGGCCATCGCGCGTCGACGAGAACGGCGGGTGACGTCAGACCAATTGAATATCGTTTCAATTCGCGAGGCGTCGTTTGCGTTATCCATAGTATTTTAATGGCCCGTTTTATAAAATTGTGGTACTGCTTTCAGGAAAAAAGTTTTTTTTTGCATTTACACATATTTATTCTAATAAATTGAACAGTTTCCGGCGAAAAATAAAATATATGCATCTTCCTCATTCCTTGCAATAATAATTTCTGAATATTTTTTAAAACGTAACTCGCTATGGAAAAAATATTGTTTTATACACGACGATAAAATTGTATTATCGTCTCCCGAAATTAATTCGCTCGCGTTTTCATCGCTCGTGAATTAATCTTTTCGGCCGACGATAAAATGGTATTTTATCGTCTTGTATAAAAAATTACTATTATTTTTGAATGGATTTATATCAAACCATATTATTATTATATATAAAAGTATCTTTTATTGACATCGGATAAATCAATAAGTTTCCCAGAACATTCAGGAAGAACAGCGGAAGAAAGTAGTAATAAGAGTTCTGGAAATATGGTGTAACAGACGGGGTGAAAACAGAAATGGTTAAGGTAAATGGACTAGAACACTTATAAATAACCTAGAGTGTTGGATAAATAGAGAATATGGAGAAATGAGCTATGCCATGAGTCAATTCCTTTCTGACCACGGTTGTTTCAGGTATTACCTACATAAAATAAAGTTAACTGATAGCCCTAGATGTCTCTATGGCGACTCCGATGCTGATACGGTGGAGCATACCCTTTTGGAATGTAACCGATGGACAGCTAAACGAAGAGTTCTATACAAAAAACTAAGAGTCCTAAAAGTTAAGATTTCCGATCTAGTTCCAGAGATGATTCGATCCCCAGAAAATTGGAATAGTGTTCACACTTTTATGGAGACACTAATAGATGCAAAAGAGAAAAAAGCTAGACGAAGTAACTAAAACATCGCAGTAAAACCTAGAGATTCTTCCTCTCTCGGAAGGTACCTCAACCACCCCGACAGTACCACATACGGTCTCTGGTTTGCAGATTTTTCCCCACAAAAAAAATAAATAAATTTCCCAATCACCTCGATATATTGATGATGTTGCCAGTATTACTCATCGCGAGCAATATTACTGTTATATTAAACAATTAAGGCCGCTTAAAAAAACCTAATATATACAATTTTATATACTAATTTATTATCATAAAATCAAAAAGGAAATACCACTCCTGCAACTCCCAGTGGACGATATGCCAAGAACGTACAACTTTGAGAAACATCTCAATGTAGTATTGAGCAATAAAAAGGATTGGAAGAGCGAAAATTATTTTATTATTATTTATTATACGGATATTATTATTATTATTATTTATTTAAATTGCAGGCAGAAATCTACGCTATCGAAAGATGCGTACAACTTATCTTAGATAGGAACTATCGGAAACAAGAAATAGCCATCTTGTCTGATAGTCAAGCAGCGTTAAAGGCGATCAACTCAGTATCAATCAATTCGAAATTGGTCAAAGAATGCATAGAGAAGCTGAATAAATTAGGCAAAGAAAACAAAGTCCTCCTACTCTGGGTGCCTGCTCACCAAGGGATAGAAGGCAATGAAAAAGCAAATAATCTAGCTAGGAAAGGAGCGAACACTCCACTAACTGGACCAGAACCGTTCTGCTTTCCAAGTGGTAACCAACTCAAGAACTTGGAAGATTCCATCCGCAACCTGGAATGGAAATCTTGCAACGGTCTAAGGCACTCGAAGAAGTTTCTGAGGGCTTATGATCAAGAAAAATCACACATCTTCCTGGGTTTAAGTAAGAACAATCTTCGGATTGTCACGGGGTTTTTAACAGGACACTGTCTCCTCAATGAACACCTCAGTAGATTGAGACTAAGAAGAAACGGCGAATTCAGATTCTGATGGGGAAACACCAGTACACCTCATCACTGAGTGCGCCGAGACGACAACCATTCGTACCATGAATTTTGGTACGACTGATATTGGAGATGGAGAACTACCCTCTCCTATAAAACCGTCCCAGATACTGGCTTTTGTCAAAGCCCGGGGACTGTATGATGAGTTATGATTCAAGAAAGGGGGACACAATGGATCTGTAAGGTCGCAGTGATTAACCCCACTCATTCTAAATTCTAAAAAAAATTCTATCCTAAAATGAATAATAAACATATTGTAATTATATTCCTGCAGATTGAGTGAAAAGTTTTGTTCGTAAATATCTACTCTACATATTATAAACAAGTGTTCAAATATTAATTTTGTGGAATATATATCAACATAAAACGAGATGTAATTAACGAAATATCATCTATAAACAACAGCTATTTTAGAAACGTCTATTTCACTGAGATTAATGAAAAAAAATTCTTTGCCTCGGGTACAGATACCGCCACGTTTTGGAAATAGCTTAGAACGAAACAAAATTGAACGAGGCAACAAAAAACGCAAAAAAAACCACGCCCTCACGAGTAGTTTTCAGGCGCTTTTAAAAATCGAAAGTAGGTCGAGGCACACAAATTACTCCTAAATATTTTATATATCATTGTGTAATTTTAATAATTTATTGGTTATATTCGCTATCTAAACTAATATATAAAATCCTTAAGTGCCTCACTGATTAATCACGATCCTGCTCAAACCACTCAACGTAAGAAGCTCAATTTTGGCATACAGGTTGATTCTAGGGTGTAGAGGTTCGATAAGAAGAGATTTTTCGAAATTCCAGTTCCAAGGGGGTGAAACCACCCCTCAAATATTACAATATTTTTTATTTAAAAAACGATCAAGTTTCCGAAAAAACGCTTAAACACGTATATTTTTCTTCACGATTCTGCTTAAACTGCTTGACGTTTAAAGCTGATTTTTGGCAAACGGATTGACTGTGGGGTGTAGAGGTTTGATAAGGAGGGGTTTCTCAAATTTCAGATTCCACGAGGGTGAAAACGCCCCTCAAATATTACAATATTTGTTATTTAAAAAACGGTTAGTGTTTCGTGAAAACGCTTGGACACGCATAATTTATTTTGTTTTTTTTTTACATATTTTAAAAATTTTTAAAAAATCATACAGGCTGTTCCAAAAAGTTGGGTAATTGATTAACCATGAATGTTAATGGAAATTCTTGCTTTGCTTTATCATCACCATTACAAATGATTAATTCGATGCGAACGAAGTTGCGGGTACACGCTAGTATTCTATAAATTTTAGTAATTTTACATGATTTATTTTTACATATTTTCCATGTATTTTTACATGAATTTTATACAGTGTATGTCACTGGATGAATTCCTTCCTATGCCTATGCCTCTATCTGTTTCTCCCTGGTTTCTCCAGTGGATAGTCTACGTTTCCCTGATCCAGAGCTTTTGGTTTATTTAACTGTTATCTGCTTAAGTCCCTGTCTTAAGGTGCGTATTCATTATCCGCACGAACGAACGAATGTTCGCTAGTGGTATGGACGGGGACCGCACGATAGAACCGCACGAGAAGACCGCACGCATTTCTTCATTCGCGCGCCAGTTCAAATCGTCAAGATATTGTTATAAATCTGTTTTTTTTTGTTTATATACCGTCATTGAATTATCGCTAAGCAAGTTACTATGGAGCAGTGCATAAGGAGTCGGGCTAGGAAGCGAGAGACCGGAGTTCGAATCTCGGCCGGAACATCACTTTTTATTTTTTTTTAAATACTGTTGTATTCTATAGTTTATTTTTGTAGTATAAGAAAAAGAACTATTTATTCTGTTATTTTTTAATCTCCGTTATTAATATAAATTGATTGTTAGTACAATACCTCATTTAATATAAAATAATATTCTACTTTTTGAAATGTATCGGGCCCTAATTGTACCTAAAAGTAATATATTTTTAGTGATATACCATATTGTAAACTATTTAATATTTTAGTCACTTAAAAAGTTAATTTGCATTGAATAATTGCCTACCATTAAAGGAAATTTGAGCTATATAATCCTTGATGGGCATATTCTGGGTATGCAAATACTTCCTTTAAATTTTGGGTGTCGTTCAACCGATTTATTCTCAAAACCAGAAACTTCTACATATAAAAAGAAGCAGAGGTCACTAATTATAATAAACTTCACCCTTGGTATTACTTCCACTAATTATAATAAACTTCACCCTTAGAATTACTTCTATCACAATTACAATACGTTCATCTGCATTGGCATTTTCTACTTCTCGATGGGAAACAATAAACTTCCCAACATTTTTTAAATGATGTAACAATTCCTCTTGTGGTTACTTTTCCATAGATATCCTCAACTCTGTCCTCATGTGAATTCAGAGGCAATGAAAATGAAAATTATTTACCATGAACATCACAAACTAAAAACCTAATAAACAATTTTATACCGAATATAGAAATAAATTTAGTATTCTTACGTATCGTCCAAATCCGTGTTAATAGATAATTATTATTTTTAAATATATTTTTAGAACTGCTGGTTTTAGTAATTATTAAATTAAACGAACTAAAAAGTCTTAAAAATAAACAATTCTTAACCATAACCCCAAAAAATGCAGATCTCCTGTCAACTTTCTTTATTTTTTTTTACTCATTATTTTCCTAGTGACGTCACAGGTGGTATGCGCGAACTGAACGAAATTGGAGCCACTATCGATCATACCTTGTATTCTTTTACCATACGTCTAAACGCCTTTGATGTACCGACTCGAAGCGGATGGTCGAGCGCACGAACGAACGAACGGCCGCATGCGTTCGGTCCCCATCTAAATATACCGCACTTTCATTCGTTCGTTCGTTCGTTCGTTCGGATAATGAATACGCACCTTAAATCTGAAAGCGCACGCAGGCGAACGCCTTTGATGTACCGACTCGAAGCGGATGGTCGAGCGCACGACCGAACGAACGGCCGCATGCGTTCGGTCCCCGTCTAAATATACCGCACTTTCATTCGTTGGTTCGTTCGTTCGTTCGGATAATGAATACGCACCTTTAGAATTTCGATAAAATGTTATTTTACTACTCAAGTTTTATTTTATTTTCCCATAAAACGTAAAATGTAGCTTCTCACTCGCTTGAAATCATTCTCCCTCGGTAAATGAAGACGTCTAGCAGTCAGATTTCGAACGTAATAAACACAGCTCGAAATTAAAGCTCTCGAAGACTATCAATTATGCTGAGTACGAGGCACAATTCCCACATCTGTCGAGGCTTTTCCCGATTCATTCTCGTCTCTACGCTTGTTTCAGCCTGGCAGGAGTTTCCTTAGCTCATTATTCGTTACATTAGAATGGGTTTGGTTTGTTTCGGAGTCTTATAATTAGGAATAAAGTTGTTACAGAACGCAGAACGTGGCGGTGAAGTAACTGGGAGGATTTTGGTGTACTTAAATTATTGTAGAAATGAGCTAAGATGGAAATTAATGGATACATTTATTATTATCCATAGAGCAAATTTTAAATTTCAATAAAAACTACCTTAAGGTGAGTTTATATGCATCCGTAATGCCGTACTCAAAAAAATATTAAAAATACAAGAACTGTTCTGAAATCGTAACTGTATTAGGCATTTACTTTAGATGGTCTGTTTTTACTTTGCTATCGTAATCTTAAATCATACAGTGTTCAAAATTCTACGGCAAACTTTCTAAAATATAAAATATTTTTTCTCCGTTTTTTTTTTTAATAGAAAACACCCTGTAGATTATTTTTTTATTAGATGGGGAATTAAAAAATTAACATTTTTTTTATTTAGAGTATTTCAAAAGTTTTAACGGTTTCGCGGATACCCGCGGTATTATTTCATATGGCTCTTTGAAAAGTATATAAAATACGAGAGAAAAATCAATGAGTGGCTTTGATAAAAATTTACTGTGGAAATTGCCATATAAAGTACAAAACCATAAATACCTGGTAAAATTTTGAAATACCACCAGGCACGATTTTTTATAAAATTCATATATATCAAAAATTAATACTTTTATTCTATGTTTTTATAAAATATAAATTTTCACTGTCTACCTCTGCACAAAATTTTATTAAATTAAAATATGTTTTATCGAATTTACAATTTTTTCTTCTCGCTAAAAAATATATTACAGTCGGAAAAAGGCTATTTTATTTAATATAGCTTTTGAAATTACAAACGTGTATGTTATGGGTACATATTATACCTATATTTTAAAGCTTTTGATAAAAAAAAATATATATATTTCACATCAAGAGTTCCACATTTAGCAATGTATAAAATTCGTTCAAAGCAAAATACAGACTGAAATGTAGGCGTTTCGTATATCTCTATATACTTCTCTTGTTTTCGCAAAATATACAAAAATGATTTAATATTTAACGATTTTTGCAATGTGTTAAAAAATCTATCGTTCAAATTTTTTTTGTTAAATTCATGGACCCAGTGTTCCAAACATAATCCTATTTGAGTTAATTCGCTAAAATTAATATCGTATCTGAAAATAGTTTGAGTATTTTAGCACTAAAATAGAAATCTAGAAAATAAAAAGACTTTTTTTTATAAAATTTTACTGCCATACACACAATGCCAGAAACAATTCGAAACAATTTTGTTTTGTTTTGAGCTATTTCCAAAACGTGGCGGTATCTGTGCCAGAGGCAAAGGATTTTTTTTTCATAAATCTCAGTGAAATAAGTAAACCTAGACGATGATATTTCGTTAATTACATCTCGTTTTATGTTATATTGATATATATTCCACAGAATTAATATTTGAGTACGAGTTTATTATATGTATAGTAGATTTTTTTTAGAATTTAGAATGAGTGGGAGGGGGGTTAATCACTTCGACCTTACAGATCCATTGTGTCCCCCTTTCTTGAATCATAACTCATCATACAGTCCCAGGGCTTTGACAAAAGCCAGTATCTGGGACGGTTTTATAGAGGGTAGTTCTCCATCTCCAATATCAGTCGTACCTTTAACGCTGCTTGACTATCAGACAAGATGGCTATTTCTTGTTTCCGATAGTTTCTATCTAAGATAAGTTGTACGCATCTCTCGATAGCGTAGATTTCTGCCTGTAGGATACTTGGGTAAGTGCCCATTGGTTCGAGTAATTAGCTGGCCCAAACACTCCGATCCCTGTTCCCGTATTGGTTTTGGAAGCATCAGTATACCAAGTTATGGTATGGTCTTTTAACTGCTGGGCAGGCGTTTCGCTCTTCCAATCCTTCTTATTGCTCAATACTACATTGACATGTTTGTCAAAGTTGTACGTTCTTGGCATATCGTCCACTGGGAGTTGCAGTAGTGGTATTTCCTTTTTGAATGTATAGCAGATATTTAGGACCAAAAAACTTTTCACTTAAACTGCAGGAATATAATTACAATATTTTTATGATTTAATTTTATTATAACGAATTAATATATAAAATTGTATATGATGTGTTTGTTTACGGCCTTAATTGATTAATATAACAGTAGTATTGCTTGATGAGTAATACTGGTAACATCATCAATATATCCGCTTGTGAAAATTATTTATTAATTGACCCGATGTCAACAAAAGTATGGTCCACACACATTATTTAAATCTTTGTTCTTTTATTGTTCTTAAGAAAAATCTGCAAACGATACTTTTATTAGCAACCAGGATGGTTTGATATAAAGTTGTTATAAAGATACTGACATAATTTATACTAGTATCTTTAAAACACAAATAAGTAATAAATTACTGTAAAAAAGGACACAAAATTACCCCTTTTTCAAGGGAAAATCATTTGCTCTTGTTCAGTAATTTACGAAAAGTTTATTTGGGATTTAGCGGAAAAGGAATTTAAGAAAATTGAGGGTGTGCCATAAATAAAGTTTGGGTAAAGAGGAAAACCTCGAGGTAGTGTCTCAAAATATTGATCAATTTATTTTCTTAATAGAATCTCCTGCAAACAATTTTGAAATATTCTGGCTCAATTAAGAATATTTTAAATTGCTTGTTCGAGATATTAAATAGACATCGACTGTCTCTGAAAATCAAAGAAAAATATTTATTTTTATTTCTTGTTAATACTGTAGGATCGAAAAAAAAATTGGCGTCAGAGATGGCTGGGGAATAACAATCGATGATAATTTTGACGAGGGGGGTCAAGCCCTAGACGTCATTTACTTAATGACGCTGATTGTCAGTTCCTATCCTTTTTTAATCCTTCTATAATTTGTGGTAATTTTTATGTCAATTTCTCGTAAATATCTTCTAGAGATTGATCTCGCCAAAATTATCATCGAGCTGTCCTCGACGCCATTTTTTTGGTCGTACGGTATTATAATTTCACTCTAATTTTGCAATAATAAACATTGTTATTTTATCTTTAACTCTTGGTTCATTTTTATCCATAATTCATATACTATAACTCCATCCATTTCCTGTTTCATAATGCATTTCATAATATGAAAAGGGAATTAACCAGTATAGAGGGTAAAAGCTCTGTGCTTTTAGAATTATTGGAGTTGAGGTATTTCCATAAAAAAGGCAGATAAAATTTAATAAACCAAAAAGCAATTTTTTTTTGAAAGATATTTTTACTATATTTATCTCAAAAATTAATTAGAAATTTTTATGTAAAAGTTAGGAGACGGTACGTGAAGAAATTAAAATGCTTATATAAATTTATTAATGCTTACATTATATGATTTATATCTTTGTTTTAGTCTTTCACATTAAATACGACTGTGTTTTGAAATTTTACTATACTACTTCCTATACCCCAATTTTTCTATGTCATGCTGCTATAAGCGTTTATTGAAGAAGAAAAAAAAGATGCGCAATCTTATGGGCGATTTCGTCGCACAAAACCTGTCTGAGATTTAGTTTAGCTCTGCGCCGCTGCGCGGTGATAGTCGTTTACAGCGCAGCGGATAAAGAATACTGTAGCGTAGTTTTGCTTTCAGTCGACAGAGTGAGTGGTTGCCGGAGACGGTGTTGCCAGAACTACTAATAAATCCGTAGATTTACGGATTTTGGGTACAGTACGTTAATAATACAGATTTTCTATCATTAAACAATTTAATATAATATTATATGATTAAAGAAAGAACGGCGTCAGAGTTGGCTTGGAAATGAAAATCGCTGTTACACAGGGTTGTTCACCACATACGACACGGAGTATTGTAGCTAAACGATTAGATTTTTACAAATTGTAAGTTTTGAGTTCGTTGAAGGACTATTAGAGCTACAATTTAAAAATATTTTTACAAGATACAGAGTGTCCCAAATAAATAAAAATATCAAAGTTGTATTTTTTTAAATGGAACACCCTGTATATTATTGCATTTTTAGTTTCTACGATTAAAATAAAGGTAAATTTTATTAAAGGTTTATTACACTTAAACCTTACCGTTTTGAAATATTTTTCAATTTTTGAAATTGCAGTATAAATTTTAAGGCTTCATTTCCCCGAGGGTATCAAAATTTTTTAATACTAAATATTTACTGAAGTTTATTTATTGATCAGTTATTGTGTTGCATTTATAAAAATTATACTACCTTATACAGAGTGTCTAAAAATTTATTTTAAATAATTACTAGTTTTAAACGGCAATAACTTGTTTAATCTAAATGGAACACCCTGTATATTTTATGAGAATCAGATGCACAATTTAACTGTTTATCAAATTGCATTATACCATTTTTTACCTATCCCTTCAAGTTTTCATAGAAAATGCATTTTCTTATAATTTAGACCTCATTTATCAATATACCCATGGAATATTGACATTTTAGATTGTTTTTAAAACAACAAATGTACAAAATGTACAGGATAGTAATATTATCGTTTCTAGTAAAACGATAATATTACTAGCCCATTTGTATCTATGCAAAAAGAAAACTATTTAAATCTTTATAAAAAGTATACCATTAATTAAATATACCACCAGTATTTCCGCCCAAATACTAATTAATTACAAACTTAATTGGGTTTGTTAATAAATTATTCTAAATAAATGTGGATTTGAATCAGAAATCAATATAATAATAAGTTATGAAAATGAACGTCTCTGTTATAAATAAGCATTTTTCAAAAAATGAAATATCAGTTTTAAGGTGTTAGTTTTTTTACTACACTGTCTAATACACATACATAATTCAGTTTTTTAGTATTTGGAGCAATTATTATTTATCAACGCAAAAAGTCAATTAATGTAGTTTGAATACTGGAATCATATTAATTGGTCCTCTTTAACAAATATTTAAACAGTTTTTTTTATTTTTTAATGAAATAAACGAACTATATCGACAATATTAGTATCTGTACTCTTTAAAAATTTGGTACATGTTTAAAAATAATCTAAAATGTCAGTATTCCCTGGGTATATTGATAAATGAGTTCTAAATTACAAGAAAATGCATTTTCTACGGAAACTTGAAGAGATAGGTAAAAAATGGCATAATACAATTTGATAGACAATTAAATTGTACATCTGATTCTCATAAAATATACAGGGTGTTCCATTTAAATTAAACCAGTTATTGCCGTTTAAAGCTAATAATTATTTAAAATAAATATTTAGCTACTCTGTCTGTATAAGGTAGTAAAATTTTTATTATTGCAACACAATAACTGATCAATAAATAAACTTCAGTAAATATTTAGTATTAAAAATTTTGATACCCTCGGAGAAATGAAGCCTTAAAATTTATACTGCAATTCACAAAATTGCAAATATTTCAAAACGGTAAGGTTTAAGTGCAATAAACCGTAATTAAATTTACCTTTATTTTAATCGTAGAAACTAAAAATGTAATAATATACATGGTGTTCCATTTAAAAAATACAACTTTGATATTTTTTATTTATTTGGGACACTCTGTATCTTGTAAAAATATTTTTAAATTGTAGCTCTAATAGTCCTTCAACGAACCCAAAACTTACAATTTGTAAAAATCTAATCGTTTAGCTACAATATTCCGTGTCGTATGTGGTGAACAACCCTGTATATGTAAAATATTATGGTAAATGTCAATACTCGTCGTTTCCAAGCCAACTACTTTTTTCGATCATACTGTACCTGTAAAAGAATTTTTATTTTTGTTGTTTATTCTTTGTTTAACACGAATACATTTTCAATATCTACATAAACGGGGATTTTTCATCCAAAGATATTTTTTCAAACGTATTAAGGATATTACACATTTTAATATGGCAACACTGTCACTTTCGGATCCACACGTTTTCAATATGCCTTCGCTGGCCGAATTAGAGAAAATAAGTGTTTTATACGTTGACAGCAGAACAATTTGTCTCACCACCGTACAGCACTTGAAACGTAAGCGTATGGGGAAACCAAATCAGCCTTGTTACTAATTCGCCCAGTAGATTTCGTAGTTTTACAATTATTCTTTCAATCAACGCTATAAGTAAATTTTGAAAATAACTATTAATAATTTCTTTATAATGTTTGAGAGTTTTTTTTTAATTAAAAAACAAAGGGGCACTGAAGGGTTATATTTTTAAAACAAGTAACAGTAAAATATTGAGGCTCTTAAGATTGTTCACATAAATACACTTAGAACGTTTTACACGTCAAACTATAAAAAAGTCACCCTTCTTTGTTACGGGCTTCTAAAAATAGCACTTAATAAAATTTCGTTGAAATTAATATTGATTTTTTTATACTTTCATATATATTTTGTAACTGAACGGTCAAATAAGTCACATAATTATAATTTTAGGAGATTTTCCTTGACACTGCTTGAATCCATTTACTTTTGATCAAATAGGTGTGAGAAAATTTTAAGTGACCTCCATTTTGTGGAGGGGATGGAGGATTTCCATTATTTGTGGGTATTTTAAAAGAGCTGTTTTATACCTCGGGATGTTTTTGAGTTTTTTGGTGTATCGCTCTCCATTGCGATGTTTTCCTTTTTTTATGATTTTCGGTAAGGTTTTAATTCTAATAAATTTATCTCGTTATGAAATTAATATATTGTTTTTTTGAGTATTATGCGTATTAACTAATGATTATACTAAGTGATTATACTGTATCGTTAATGAAAAAGTGTTAAATGCTTCTTTTGTTATGCCAAGGTACATAACAAAACCTGTCATATAATTTAAATATACCAGCTAGATAAATTTTTAACGCCCTGTATAATGACAATGTAACACTTTTTAGTTTTATAAAATTATTTGTTTGCTTTATTTAATTATACATTAAAATGCATAATGCTTAAAAATACGATATCTTCATTTCACAATGAGATAAAATTATTAGTATTAAAACTCTACCGACAATCATAAGAATATCGAAAACATCGCAACGGAGAGCGATAGCCAAAAAGACTCATAAACGCCCCGAGGTATAAAACACCTCCTTCAAACTATCCACAAAAAATGGATCTCCTCCATCACTCCACAAAATGAGGCTCACTTAAAATTTTGTTAAAAATGCGCGCATTTTTGTTTTACACTGTATTATGACCAATAATTGAAAAAAAAATGCAAGAACGGTTCGATAGTCGATAAAACAATGTTTTAGAATCTGGCTGGCAAATTCAAAATTCCTTCAAAAAATACAAGAAGTTAAACTTAAAGCAAAAATTTGCACTTTACGCTTCAATTGATGCTCAGTTTAGTTACACACTGTGGTTCAAATTATTATAATTTATAACATTTAAATCTTATACAATATAATGATATTTATATAATTTTAAGTGGCAAAAAAAGTAAATT
Source organism: Sitophilus oryzae (assembly GCF_002938485.1). Taxonomy (NCBI): domain Eukaryota; kingdom Metazoa; phylum Arthropoda; class Insecta; order Coleoptera; family Curculionidae; genus Sitophilus; species Sitophilus oryzae. The sequence goes on from NW_022146441.1 coordinate 2,811,685, forward strand.
ATATTAAATGAATTCATCGGCATCCGCAAAAATGAAGAATGTAGTTTTCATTTTTTTCCACACTGTTTATCTTTTATTTTAAATTTTTAACAAACGTGGCCGAATGTGGCGATAAAATTTATAGAATCACTACTTGAACAGTTGTTTTTTTAGTCAAATTAATCCGAGACCAAAGCTCGGTAAAGCTTTTTTGTTCTAGTCTGATTAAAGTAAGAAGTAAAGTAATTTTATTAGAAATAGATTCAAACTAATCTGCATCAAAGGCACGGTATATTTTGGCAAAATGATTTTTACTTTTAATGCCCATGGATAAACGAAACAGTTCCTGGATAATACCGATTTTTAGGAATAAAAAGATGGGCTGTAAAATATTACTTGTTTTCGCTTTATTTTGGCGCGTTTCGTATATTAAGAAAATTGTCAAAAAGGAGGTGTTATAAATTCAAAACTAGTAATTAAATTAAAAAAGTAATATTATTATATTGTCTTTGAACTAACTCGATGTAAGATGGGATAATTTAAACCCGATTTAACACCCCCTTTTTTGTTTTTTTTTTTCCATTGCCGAAACCACTGTGCGACGCCCCGTTCTGGTTCTTTTTCACTTAAATTTTACTGCCTGAAACAGCATTACATCACACAAACCTCGTAACTGAGGGTTTTATAGTTTCAGTAACTGTAACTGGGCACTAGTAAAATCTAAAATACTTAAATACTATGACAAAGCCACGATTTTAACATTATTTTAATGCGATCGACATGGCCAGTAACGGGACTGTTTGAAATACTTTAGCCTGGTACTTCTAATTTCTGCCGTATAGAGCGCTGCGGTCGGAATTTTTAAAATGAACTGAAATGCGCTACGACTATACTGCGACTTTATTTAGGGTGTATTCCGTTGCTTACCTTGGTTATGGTTTTATGTTCCGTTTCTATCGGTTTTCTGAAAGTTTTCTTATTATGGAAAAATTCGGTTAAAGCTGTCACCAAACTAACCAGCGCGAGAAGTTTTGTTTGTCAATCAATCAACGATCAATGTCATTTATGTGACAGAAATCAAGCAAATATTGGAAGTTCGAGTGAAATTCTCATTTAATTTCTAAAATTTGTAATAATATTTTGTATTTACATCGAAAAACAATGGAGGTAGGCAGTAAAGGTAAATAAATTTCATTAACTAAATAGAATGACTTTTTAGGACCATTTAAACTTATGCAGCCATTGTTTCTTAAAGTCAGGAACATTTAAAGAAAACATGAAAAACAAGACAACAAGTAATCGTGAATGAAACAAGTAATCGTGCAGAAATAATGGCAATCCACTATTGTGTAGAAGAAATAATAAGGCAACAAAGAACAAATCGTTCTGTGGCCATCTTCACAGACAGCCAAGCGGCGCTAAAGGCACTCAGCTCCGCGGAGGTCAATTCTAAACTAGTGTGGGACTGTGTGCATGTTCTGAATACTTTGGGCGAACGTGGCACTGTTACGTTGGCCTGGGTGCCAGGGCACGAGGGTCACAAGGGTAACGAAAAGGCAGATGAAAGGGCCAAGCAAGGCTCATCAATGCCATTCATAGGCCCAGAACCCTTCTGCGGCGTTGCAAAGGCGGTCACGAGAATGGCCACGGAACGATGGGTGGCCAACGAATCTCTAGAATGGTGGAGAAACTCACCAGAGCAGAGACAGGCGAAAAGGTTCATTGTAGAACATTCGCCAAAATTCACGGTAGACTTGATAAGCAAGGACAGAAAGACAGTCAAAGCTGTAGTAGACCTACTAACAGGGCATTGTAAGCTAAATAGGCATCTAAAGCTGATTGACAGACGAAGCTATGTGTAGGTTCTGCCAATCTGAAGAAGAAACGTCAGAACACATTTTATGTCGGTGTGACAGCCTGGCAAATGTGCGGTTCCCGGTAATAGGCAATGATAGGCCATTGCCAAGGAGCTACATGGAGGATTCAGTCTCCAAGTTGCTAAACTTTGTGAAAAGGATAGGACTGGAGAATGTAATCTAAGGATCAGAAGAGGACCACAATAGATCTGAGAAGGTCGCAGTGGATCAGGCCGAAAGCCACCTCTAAGAATCTAATCTAATTTAAGCTATAAAAATATAAATGTTGATTAGATTTGTTTATTTATTATTGATCTGTCTTAATATTGGACCTGCAAATCTTCACTTGAGCTGTCTAACGAGTTTAACAGTTTATTAATAAAGTACTTTTCAATATTAAACTCCATTGGAAACAAGAAGCAAACGTAAAAGCAGAAAATAGGTACATTAAAAATGCATAAAAGATAAATTTTATAGAGGTATTGAAATTTAGAGAACGTCAACATTTGACGTTTCCAGTATTTTACCAAACCGTTCCGTATCAAACCCATGTTTTTCAGTAACCGCTCTTTACCGTAGTTTATCGGTCTGGTTCGCCTGGTTTTGCAACGAAATACAGCCTTACTTATTTTACGATATTATTTATTTAGATTTTTCTAAAGATGCTCTCTTTATATCGCAAATTTTCGAAATATTGGAACTTCCAAATCAACTTTGTCACCTCTTTTACGTCAACGGATCGATGCGGAAGCATAATAATTCCTCAACCAGTCTAAAACCGAAAAGGTCATCGCAGGGCCATTTTTCTCTTGTTTTAATAAAGGACGCGCATACTTCGAGCCCTTTTTAGCATATCCTCGTGTTTCTAGCCACGAAACACAAAGCGCCACAAAGAATTTCCCCCGTCTATCGTGACAAATTATGACAGATCGATATAGATCACCCTGAGGCATTAATAGGTACGCGATAGCCCACACCACAAGGGTCTCTGTATAATATATTATAAAGTATCAATGGCATGAATGTAATAAGCTGACTTGATATTGTATGTGTATATTTCATGACATATATAATAATAATGATTATAAAAAATTGCGTGTGCGTGCGCATAAAGTGGAGCTTCTTACTAACAGCCATTAAATTGAAGGATTTGAAGGACATGTTTGAAAAAGTATTAAATTAAAAATTAATAAATAATTTAATTCATTTTCACAAAATTTGTATTAAAATGACCGGCTCGGGTACCTCTATCCACGTGCCAAGTTTGGTTCCAATCGACCCATAATTAAGAAAAATCAAGATGATTTCGTCCATTTACAGGCATCGCACAGTGATGCCGAAAACGCGAAAAGTGGCAAAAAATAATTTCTCAACTTACTGCCACATTTTTTAATATTATTTTTGTTAAATGTGGTTTTCTGTGTATAAAAAAAGTGTAGAAGTGATAAGTGAAAATTGGCCGTAAAAAAAAATGGGTTGTAAAAAATTTAATTATATTATTTTGTCTTCAATAGCATATTAATTTAATACTCTATTCTTTGTAAAGTTTAAAAAATCAAAAAAAGTTTGTGTAAACACATTAATAAATATACAGGGTTTTATTTTCAGCCCCTTACAATAGAATTAGCATTTCGTTTTTACTATAATTAATCCTTTTTTCAGAACTAGTTACCAATAAGTATTAAAACTAGAATTACCATGATGAAAAACAGTTGAAAACATTGTACTTTCTCAGAGTACCATCAGTTTTTAACTAATTTATCACCAACGTTAAACGCACTAATTTTATTTAATCAAAATTTAATCAAAATATTTTGGCTTCAGCTAATAATTTTATAAGCTCGAACATTTCTTATCAGGGATTAATAATGGGCCCGTTTTCATTCAAAATTCTTAACGATTTTGAAAATTTGGTCTATTAAGAACTATACGAGTGAAATTATAATTAAAAAAAAATACTTTTGATATTTTTATTTTCTGCCGGTTTTTGGGAACTTCTGCATCACTGTGCATCGGTTCGAAACGTCGAGGGCGTCATCCTGTAGCCCGTTCCCAATTATGCCAAAATCGACCACCGTTTTTCTTCAATATCAAATTCTTAGTCCTACCCTGATGAAGATGTAAACGAAACGTCGTATCCAACTTTGCAGGGTGGGACTGTGTGCACCGTTGCTCACATAGCCTACCCACTAAATTTGGTCACAATAGGACGACGTCAAATTTTGACGTTTCTTACGTCAAAACTAACTGTCAAATTGACACGTGTCGTACACGGTCAAGTTGGTCTTGGTCCAATCTATCGACATACCCAATTTCATTTAAATCCGGCGATTTTTTGATTTGAATCATTGATGATGGAGTTTCGTAGTACACCAAACGTCGTCAAAATATCATAGAAAGATGGGGCTCTTCGGTTTAACTTCCCTCGGTATAGTTGATTAGAGTTTGGGTAATGGGTAATGTATTACAACAAAAAATAATAATTTTAGTTTCCGAAAAAAATTAATCTTTGAAAAAGGCATGACATTTACTGACATTTAATGGAGATATCAAGTTTCTTTTTTACTCTAGGTAACTGTGTATGAAAGTTGGTACTAATATAAAAATCCCATTAAGAGTCCATTTCACGATTAGTCCGAAAAAGTAGTGATGGGTTGTTATTTAACTATCTGTTATTTTATAACAATTATTTATAAATAACATAACGCAACCGTTACTACTTCTAAAAAATAACAGATATAAAATAACGACACGTAGAGATCGGCCGCTCGTGAAGCGAAAAACCAAGTCGGCGCTCTACATCACCACGAAATTCTATGCTGCTCGAAGCAATTCCAAAAAACAACTAGTATGGATTGAAAACATGTTATTTCGTCAACCATCGATACAGGCGGCGAGACAACGGACAACGGAGTGGGGAAAGCGCTACGGCGAACGTAGCTGCTTCGGTCGATACCGTCAATGGTCGTATTTACAACAGCTTAAAAATAATAGGATATAAAAGAAGCAGGTTTTTTGAAACAGTTGAGGGCATAACGCCTGGCGGTGGAGATAACAGGAGTGGGAAAGGAACGCTGCTGCATCGGTCGATTGTCGATGGAGGCTCGCAACGGGTTGGAGAAGCAGTCATTTTAGATATGTTGTTTTTCAACCTGTTACAAGTATAACAGGGCGGCGGACGAGATAATAGGTGTGGGAAAGGAACGTTGCTGCATCGGTCGATTGTCGATGGAGGTTCGAAACAGGTTGGGGAATAACGCATCAGTTGTTTTAGATACCTTCTGTTTCAACCTGTTACGAGCATAACGGACGGAGGTCGAGATATTATGGCGCTGTATGGTTCAGTACTTACTTATTAAGTTTCAATATTTAAGTATTTATTTATTCTGAAAAAATTTTCAGAATAATATTTTAAGATTTTTTAAAATGTATACAGGGTGTTTTGAAAAATCTGGTCATTGATTAATCACGATCCTGCTTAAAGCCCTTGACGTAAAAAGCTGATTTTTGGAAAAGGATTGACTTTAGTGTGTAGAGGTTCGATAAGAAGGGATTTTCGAAACTCGAATTCTAAGGGGTGAAACTACTCTGAAATATTAGAATATTTTTATTTAAAACCGGTGAGTTTTTCGGAAAAAACTCTTAAAACACGTATATTTTATTATGTTGTTTTACATATTTTAAGATTTTTTAAAATATATACAGGGTGTTTCATAAAATATGACCATTGAGTATCACTATTCTGCTTAAACTGCTGGACGTTTAAAGCTGATTTTTTGCAAACGGACTGACTGTGGGGTTGAGGTTCGATAAGGAGGGGTTTCTCGAATCTCAAATTCCAACAGGGTGAAAAACGCCCCTCAAATATTACAATATTTGTTATTTAAAAAACGGTTAATCTTTCGGGAAAACGCCTGGACACGCATAATTTATTTTGTTTTTTACATATTTTGAATTTTTTAAAAAATCATACAGGGTGTTCCAAAAAGTTGAGCAATTGATTAACCACGATTCTGCTTAAACTGCTCGACGTTAGAAAGCTTATTTTTGGCAAATGTGAGAAAATTTTATCCAGTTTGTATGTCAATGGAAATTCTTGTTTTGCTTTATCATTACCATTAGAAATTATTAATTTTGACGCGAACGAAGTCGCGGGTACACGCTGGTTTAAGTGTAAAATTAATTCGAACTCTAGTGTGTAGTTGGTTTACTTATGAAGAATATACTACACATTTTCTTATATTGCTATTTTTTGACCGCAAATGGTACAGAATAATAAAGAAACATGTTATTTTTAAGCTGTTATTTTAAGCTGTTTTTTATAAATAACAATAACAGTTTCAACTGTTATCTAAAAATAACAGTTTTGCCCATCACTACGAAAAAGTAGCAAAATAAGCGTTCGGCATTTGACGTTTTATGTAAAACTGGCTAGGTATTTTTACACAAATGAAGATGGAAATTAAAGATAAAGGATTATACTATATCCCGTATAGTAGCACATTTTTAGACAACTTCTGACCAATGCGACTGAATATTGAAAAAAAACCATAAAAGTTAATATAGATTCAATAAGTTCATCTCGTTTCTTTCAAAAGCAATCCTAATCGGCCAAAATCGCCAAATTTTCCCTCGTTACGGCTTGAAACGGCCGCTTTTCTGGAAGGTTGAGCGGCTTTCGCTTTGTTCCACTAGGTTCTGTGCCGTTCCGAACAAATAACTCTATTAACGAACGTGGAAGAGAAACGTTGTATTTCGTGTCGGTAATTACAGAGTCTCTCTGTATGGCGCCGCGCCGGACCCCAGACTTAGTTAAAACTGCTGGAAAGCGGCCGGTAATTGAAAAAGGCCATTGAAAGCGCCCTAAAATCGAAGTAGTACGTATATAATATCGATCTGGGCCACCATAGAACGACACGTTATTAAGAGCCCGACAACTTATTGATATTCTGAACCTTTATAATATCTTTGAAGACGTTTTTAGTATTGAAAATACTACTGGGATCATTTTTATGTAAAATTAACATTGGCTGTCGCGACCTCGACATGGAAAATCGACACCGAAACAGTGATTTCGTTTGAAGTAACTAGTAGTGGGAACTATCGAATGAATACTATCGAAACATTCGATAGTTGCAATTCATTCGAATAATTCGATAGTTAGTAAGAAAACATTCGTTGAAAACTATTCGAATAAAAAATATCGAATGGATCCGTCATCTGCCTTGAAATATTGTATTCTAGTAATTCGGCAGCAAAAAACCATTCATTTATAAAATTCATTCATTTATGAAATTCATTTATTCGTCAGGATCGATTATAATAAAATATTAACTGAATTTTTAGTTGTCGCCCGGCGACGTAGGTTTCTTTTTCCGAGAAACCCGACAGCGGTCGGTGGCAATGCTATGAAAGAAGCCGGCATCTTTGATTTTTTGCGGAGTCAGATATAGATAAGGACACATTATTTTTTTTATTGAGGTGCTAGTATTTACACAAAAAATACATTATGAAGGGCGCTGTTGCCATATTTTGGTATTAGTTGATATTAGCAAAGAATATTATTGTTTGGCTTTAGTTAGTTAGGGATAGTATGTCTATATATTCTGCATTTTTTTTATTAATATTCTATTGTTACACTGCAATAATACTTGTTATTTTGGATGTAGGAAAATAAGTTTTAATGTTTTTAAGCAAAGACTGGTTTAATAAATAATAATAACAGTAATAATAACTATTAACAATAAAATTTAAAAAATCATTTAATATAAATATTTTTTTTTTTAGTCTCTAAATTTTTTGTGTGTAGCAACGTTGGTTTATTAAATAATAATAATTACAGAACTAATTTGTTATATTAACAACAAATTTTAAAATCATGAAATATAAACATTTATTAATTTTCTAAGCATGCAGTGTAATGGAAGAAAAATATAAATAAAAAATTAGAAATCAAAATTATTTATACTAGGTGCTTTATATTACTATTTAAAAATTATATTTACTTTTACTGGCATTTACTTTAAAAAATAAATGAAATATTTCTTCGCAAAAAACTACATGTAAGAGAATTAAGTAGCATAAACAAAATAAAAACATCGTTAACTTTTTTTTTAATTGGCACGTGTAAAACTTTCATTTTAATTTTCTCACCCCATAGTTTGAGTTCGATAACCATTTACTTAACCACATTACTTAAATATGATTATTAAGTTCAACTAATTCATATTATTAAAACATCTAAAATACAAATATGTATTTTTAAAATTAATTGTAAGTTCATCTCATCTCTCTTAAAATTGCTACTTCTCAAAATTTCCCATTAAAAAATAGACCATATACCATATAAAATTAAATAATTGAAAGATCGGACTACGGAAAACCACACAAATTTTCGGAAAAATTTTGACCACCTGCACATGCACACAATCGTCAATAAATAAAATTAAAAATTACTACTATTTTAATAAACGCAAAAATAGCACAGTATTTATACGGCGAAGTTATAAAAATTTGGAAGAACTAATAATGCACTGACGCATACACAAAATCAAACGAATACTAAATTTCACTTGTCAAAAGCATTCGATAGTCGTGGCTCAACGATAACCATTTAGTCGCACAGCGAGGTTGTCACTTATTAATTCCTAGTATCTAAATGGGATTAATAGCATGACGTCATAAATCTCGCTCCGAGGCTGTTCTATTAGAGACGGCATTGCGTCAACATGGCCGCAAGTTGCTAACCTAATAAAATTAACACTAGAAAAGGCCGCGGGAACTGTCAAATTCAAAGTTATTCGTTTCACAAACTATACTACAGATTGATAGTATAGTAGGTAATTAATTAATTTGTTATATTGGGAGAGAATTAACTCACATCACATAGGAACAAATGAAAACTTAAATGTTGTGTCAGATATTTTCAATACGTAGGATACTTGCGTATGGTGCGAGATCTGTGAGTTTTTATAATAACCAAATTTTATAATATACAGGGTCCGGCAATAGTGCGTTCGGTAACTGTAATTCTTAGAATAAAAACCTTGGAAATTTTGTTTAAGTGCAAACCTAAAGTATGTACTGGGATGTATTTCAGGAAAATATTTTAACTTCTACAGTGTGACTCAAAAAAGTGTGAGTGGATCGGGATGATTTTTTTATATCGAACACCCTGTATATTATTGCGTTTTGGCTTCCTTTCAGATCACTTTACATAATCCTAAGAAATGAGTAAATATATTTCGATAGTTTCAGAGATATTAATAAATAAATATAACTATATTTTACAGGCTTTCTTAAAAAATCATTAATAATACAATAACTGTCCTAAAATCAAAACTATATTAGATATTTACTTTAGATGGTCTGTACGTACTTTGCTATAAATATGGTAATTGTAAATCATACAGGATATTCAAAATTCTACGCCAAACTTTCTAAAATATAAAATAATTTTTCTTCGTTTTTTTAAGTCGGTATATAACCCTGTATATTATTTTTCCAATAGATGGAGAACTGAACTTTTTTTGTATTTAGAGTGTTTCAAAATTTTTAATGGTTTCGCGGATATTCGCAGTTTTATATTTCATATGGTATTTTCAACAGTAAATTTTTATCAAAGCTACCCAATATTTTTTCTCTCGTATTTTACCGTTGAAAGAACCATATTAAATAGTACTCCGTGTATCTGCAAAACCATTAAAAATTTTGAAATACTTTAAATACAAAAAGTTTTTATTTTTTAAAACACAGTAAACTATGAACAGTATTTACATACCATCCTCAATAACTGCATTAAAAGATTATCGCAAAAATTAGGAACTATTCTCTCAACATAATGAATTTCATGACTGACATCCGCTAGTTTGCTGATTAATCCGTTCGTTCCAACAATACCTCTATTTGAACCTCGCATTTGCCATTTTTTTCCACCGTTCATTTAGGAATGTTAATCTAAATGCAATTTCAGCTTCCAAACTTGTTTTGCATTTCGGAGTTATCGCACTGAAATATGTGCCGTGTTCCTTTCTAGCACACTGTATCGATCGCTTATAATTAAATGGGCTGTTTGATGTTAATATAAATATTAGCCCAATTTATTTACTTTGATATTTTACGCAATCCGCAGTTCCAATTAAATGCGCTATTAAAATATCATGGCGGTTTAGGTAAATATATGGAGCCCGGTCCAGTATAAGTAAACAAATCAGAATAAACAGGACACAAAGTATCTAGTTGCATATATATCGTGATGCTATATTTTAATTAAGAATACAGGGTTGTCTGTTTTCTGTATTTATTTATCGACTTTCAGCAGGCATATGACTAGTGTTGCACAAAAGTCTTGAAAAAGTCTTGCAAGAAATTCAAAACAAGACTTTCAAAATTTCTTGTCTTGAATTTCAAGACAAGACAAGACTTTAATATGCAAGAAATTTCAAGAGTCTTGCAAGACTTCTTGAATTCAAGATGTCTTGAAAGTTAGAAATTATACATTTTTTTAAGTGATAATTAGGTCTTTGCGCAAATCTTCTATCGTACCATATAATGATTAGCGATGGGAACTATCGAATGAATTAGACTATCGAATGGTTAATGAATGAATGATTTCAACTATCGAATGGTTTTATTCGAATAAAATCATTCATTCATTTGTATACTAAAGCATATGTGACAACCTCGCCGTGCGACTAAATGGTTATCGTTGAGCCACGACTATCGAATGCTTTTGAAAATGAAATTTAGTATTCGTTTGATTTTTGTATGCGTCAGTGCATTATTAGTTCTTCCAAATTTTTATAACTTCGCCGTATAAATACTGTGCTATTTTTGCGTTTATTAAAATAGTTAAAATACTAAAATAGTAGTTATTTTTTAATTTTATTTATTGACGATTGTGTGCATGTGCAGGTGGTCAAATTTTTTCCGAAAATTTGTGTGGTTTTCCGTGGTCCGATCTTTCAATTATTTAATTTTATATGGTATATGGTCTATTTTTTAATGGGAAATTTTGAGAAGTAGCAATTTTTAAGAGAGATGAGATGAACTTACAATTAATTTTAAAAATACATATTTGTATTTTAGATGTTTTAATAATATGAATTAGTTGAACTTAATAATCAAATTTAAGTAATGTGGTTAAGTAAATGGGGGGTTATCGAACTCAAAATATAGGGTGAGAAAATTAAAATGAAAGTTTTACACGTGCCAATTTTAAAAAAAAGTTAACGATGTTTGTATTTTGTTTATGCTAATTCTCTTACATGTAGTTTTTTTGCGAAGAAATATTTCATTTATTTTTTAAAGTAAATGCCAGTAAAAGTAAATATAATTTTTAAATAGAAATATAAAGCACCTAATATAAATAACTTTGATTTCTAATTTTTTATTTATATTTTCGTTCCATTACACTGCATGCTTAGAAAATTAATAAATGTTTATATTTCATGATTTTAAAATTTGTTGTTAATATAACAAATTAGTTCTGTAATTATTATTATTTAATAAACCAACGTTGCCACACACAAACAATTTAGAGACTATATTATTTTTAAATAGGATCTAATATAAATAATTTTGACATCTAATTTGTTGTTTATATTTTGCTACTACTTAAATAAAATATTTATATTAAATGATTTTAAATTTTGTTGTTAATAGGTATAAAAAATTATTACTATTATTATTATTTATTAAACCAGTCTTTGCTTAAAAACATTAAAAATCATTCTCCTACATCCAAAATAACAAGTATTATTGCAGTGTAACAACAGAATATTAATAAAAAAAATGCAGAATATATAGACATACTATCCCTAACTAACTAAAGCCAAACAATAATATTCTTTGCTAATATCAACTAATACCAAAATATGGCAACAGCGCCCTTCATAATGTATTTTCTGTGTAACAACAGAATATTAATAAAAAAAAATGCAGAATATATAGACATACTATCCCTAACTAACTAAAGCCAAACAATAATATTCTTTGCTAATATCAACTAATACCAAAATATGGCAACAGCGCCCTTCATAATGTATTTTCTGTGTAAATACTAGCACCTCAATAAAAAAAATAATGTGTCCTTATCTATATCTGACTCCGCAAAAAATCAAAGATGCCGGCTTCTTTCATAGCATTGCCACCGACCGCTGTCGGGTTTCTCGGGAAGAAACCTACGTCGCCGGGCGACAACTAAAATTCAGTTAATATTTTATTATAATCGATCCTGACGAATAAATGAATTTCATAAATGAATGAATTTTATAAATGAATGGTTTTTGCTGCCGAATTACTAGAATACAATATTTCAAGGCAGATGACAGATCTATTCGATAATTTTTATTCGAATAGTTTTCAACGAATGTTTTCTTACTAACTATCGAATTATTTGAATGAATTGCAACTATCGAATGTTTCCATAGTATTCATTCGATAGTTCCCACCACTAATAATGATACCACTTCCTGACGTTCGATTGAGCTCATATTTGACAGATAATTTCGTATTTTTGATGACATTGCAATATTATGGTACCATGAAGCATATCAAGAGGTACCATAATGTAGTACCATATTACGATACCATTTCCTGGCGATCGATTGGGCTTAAACTTGGTATACAATGGATCTTCGGTGACATTGCAATATTATGGTACCTTGAAGCATATCGAGTGGAGTACAATATTATGATATAATTTCCTGGATTTCGATTGGGTCCAAATTTGGTATACTTGCGTTTCTTTATAAAGATTTGTTGTGTGTTACTGCATTTTAATAAATTATTTCCATTATTATTAAACTTATATTTCATTACTAACGTTCCAGCATTAATAAATATCACTATCAATCACCCTGTATATGTTTAAAGGTAATTACAGGTATTTTCTTAGAACAATGTAAGGTAGTGAATATTAAAAATGTATTTTTTGAGTATATGTTTTGTAATAATATACTTAAAACTATTTTAAAAGCCAAACGAATAATTAACATAAGTGTGTCTGACATGAAAAGCAGAATAGAAAGAAACTATTATACATCAGAAAAAGAATGGGATGCCAATTAAAGTCTTTTTGAATCTGGCAACTGTGCATATTTAGGCGAGCTTCAAGGCCGTCGACGTGCCGTCGATCTAAAACCATAAGTTCATAATTTCCAATTATATTCTGATTATGATACTGTCGCGCCATCTAGTATTTTATTTGTGCAATTTTAGCTCTTTCATTTCGAGTATTTTTCTGCGTAGCTAGATATTCTGTGCTTTTAGGCTTTTAGAGCTATTATATGCATACATACAGGGTTGTTTACAGAATGAGCCGCGAAATAAGGAGATTAATTTATTTAAAATTACATTCTTTACATTTCATCATTTCACTAATACTAAAATCGATGGAAAAAAGCATTTTAGGGCATATGTTCATAGGAACTTTTTGTTTTATTTTCACCTGTAGAATAACCCACCAAAGTTGGTACATTATTTTTTTGACATCCTGTATAGATAACAATATTAAAATGTACAATAAAAATATTGTTTTTGTTCCAGTCTCTCCTACGATCAAGGTTCCCAACCAACTGCTAGGTGCCCCTATAAACACAGACGTCCAGTTGGAGTGCTACGTGGAAGCTTTTCCAAACACCATCAACTATTGGGTAAAGAACAGAAGCGAAATGCTATTAAATGGGTAAGTTCATTTTTATTATTCTTTTATAATTTGTGTTAATATTTCCAGTATTATATGTAATATTGATCTCTATTTTATTGATATACGTTGCGAAATAGAATTCTTCTTCTATTTGCATCCGACAAAAAAATAATCCAACAATATCGGACTTATTACTATAAAACCTTATTTTCCATACTGAAATCGAGTATGTCAATATATGTTTTATGATACGATATGAAATAAATTATATTGAAAGTCTCATCGATCAACAAAATAATGGACAAGCTTTATAAAAAAAATACTATTAATATAATAAAGGCAGTGTATTTTTAGCGCTATTTCAAAATAATTTCTTCTTGAGTTTTCCAGAGCCATCTCTCACATCAAAATTTCAAACCTTCTTTTGTTTCGTTTGTTTTTTTCTTCGTGGAGGCCGGGATAAAATACAAGAACTACAAGGCACCACTTGAATTTGCTAATTTTAAACAACACCCCTTACAATTTCCTTCCCTAATTTTCAATGGCTTCTCCATCTTTGTCTTGTGCAGTTAAATTGTGACCTCTTATCGAATATTTTGCCGTCTCTCTGTGTTCTATCTTTAAAGATTTGTTTCATCAGACCAGTGTGGTGGCGTGAGGATATTTTGAATAGTAAAAATATACCTATATTTGATATCAATTAAACTTTTATTTACGTAAACGAGGGCGCGATTTTTAAATGCATTGTTGCCGTGTTGTGGCGTGAGGATATTTTGAATAGTAAAAACACGGCATATAAATCAATCGGCAGGCTAACTCGCTTTGGCGGGAACGCTACGCGCATATCCTCGCGCACTCCGCCATTTGCGTTTCCATCAGCAGAAAGTAACCAGTGTCGTAGTTTTTTCAGCGTTAACATACAGTTACGGCAGATTCGAGTCAGTAGCGTGCGGCTTAATTTATTTTGATTTTTTCTTGAGTGATATATTTGGTTTTTCTAGTTTTATTTTCGTTTCTTATGTAATATGATTTGTTTTAGTAGTTTTATTTGTGTTGATCAATAAAAGTTTCTCTCTCTTTCTGTTTCCTAGAGATCCTATTAGGTATGTATATATGTGATTAATTATTTTAACGTATTTTATGGTGGGTTCATGCTTCCGATCTTAGCCCTAACACTAGCATTAGTCCTAACCCCAAGAATATGAATCAACGTTAACGAACGCTAGCGTTCATGCTCTCATTGTATCGGTCCTAAGATTAGCCTTAGTCCTAACAGGTTGGGATATTTTATATTCTTAGGGCTAATGCTAATTCAAAACTGAATCGCGCATGCTCAAAGCTAGGGGTTTTAAGAATTCTCGAAATAATATCTGACATGTTGAATTTGACGGTTTATAAATGTTAATAAATCATATATTTTTTGGTCTAGACAGTATTAACGTAAAAATTCGTTTCTCTAGTATTAGAAATAATAAAAATAATTGTAAATTTAGCTTAGTTCAAAACATATGTTTTATATGAGCGCAAGCGCTTACGAGAATATTGATTATTTTCTTAAGACAAGTAGAAGTATGAACGGCCTTTCCTTAAGTTCTCAAGGTAAATTTCTTAGGGTTAATGTTAAGGTTAAGGTTAGGGCTAATACTCGAAGTATGAACCCACCTTTTGTGAAAAAAACAGTAGTATACATATTAGGACATTCAGCTAAATAGGAAGACCTAATTAAAAATCTTAACAATCTTTAATATTAGTAAGATTTAATGTTAAATATTTAGTAAAATTTAATGTTGTATCTAGACATTAAAAATTAAATTTAAAAATCATTATATTATTAATTTAAATATAATTATTAAAGTAAATAAAATGAGTATATCGAAAATAAGTTAACAATACATTTTGAAGATATAAATAAGGCCCACAAAAGTTGTCTTCTGTTCATTTTGAATTTAAAATGTTTACCAATGCGGTACCTACTTTGTTTCCTGCCATTAAAAAAAATAGAAGTTTCTCAAAAAAATTGTGGATTTGTTAATTTGTGAAATTTGAATATTAATAAAATTTGCTACGCCCATTGATGGGCATAATTTGTACGTAGCTTCATATTGTTCAATAAATATTTTATTGGTATTTCTTTAATTCTTGTTTGTAACTCCTGGCATGTTTTTGTTAGTTGCATGTGTTTTAATTTTAATTGTCTATTCTCTACAGTGAAATATTTAATTGATTTTTTCATTTTTACTTTTCGAGAAGTATGCGCGGTTAACGAATCATTTGTTTGGACAAAAGTATTGTGTAAATAAAATTCAGTTTCAGTCAATTACAGTATTTTTTTAATACGACCCTGTCTAACAATAGTTTATTTTCTGAGAAATTTTTTGATACGTTTTAATCCGGCCCTGAGTAGGAAACGATAATGGCGCTGTCAAGGTCAAATTTTATAGAAATTTAAAACAATGGAATCTGAGCAGAGTTAGCCTGCCGTGTGATTTATATGCCGTGGTAAAAATATACCTATATTTGATATAAATTAAACTTTTATTTACGTAAACGAGGGCGCGATTTTTAAATGCATTGTTGCCAACCATGGACATATTCGGCGTCTTGCTGACTAATTGGAATTTAAATTTCGCGCAGGGGAGTCAGTTGGTAGCTCTGCTGTAAAAAATGTCAAGTTGCCGCATTTATTTATTTATTTCTTGACATTGTCATTTGTTTTGACATTTTAGTTTTGTATTTAGTTTTCAGATTTTGGTTTAAATAAATAGTGTCGTGATACTTTAAGCTTAAAAATGTTTACTAGCAGACCTTGCAGTCGAACTTTGTTCTTTTTAGAACCTCTTTTAGTGCAAAGTGTACAAGATAGCTTAATAGCCGTAAAAAACTCATTACAACTTTATTAGAATATTTTGAACGGAAAAGCGGTAGTAATGCCTCTTTATTATGTCCCTTAAGTGCTGTTAAGTAGATAAGTTTTGTTGATATAAATAATAACTGTTTACATATTAATAATTAATTTATTTTTATTTCCTAAAATATTCTGATTAACAGAAAATATGTAAAAGTGGGCAACGCTGTGCCGGTCAAGCTTAATCACGTGACTAAAAGTTTATTTGGTATGAACTGTTGTGCTGATTTAATCTCTATGATTTATTTATAACTGTCCCTGTATTAACGAGTTCCAGCTACGCCACTGGGGACCGATTTGAACGAACACAATGACACAGATACCTATTATTTCCGCCGTTCGTTGGTCGTGAATTTATTATAATGGCGCTGCTATCGACACAGTTAGGGGTTTGGCTAGGGGCAAAAGGGGGCCAGAAGGGTCTTCAGAATCAACTTTTAAGTTTGGACCGTGATTAATACCGAGACAATTTATCAATTTCCAGCGAGGAAAGATTTTTGGAAACGAAAGAAATGAAAGAAAACGAAGCTCAGAGACGTGCCGATGAATATAGATAACTTTTTATGATTAATTTTCGATTGTTTTGGTTAAAATTTTAAATAAAAGTTCTTTTTTAGTGAGAAGGAAATTTGGAATTTTTTTGATGTTATACAGGATGTCCCAGAAATAAGTGCAAATATTTTAACTGGTAGTATAGTTCAACCCCAGAAACACGCCTATGAGGTTTTTTTGCGAAAGAAAAATGTTGAAAATTTAAAATTTTTTCTTGACATTTTCCGGGAAATTTGAAAAAACTTTTTAGTGCCATTCACCTGAGATTTCCCTACGGTGTATCTAAACCTTGCAGTGTTGCAACCTCCTATGTATCCACATACTACATAGTTCTACCGTGGTTCTACATTTATAAATTCATAGACAAGTTTCTACTCAAAAAATTAGGATTGTTAAATTTAATATTTTATCAGTGCTCATTATTAATAATGATAGAAAAAAAAAGACATTAATTATTTTTAGTACTTACCCTTCCAATGAAAACTTACGAGAATCTTAATGACGTTTACGAGAATCTTTGTTATGCTGCAAAATAACTTTATTTTGGAATAAATTTAATAAAATGATTCATCATATTATTCACAATCAGGTCACAAAAAAGAAATTCCTAAAATGTTTATCGTAATTTAGAATTCAATAGATCGAAAACAGCCAAACGAATAATCAATTCATTTTTGTTTTGTTTGTTTTCTTTCATGTTTCTCTGTTTTATTTGAACCACTGATTTACAAAACACCTTGAAAAGCGCACATTACTTTGAATACCTTTCTGAATGAATAAATGCTGAGAATTATTGTCTCTTATCGCCACTTTACGAACTACTTTCAATCTAACGTCCTTTGAGTTGAGGCGCCGCGCCGTCGTGGCGGGCTTGCGTCAGACGACGATGTTAAGCAACGTTGCCGTAGTTACAACAATTTCAAATTCAAGACATTCGAAGCAATCAAATTCGTATTAAATTTTAAAAATAAATAGAGGTACATGAAAGTTAACAAACAAAACAAAAATGTTCGTCGGGTTGTTTTCGATATATTGAATTCTGAATTACGATAAACATTTTAGAAATTTCTTTTTTGTGACCTTCTCAATAATCAATTCATTTGTGTTTTGTTTGTTTCCTTTCATGTTTTTCAGTTTTATTTTTAAAATTTAATAAGAATTTGATTGCTTCGAGTGTCTTGAATGTGAAATTGTTGAAACTATGGCAACCTTGCATGACGCAAGCTCGACACGGCGGCGCGACAAAGGAGCAGTTCAGCAGTTACCAGTGATGCGCGGCTCTCTTGGTCGACGGTTGGGCTGTCGATGGAATTGTCAAAATACATCGAAAAAATAGCGAAAAAACAAAATACGTATTTAAAATTGTTGAGTGAAACATCTATTTTCTTAGATTGAAAGTAGTTCGTAAAGTGGCGGTAAGAGACAATAATTCTCAACATTTATTCATTCAGAAAGGTATTCAAAGTAATGTGTGCTTTTCAAGGTGTTTTGTAAATCAGTGGTTCAAATTGTGATGAAAATAATGTGTTAAAAATGGGGACTGTTATTTTAACAGTTATTATAATAGCATGTACAAGTAAAGCAGCACAGTGAAGTGTATTTTAGTTAAGTGTGTATCGATAAAGCGAACTGTCACAGTTACATCGATCTGTCATTAGTATCTTTTTTAATGTTGGGTAAGTTTTTTAATTTAACTTTTTTAACTTTTAAACATTTAACTTTTCATTTATTTTTATGTTTAATATCACAATCTTAAAAATGTATTGCATCTCTGCAAACTCCTCAGGTGTTGTGATTTTATGACTTACGTTTAAACATATACTTTCTTGTCCAACACAGTGCATCGAATTAACTGAAATCCGGGCTTGATCCGGGTAATTCGATGTAGTTGGCGATATCTACCTGCGCGGCGGTTCTCAAAATGTTGCGATTATTTTTTAAAGTTAAATAATTCGGTTATTTTCAATTTATTTTAAAAATGGTAAAGAGAAAATATGTTTATTTTTACCAGATCTACCACCCCTTAAAACATCTGCACTCATTTCTGGGACACCCTGTATAAAAACTGTTTCAAAGGACATTAAGTCAGTCACGATGCTTCGATGAGACTGACAGATGAGATTTCTATTTCATTAACTTGTTTCAGTCAAAACATACGACTTAAGTCGTTTAAATATCTTTATTGGTTTTTGTTTCGATTATTGTGCTATTTTACACTACTACAGCTTTCATTATTATTTAGGACCTCTTTTAACATGTAACATGTGCATAATATTCTACTTTTTTTTCTTAAGGGTTTTATATATTTCGAATTCATTATATTTATATGTCGAGTCAAGAAATTCGTAACAAGTCACAAAACTATTTGAAATTCGAAATTATTTAGAAATTTTTTAATAAAATTGAAATATCACGTACTAATAATTTTAAGTAGCGTTAAATTATTGAATTTAGCCTAAAATCTCTATATTGCATTATTTGATATCCAGATTGAATATTAATTATGTATTATATCCGTAATATGAATATTGTAAAATATTTGTGAAAACAATTTTGAAGCAATTTAAATTCAATCTTTGAAATTAGTTTTTATCTACCGTCCCATCAAAATATTATTACCTAAAATTTTTATTTTATTTTATGTCGAAAAATTGTATAATATCACTTGGTATTTTGGATTATGATAGTGTCTTTGTCGGAAATCAGAGATATATTATTAACCTACCAAATCTAGTTTTTTAGCCGACCATACCAACAAGTATGGTAGGGTATTAAGATCGGCAAAAAAAGTTTTTTTAATTTCACTCAAAATGAGTTATTTGGGTCATAAATGACCTAAATACAAAATATTTTCATGGTGTCTGTCTGTCTGTCGGTCTGTCTGTCTGTCAGTCCGTCTGTAACACGATCACTCAAAAACCGCTGAACCGATTTTAACCAAATTCGGTACAAAAATACTGTGGCACCCGAGTATCTGGCCATTAGTTTTTGGTGGGGGTGGGGGGTTGGTAAGGGGGTATGGGAGGGGGTTAAAATTTTTAAAAAATCGTAACTCCAAAATTAGAGTAGCTAGCGAAACGCGGTTTTCAATATAAGATTAGGAATAATATTTGCAACAAAATTTGTAATAACATCAAAATCAGTCAAAGTCGCAGTTTTTGAGATAAAAAAAATTGGAAAAATTACTTTACTTTGAAACTAAAAGAACTGCCTACCAACTTTTTATTAACATATTTTAGTATGGGCTATACGTGCCTCCAGGCGCCAATTTTTTTATCTGAAAGAAATAAAAAAGTTGTAGGGTTGAACCTCTCGTGAAAAACGCCCGGTATAAACACACTTTCTCTATAAAATTCTAATTGTTTTAATGAATAAACCTCGTTAGGTATGTAATATACACACTACCGATATTTAATAGATCATTAAAAATAAATTAATCATTTGCACAATAATTAGTAATAATTTGTGTGCGTTATTTCTGTAATCTTTGGTCGAACCTAATTATTCGTGAAACACTAACTAATTAGCTACAACAAAGCAATATTACAGGCATATGCCTCATTTATCTCTACATTTTAAAGAAAAATAATTATAGTAACAGAAAAAAAAATATATAATAACACAATTTTAATTATAAAATATATTTTAATTTTTTTTTTGTTTTTAACGGAGCATATAATAACGAATAAACCTTCATAAAGAATAATTTATACAACAATGGCTGGTTTTAACTGTTAATAAAGGTTTTGAAAGGGCATATTAATATAAATATGTAAAATAATAAATGAAAAATATATATATATTTTTTCAATTTTGTTTATATAAGTTAAATTTAATATTACACAAGCAAACCTTTGTAGTATAAAGAATTCAGTATGTAAATAAGTAAGTGGTTATAGAAAATAAAAATATGATATTTTTTCACACGTCACAAAATTTTTAAATTTTGCGACGTGATTGCATCGTGATTGACAATATGAAAAAGTTGTTTTAACGTCAAATAAGTAAAGCACTTTTTTTTCCATAGCAACTGTTAAAATTGCCTTATATAGTCTGTCCAACGAGAAGATCCTTGACAGTGATAGATGTGTCTGTCATTTTAATTTCAAAGTAGTTTTTTATTTTACAAAGAAATAAGTTGGTACAACTGGAACCCATAGCAGGATATATTTAAAATTTGATTGACAAGATGACAAGTGATTACTTCAAAATATTGTGAAAAAAACTGTATAAAACTGAAAAAAATGTAATCGAGTTATTTTATTTAATAAAAACGGTATGTGTTAATACAAAACAAACAAGAACAAGACACTACATACCAAAAAATATAAAAAGAACTATTATTTACTTTCAAGCTTTATGAAACTACCCGCATTTATGATTATATTTATCAATATAACTTATGTACAAATACAAATTTGTAATATTCCACAGGAATAAATAAAACAACATAGGTAAATAAAGCAAACTATTTTATTAATAATAACACCTACCAAATTTTATACCTTAAAGGTTGATTAATTAATTTTAATCTTAATTTTTTTAAACCAGTACCTTTTGACATTATTTTTCTGCAGTACTAAAATCCATTATTTACCTATCGTGTGATGTCGATATTTTACCGCTACTCCAGTTTTTAGTATGTGTTTAGTTTGATCTTCTACCATATAGGAGATGCACTTATCTACGACGAAATGGTATACAAACTTTATCGATGGCAACTTCATTGGTGTATAAGCCTTTCTGCCTGGGCAGCGAGTATTAACCATAAACTGTGCTCTGGGTCTACAGTTAATTTTCACTCGATTTTTCCTCCACTTGACTTCAAAAGACACAAAATCATCTTCCAAAACGCAGGGTATTTAACAAAAGTTGACACAAAATTATAACCTATAATTTGGCAAGACTTTGACAAGCGTCAAAAATGACAAAAATCTAAAGGCGAGTTCATACGCATCGGCGTCCGTTTGTCGTTTATCGTTCCGTCAAACCAATAAAATTGAAATACGATCTGTCATTTTTTAAATAAACCAATAAAACTGGTTAAAAACAACAAGACACGACGCATGACGGATTTATATTTAAACCCATCCATGGATAACTTAAAAATTATTAGAAACTTTTTTTAGTAAAATAAATAGATTGGTATGGGACGTCATCTGCTTTTCTTCTGTCATCGTCTGTCGAAATCTTACCTGAGAAAAAAAAACAGAGTATATCTATCAAAAATCGTAGATAAAATAGTACTTTAACCGGTAGGGTAGATTAAATGGCACAAAAAGTATCATTTGTACTCCTAACAAAACGATACTTTTTTCCTCTTGCAAAGACAATTTTGGGACATACTGTATATTAATACACGAGAGCAACTATGCCGTGCTGACGTTAAAATGCTCCAAAACTGCAATCAGTGTCAATAACGTGTCAATAAGCCTATTCACTCAATAAATTTCAAATTTTAAAATCTCAGCAAAAGCTTAAAATCAAAAACGAAGTTTTTCTTTTTGAAAGAAACTAACAATGTAAGTGAAAATTACATTTTCTACGTGCCTTTTTCTTTCTGGGTCGGGATTTAGGCCCGGAAAAGTATTTTCAGCGATTCTTTTTCTTCTCCATGCTGCCAAGAAGAGATATGTTGTACGTCACTTTCTTGTCACTTTCAACAGAAATTAAGGTAAAGTAGTAGTTTTTTTCTAGTTCTCTTTTTTCATTGTCAAATCTTGTTATTACAAAGGTTATCTTGATAAATACATAGTAGCGTATCTCACATATTATCACGTTTAAAACATTCTTAAGAAAAAAAATGGTGTGTGCACTATGTGCGTATATTTGTACATGCCACACTTAATATTTTTTTTGTTTTGACATTTGAACACAATTTATTTAAACTAATTTCAAGTCCGGCTTTGTTTTTTTAATATTTAATTTATTCATCGTTACAATATTGATAAGCATTCAAACTTAATAATGACGTGGGGTAAAACATTGAATACGGAAAATCAAATGCCATAAAGTAATATAAAATAATTAAAATAAATATAATATTATAATATAAACAATCAAATCGTTTTCCCGGAAGTTGTATTGGAAATGGTAGAGCAGTATAATGTCCAACGAGGTTCCTGGACCTATCGCCAAGGGGCTACATTATTTGACGTCATTTGTAAAAGTGAAATTAATTATTCATCTCAACGTTTACAATAAAGAGTAGGTACAAAATGCATTCGGAAGTATAAAAAAAGAAAGAGCTATAAATATAATTGAGCGAAAAATAACTTTGTGCAATAGGGAGGGTGGTAATCCTTTCGAACATGTAGAACATTAGAAACTAGTTTGTAGAAGTTGATTTATTTATTTTACGATTAATATTATGTATATTATTAGATCGCACACTGAGATTTCACATTCACAATAAAAAAATTAGAAATAATATCTTTAAATTTCTGACCTGTATATTATTTATTTGAATCTTCCAATTGGCTTAGTTTTCCTTATCCAGTGTTAATTAGCGCTGATCAATATTGTTGCGATGAATATAATCAGATTAAATAATTTAAGAAACCAGAGTCGGACTTGAAACGTATTTAATTATTTTAATATATCGAAAACAAAAAAAGTATAAAGTGTGGCATATCATTGTATTCAGGAGAGCGAGTTCTTTCAAAACCTGAAATAAAAAATGCAGGTCCGTATTTAAAGAAATTAAGTTGGTCTCTGTATCTCACAAATTGTCAGCTAATTTGAAAATCTAAAAATACTATCAGATAGCCCTAATAAAGTGGCTATGAGAATATGCAATTAGTTTTTTGATTTTCTATAAAATAACGACAGGAAAAAATAAAATTAATTTTCAAAAAAATCAGTTTTTTCCAAAAAAACTCATCCTTGAAATTTTTAAATCTTTTTTGATGGTATCTTGGTGAAGACCCCAATACGCAACTTTGCAGCAATTTAACCATGTTCGTATCTATTACGGTTACCTAGATACCAATGCTCGTACCTCGAATTTGTAGCACCCTGTATAACCTGTTTCTGTTTGGTTTCTGAATATTCTATTGATTCCTTTCAGAAATGAAATGGATCAAGTCCATAAAATTTAACACACGTGCTAAAGTTCAGAGCTAAAAAAAATATTTCTTTGATAAAACGGATGACAATGAAACAAAGTCTGAACCATTTGCACCAAGTGAATCAGATCTAGCCATCTGAAAGGCCTGATTCTATCGATTCTGAAAGTATAGTTTGATTTATCATTATTTTCACTATTACTACATCAATAAGTTAGGCTATTTTTCTTACAAATACTTAGATATCTAACGTTGTTGATCTGAATAAAACTGCACGAGGAAGAAAAATCTTATCATTTCATACAGACGTAACGTAACACACTCTAGTGGTAACACATGAAAGATCTTCTTCCCTTTATCTCGCCTATATACCATAATTTTTATAAAAATCGAAGAAAACACTATTAATAGACAATGTGAAGTCAACAAATCCCTTAATGAAGAAGAAGAATGTACCGATGAACCAATTTATATCTAAAATTTCAAATATTTTCGGAGATAAAATGGCTCAAGTCCAAAAAACTATAAACAAACATTCTTAAAAATGACCACAGTTGTATTTTGAGTTACTTTAGTTGGCAATTATACAATTTAAAATATAATAAAGCATTGTCAAGTTTTCTTCTCCAGCTTGTTTTATTTTAATTAAGTAACATTAAAAAACTTTAACTTTTATTTCTCCATAATTATCTTCTAGGACTTGATCCAGTTCACATTTGAACCCCTCAGCTATTAAATTGAATGATTTGAAGGTCATGGTTGAAAAAGTGTAGTTTCAAATGTTTATTATTTTTTATTATTCATTTTATGTTATTTTGGTAATTACAAAAACTGATTATCGATACTCTATTTCATACCTTTTTAAAAATAGACGCAAATTCTTCCAATTTAAATAAAGAAACAAACAATATAACCAATAAGAGCCTTAAAGCTGAAGCGAGAGCTATGTAGTGCACGTAGTAATGAAAATATCGATCCGATTTTACAGGAAAATAATTTTTAATCGACGCCGAGAAAAGTGGAAAAGGCCGATTTTCCACCGTGAAAAATTCATATTTTAATAGAGCCTCATAACAGGAAACTGCCGGAAATTGAAGAGTTGTGGTTTTCTTTTTAATGCCAAGAAGAGTCGCGCAAAATGTAATTTATTTTTTATGTAGACTGCTGCAATTATTTGTCGTATTATTATCTTCTAAATATGTTTTTCTATTTCAAACTGTTTTCATTTTTATTATTAACTTTTAGATACCCCAAGGTCTTTGTTGTGAAAAACAGAGGAAATGATTTTGAAACTTTTTTTATTATTTTTTTCTTAACTACTTACTATAAAACAGCCTCTACACTATGCGGAGAACTCTTCGAAGCAGATCTAGATCGCGTTTCGTCGCTCAATTTTGTCGCATTTCGGTTTGCCTCGACCTACTTTCGATTCCTAAAAGCGCCTGAAAACTACTCGTGAGGAGGGCGTGTTTTTTTTTGGCGTTTCCTGTCGCCTTGATTAATTTTGTTTCGTTTTGAGCTATTTCCAAAACGTGGCGGTATCTGTACCCGAGGCAAAGGACTTTTTTTCATAAATCTCAGTGAAATAAGTAAACCTAGATGTTTCTAAAATAGCTGTTGTTACGATGATATTTCGTTAGTTACATCTATCCTATATTCCACAAGATTAATGTTTGAACACGCGTTAAATAATATGTAGAAATTATATATCATATAAAATGACAGCGATCTTCATTTCATAGCCATCGTTGACGCCGTTTTTATTCGATCATACGGTAGATTATAATGGAATTAGAGACAAGTTTTAAAATAGCCAAAATTTGTTTTTTTCGAAATATCTAGTAAGCCTTGAACTTCTCCGAAAAATCCGAAAGGCGCATATTTATGACCCTACAAAACTGCAATTATTCTTTCCCCATTTAACCGACTCTCTATCTCCAGTAGTTTCCGAGATAACCATAGAGAACATCGATCGTAGGAAACTCACCCTGTATAGTATTTAGAAACTAATAGAAACTAACTGTTATTATTATTTGACTAGATTAATTTGATTAATAAGACTCGATTAATTTAATTTAAAATAAATTTGATCATATTTTTTTTTCGTATATTCTACTACCAGAAAACCAAAATTATATGATAACGCACTTTTCAACGAAGTTGAAGGAAGATATAGTGTATCTATCACAATACTTAATAGAATTATTACAATTAGAAGAAAAACAAAAATAAAATATACCCAAATACCTCATCTACAAAATAAACTAATATAATATCTTATAAAAACACTACACAACTACTTCTTGTATTCTACCCTGAAAAAATTATCAAACTTACTAATTAATCAAACAAAAAGAAAAAAGAAAAAAATTATCCCTTCACCTACTACTTAACTACAAAATATTATAAAAACACTACTAAACTATTTCTGGTATTCTACACTAAACATTATAATTAAACTTAATAAAATTAATCTAATTTTACACTACAACCACTACAACTACAAAGAAATAAGAACATTTTTTAGAGTAACTAAACTAGAAGCAACAGAACTTCGATACGTGCGACCAGTATAATAGATCAAGCGGACAAAGAATATAAAATACTTTAAAAATGTTCATTCAGAAAGAAAAATATCTCGAAAATTACCCAAATAAACATTTTTTTTCTTATCAGTGAAAAGCATCGGCCTCGTTGGCCTTGCGGAATTTATCGGGTATTTACAATGGTCGAATTGTATAATTACCAGCTTTTATAGCATATCTAATAGACAAAAAGTATCTGGTCGATTAGTAACCAATTGGCACAGTCCGAAAATTATCGATTTTTATTTTCTCTGTTTTTATTGGTCGCTTCAAAATTCAGAGTAACAAAAAATATTTTTCTGTAGTAAAAGACTGTGAAATACGCCCCGCCATCTGGTGCTTTACATCCATAAACGTCTTAGGTTGAGCTACTTTAAAAATTCATATACAAGGATAATACGTATTCTTTATTGATTATTGATTTCTTTGTTCTCAGACTAGTTACGAACCAGTCAGCGACAATCAGATGTAAGAAAATAAGTTTTTATACTGATTTCTGAAGATCTCATTGTTTCTGATTGTTTTGTGTCTACATTATTTCAAACAACTTGCATAAAAATAATAGAATATGGTATATTCAAATTTTCCCACCAAGTTTAGTTCATTCCCGACACACTAGATGGCGCCACTTTAAATTTGAATCTAAAAAATACACGGGAGTTAGCGTTCTTCTTTAGTATGTTCTATGATCAGTCACCTCAAGAAATCTAAATCTAATGTACATTAATTAAATCATATATTATCTCGTTTGAAAAGTTTCACTACTGGCAAATATTGCTAAATTTAAATAGCGATCAAGCTGCTGCGTGTTTAATTCGGTGCGAGGCGTCGGCAAATTTAACATTTTAATAGTTGCCACTGGTTGCCACCGTTACCGTAGGGGAGGGCGGGGTAAAAAGCGCCGGAATACAGAGTGGAAACGGGGGCGTTTGTGGACGCGAACGATGCCAAATGGAGCTACGCAATTCGAACTTTTTCTGTGGACGGGCAATTGAGGACTGTAGCACGCTTGAATTATGCAGTTGCTGAACGGTGCCGACACGATTTTCGATTTTAGACGAGTGGCTGTGTGAATGGGCCTTGTAGCGATACAATAAAGCGATAAATGTTTATTTAAGTGTCTCGGAATAGAATTCAAGTTTTACAAATTCAAGTTTAGTGTTAGTTAACGTTTAGTACAAAAAAATAGGCCTTCAACTACGAAGTTTTGGTAAAAATTTGAGTTTGGTCTGCCAGCAAAAAAATACAAAGAATAAAGAAAAAAACTATTTAAAATATTTAAATTCAACTATTCGAGAACGATTTAGTTTTTAAAACAGATACCTCTACAAAAACCGTTGACGTTCTGTTAAAATGACATTATATCAAGTTAAACTTCAAAATTAACAATTACTACCTGATAACAATTACTTAATAAGGTAAAACCAAAAAGCCTCAAACTTTCTGTATGATTATTTTTAATTTTTACGTATATTATGTTTATTTATGTTATGTTCTTTAAAATCAAAGTAGCGATTGCCATACATTACTAACATCTACAGATGCATGAGCAATACATTTATTTTTATTAGATTGTATTAAAAAAGCCTCTTTTATTTTTCTTTTAGAGGCTGTTGCTTTTTTCATTATAATTTTGGCGTTATTAAAATTTATTCTGTGCCCAGTGTCCCATGAATTCTGAAAAATCTTAGATTTGTGAAAAACTCCCTTTCTTAAATAATCTTTACGTTCTTTAATTCATAGGCATTTTCTACTGTATATTACAATAATATCAAAGAAACAATATTTTAATAAAATCCACTTAAAGAGAGATAAACAAATATTATTAGGATTTACTTTTCACAAAAGATTACAATTATTTCCAAGTAGACTCCAAATCATTTACGAAAATAATTTGTCGTCTCCATTCCGCTCCTCCATCTCCCGTCATTTCCCATTCCGTCTCATTTCCCTCCCCGTCATTCGTCGGTTTTCCCGGCCCTGGAAAACAATGAGCAGGATTTTCCTCGTTAATATCGGATTTTCCGACAAATTCGTTTCCGAATTATCTCCCGCTTTTTCCCGTTTTTCTCTCTCTTCTAATTTTTCTTTGACTTTTCAGCACGAAGTACGTGGTGAGAGAGGAGAGGATCGGGTACACGGTGTTCATGTGGCTGGTGATCAAGTCCTTTTCCAATAAGGACGTCGGGACGTATAATTGCGTGTCGACGAATTCGCTGGGCAAGGCCGAAGGAACGTTGCGATTATACGGTAGGTATATTTAGTAGTGATGGGTAGAGGTGGGCAAAGATTGAACCAGTCGTTCATTTGAACGGGTATTAAAAATTAATCGTGAGATTCGATTCACTGCTTAGAATACGGTTCGTTCAATTCAATCGTGGTCAGCACGGATCCGTAAAATTTAAACGAACGGGTTGTAAAAAAGAATCGTGAGAATTGAATCAGATCACAATATGAGCGTTCGTTTCAACGACTCGTTCGTCAAAGACACGTGAGAACTGATTCACTGCTTAAAATACGGTTCGTTCAATTGAATCGTGGCCAGCACGGCTCCATAAAATTTGAACGAACGAGTTGTAACAAAGAGTCGTGAGAATTGAATCGAATCACAATGTGATCGTTTGTTTCTACGACTCCTTCGTTCAAAGAGTCATGAGAATTGATTCATTGCATAGAGTACCGTTCGTTCAATTGAATCGTGGCCAGCACGGATCCATAAAATTTGAACGAACGATTTGTAAAAAAGAGTCGTGATAATTGAATCGGATCACAATGTGTTCGTTCCTTTCTCCGACTCGTTTGTCCAAAGAGTCGTGAGAATTGATTCATTGCTTAAAGCACCGTTCGTTCAATTGAATTGTGGCCAGTACGGATCCATAACGTTTGAACGAACGCGTTGTAAAAAAGAGTCGCGAGAATTTACTCATTGCTTAGAGTACGGTTCGTTCAGTTGAATCATGGCCAGCACGGATCCATAAATCCATAAAATTTGAACGAACGATTTTTAAAAAAAAGTCATGAATCATTTTATTTACAGGCTGGAAAAATTATTTATATTAAATTTTGATGAGTTTTGTACTGAAGAAAACATTCAGAGGCTGTTTGATATAATGAAAACTATAGAATTTGACCACCCATGTGAGAAATTTCCTCTTATTTACATCATTAAATTATTTATTAGATTGAAAATATTTTATGCATTAAAGTTTACAAACAATAAGGATTTATATAGTCGAAAAAAGTCCGATAGAACCAATAGAAATGTAACTATTTTGTCACATCTTTAATTAAATTTTGTTAAATAAATTAATTTTTTATACTATAAATATATTTTTATTCCTAATCTCCTACGAGCTGATATAATATGACGAGCAATCTATTAAATTACTGTGAGATTATACAGAAAAGTCCATAGACTTCGAGACATAGGAAAATCAAGTCCATTTAGCGTGTGTCGAAATTTTGACAAGTTTTCAAAAATGACAGTTTTGTTTAGACTGACGTTTAATTTCACTTGACTTCTCGGTGAATGATTTCTTTTTATGGGAGTACATAAAATCTAAAATTTACGGCCATGAAGAAATTCAAAACTTGGAGCAGTTAAGGCAGAATTTTTTAAAAAAAGTCAACTGAATCGGATCACAATGTGATTGTTTGTTTCTACGACTTGTTCGTTCAAAAAGTCATGAGAATTGATTCATTGCTTACAATACGGTTCGATCAATTGAATCGTGGCTAGCACGGATCCATAACGTTTGAACGAACGCGTTGTAAAAATGAGTCGTGAGAATTGAATCGGATCACAATGTGATCGTTGTTTCTACGACTCGTTCGTTCAAAGTGTCGTGAGAATTGACTCATTGCTTAGAGTACGGTTCGTTCAGTTGAATCGTGGCCAACACGGATCCATAAATCCATGAAATTTGAATGAACGATTTGTAAAAAAGAGTCATGAAAATTGAATCGGATCACAATGTGATCGTTTGTTTCTACGACTCGTTCGTTCAAAGAGTCATGAGAATTGATTCATTGCTTACAATACGGTTCGATCAATTGAATCGTGGCCAGCACGGATCCATAAAATTTGAACGAACGCGTTGTAATAAAGAGTCGTGAGAATTGAATCGGATCACAATGTGATCGTTCCTTTCCACGACTCGTTCGTTCAAAGAGTCATGAGAATTGATTGAACGGTCTATTGAATCGTCGCCAGCACGGATCCATAAAATGTGAACGATGAGCCGTAAAAAAGAGTCGTAAGAATTGAATCGGATCACAATGCGACTAGTTCGTTTCTACGGCGCGGCTATTTATACTGTGTTCAGTACGGGAGTATCTTTAATGCATTTAATTTTCACATTAATATTTTTGTTAAAATAATATTTACCGACTATAAACCATCAGATGTCGGACTAAAAGACGAAACCGTGTTTTTATGCAACTGCAAATAAATATTGTTGGCCTCTGCTCAATATGATGAAAAAAACGGCGTCAGCGATGGTTATTAAATGACGATAACTGTCATTCTATATGTAAAATTATAGGGAAAATGTCATTGATGTTCATTTTCAAGCCAACTGGACGCCATTTTTTCGATCCTGAAGTATTATATACTATTTATTATATGATTATTAAATCGGAATTAAAATATGCTCTAAAAATATTAAATTGGTATTAAGATGTCTTTAGTAAATAATATATATGAATTGGATTGATAATTTAATATTATTGGTTGAATAACCAATCCAGTTACGCCAGTGCCATATAGTGTTGAAAAACAAATGAAAGAACTGTATATTTCTTTTTCTGATCCCTTAAGTAATTGTCCGACCAAATTATCGCCGGTAGTGTCATTTACCATTCTTGTTTTTATGAAACGTAAATTGTGCATGTGGCTCGTTCAAATGAACGAATCGTAGGAGTCGATTCAATATGAGAAATTGAATCGTGTGATCCGATTCACTAAAAAGAATCCTAATGCCCATCACTAGTGATAGGATCTGCGTTTTGCGACCAAATTTCTTCAAAGGAGCCTTAAAAAACCTTCCTGTTCCTTCAACTTCACAAAAAATTCCAGATCTTCTAAAAAATCACCAAATTTTGTGTATTTTACCTATTTAATAAATAGGAGAAAATTTTCCAAAAGCTTATTTCTAATAATTCTTGGGCACCGATGTATTTGAATAAATTCTTTGTTCAAAAAATAACACGATCAAAAATGCTGTGATAGATACTCGACAGCAGTATTATTAAGTATGTTTCAAAAAATTCATTGCCAGGGAAGGAAGAAGAAGTAAATTTTCTGTCAAAGCTATTAGCCCAAGATTTTTTAAAAAGTTATTTTTATTTAATCTTACTTTCAAGGATCACAATATGATCGTTGTTTTTACGATTCGTTCGTTCAAAGTGTCGTGAGAATTGACTCATTGCTTAGAGTACGGTTCGTTCAGTTGAATCGTGGCCAACACGGATCCATAAATCCATGAAATTTGAATGAACGATTTGTAAAAAAGAGTCATGAAAATTGAATCGGATCACAATGTGATCGTTCCTTTCTACGACTCGTTCGTTCAAAGAGTCATGAGAATTGATTCAGAAGCTATTTGTTCAAAAAATAACACGATCAAAAATGCTGTGATAGATACTCGACAGCAGTATTATAAAGTATGTTTCAAAAAATTCATTGCCAAGGAAGGAAGAAGAAGTAAATTTTCTGTCAAAGCTATTAGCCCGAGATTTTTTAAAAAGTTATTTTTATTTAATCTTACTTTCAAGCGATTTAAAGTTCCAATTTTTAACCAAAAAAACTGAAATTGTTCCTTAATCGTTTCCTGTACTTTTTTATATCGATTTCGGCAGTTTTCTTTTTTGTCCTGGACCATTTTCTCTTAAGTTTTCCTATGAAAACTCCCCGGGAAACTAATAATACATTCCCCAAACTCCTCTTTTCTTTTTGTTGCCGTTTTGATATCCTTTATGTGCAGCCTTACTGCCGCATTATTTAATTAAAAAAATATTTTACTTTATTTTGAGATAGCCTCGGCTATAAGAGCGCAATATAAGTAGAAAATAAGAACGAGAACTCCTGAAAATATTAGAGGGATTTCAAGAGGAAAATCTTCCTCCGGGAATCAAAACAGTGCTCCCGGGACTTATTAGAAATCTTCAGAAAAATTTCATTAAAAATGTAAGGAAATATATTTTTAATGAGAAAAGAAATGTTTAATCAGCTGAGATATGAAATAATATAAAATTTCTGAATACTTATTTTTCAAGAAATCTTCTAATAAATAATGTCTACCCTATGTTTCTCAAAAGTGGCTTAACTCCTATAATTTTTTTATTTTTTCAGATAATAAAACGAGATTTGGTATGTTAGTATATGACATAAATTAGCATTGACTGATGTAGTCTTCCGATGACATCTCTCCATGCCTGTCTGTCTCTCCATGCACCGTCTCCGAGAGATCTTTCCTCCATAAACATGTCAATCCCTTCCTGCCAACTTCTTCTCGGTCTACCCGGTTTTCTTCTTCCTGCAGGTTTCCAGTTTATAATTTGCTTTGGGATTCTTATTTCTGCCATTCTTTGGACATGCCCGTACCATATAAGTTGATTGTTCTTTATCTCGTCCACTATTGTATGTTTAACTTTCATAATCTCTCTTATGCGTTCATTAGTTATTCGTTCGAGTCTTGATTTACTTGTTGATCTTCTCCAAAAATCCATCTCTGTAGCTTCCAGCATTCGTTTTGTTGTTTCCTTAATTGGCCACACTTCACAGCTGCACGTGGTTATACTCTTGATGATGGTATTATATATTAGTGTTTTGTTCCTGTTGTTTATGCTTCTGTCCCACAGTATCCCATTTAATATCTTGATAGCATTCCTTCCAAGTTGGTTTCGTTCTTTAATTGCTGTATCCAACAGTCCATTTGTGATTTGTATTTTGTGCAGCACTTAATTTTCTTCCCTTCTTCTAGTCTTAGATCTTGTTGTTCTCCTCCGATACACATATATTCTGTTTTGTTAGTATTGCTCTCGAGTCCCCATTTCTGATATTCTTCTATAAGCTTACGTGTCATATAATTTATGTCTTCGTAATTTTGTGCTTTGAGCATCTGATCGTTCCGCGAAGCAAAGTGTGTAGAGCAGATTATCCACTATGGATACTCCCATATTTCTACATTTTTGCTTCCAACCTTTGAGAACTTCTTCGAGATAGATCTTGAACAGTGTTGGTGAAATACAGCACCCTTGTTTCAGACCTTTGGTTCCATTAAATGCTGTTGCCAACTTTTTGCCGACTTTTATTCTAGTTTTCGTTTGTTTATATAATGATTTTACTGCTTTTATTAGCTCCACGTTTATATTGGGTTTTTCCATAGATTCCCTAAGTCTCACAAGGGGAACGTTGCAGCTCCAACCATCTGCAGGTCCACGAACACAAGATGTAGCTCTTGGCGAATTGAATGGAAGAAGAGAATTACTGCCGCTAATTTTGATGTTTTGAATGCTTACATTAAAATTACAGGAACAAACTTCTACGTTAAATAAAACCACTAATTTTCCACTCGAAGTTTCTGAATGAAGCTTTAGTTGTCTTATTTTAAATGATATAAAATAAAAATTAACAGAGTACGAATTCGGACACCAAATATTTATTAGAAAATATACAAAAAAAGGTAAATATATAAAAAAACATCACTGGTTACAGACGGGCTCATAGAAGGAGTTATCGAACGTTTGCTTCAAACTATCGATTAGCTTGGTGATGCTCTCCTGCGGGGTGAATTCCTTCTTCTCCTTCATCGCCATGCTTCGCTGTTTATCCAGTAGAATCAGTCGTCTCTGGTGGTCGGAAAACACTTTCACCATCGGTTTTCCCGCTAGCTTATCGAGCTCCTTGGAAAGGAAACTGGACTTCTTTACGCCCAGTTGTAAATTGGGACCTTCCATGTATGTGGGAATGATGGCGTGTTGTGGAAGAGGGTTAGATTTCACTAAAAGTTTATAAAAATAAATGATTATTCATTACTTAATACATTATTAAAAATACAAGAACTGTCCTGAAATCAAAACTATATTATGTCAAAACTGTCTGTCTGTCTGTTGTCTGTCTGTCTGCCTGCCTGCCTGCCTGTATGTCTGTCTGTCTGTCTGTCCGTCTGTCTGCCTGCCTGTCGGTCTGTATGTATCAGTAGATATTTTACTCACCTCTTTGGGTACTTTCCATCGACTTCTTCAAATATATTTCTCTTTCTTCTCTTTCGCTCGCGGTACTCTTGTTATCTTCTTCCTCTTCTTCGTAATTTGCTTTAATATTTTTATCACCCTTCTCGTGCACGATCTCAGAAAGTTTCCCGCAAACGTTTTCCACGGCTTCGATTTGCCTGCGCAGCGAACGAAACTTTAGGCTCTTGCTCTGTTCAATATTTTGCCAAAGTTCTTTGTTATTCAAGTTCTTTTCGTCGTCTTTGTCAGAATCTAGAAAAATATGTAAATTGAATGAAGTCAATTATAATCTATCGGTTTTAGTTTACTTCTTTTATCGATACTTTCTAGAAGGTACTTAAATTGCCCTTCGTAGCAAACGTCCTCTTCAACATGTTCACTGGTTTCTTTTGATTTACTGTTATCGTTGTTGTTTGTATTCAAATTTGCTATTTCATCTAGATTTGTTTCAATTTCTTTTAGTGTTTCTTCTATTTTAGGAAACTGGGGAATAGGCTCATCCACTTCGTTCATGATTTCGTTCACTTTCAGCTCAATTGATGAATATTTCGAAACTATAACAGCAAAAAATTATTCAGGACAGAATTGCTAAGTTTTTTATTTTAGTAGCTACAGATGCCCGACGCACTATTGCCGGACCCTGTAGAAGACATATTCTTAAAAATTGTGTTACATTTCCCACAACAAAAGCAGAATTTAACTTTACCAGAAAAAAAAACGAATTAAGAAACTAACTTACCCTTTCTTAAACCATCTTCATACATTTCCCGAGTTCCTTTCTTTTGTTCTTCAATTTCAGGATACAAATTATTTTCGTACAAAATTTCCACATTTCCTATCTGAGTAAAACAATCATTAACGCTTTTGTAATTATTCCTGTCCCCAATCAGGTATTTTTCTTGCATTTTCCTCAATTTGTCATTCAGCATAGCCAATGTCGTCATGATCTTATCTTTGCCTTGTTTCTTTTTCGGCTTGCTCGTGTAGTTCCTAGCCAGAAACCTCGGAGTTTTCTCTTTTTTGGCTTTGGGAGGCTTTAAAATTGTCGACGATTTTTTGGATAGGGTTTCTGTCTGGGCATTCTCCGTTTTTGATTTGGACGTTGATATTTCCGTGAAAACTTCTCTGCTCACTTTGGGCATCATTTTTTTCGGCTTTATTGTGGTTTTAAAATGGACAATTGCTCTCTCTGCCCCATAATTGTACTGTAAGAGATATAAGGTTAGTTTATTTTTTAATTCCCTAAACTTAATTACTACGAAAAAATAAACAGGACCATCATATACATCATAAAAATAATTAAAAATCTCTTTAAGCTTGACGCCCTTTTAGCCTCTTCAATAAACTGCACTTTGAGACGACCGCCCGTGTGCGCAAACTCTATGACCGTGCGCACACGGGCTGTCTCAAATTCGAAGCGGAAATTTAATCATTAAAATAATAAAAAATAATGCCAACAAATTTATCTACAAACTATACCATAAGTTATGAAAAGTTATGAAACATCATACTTATGCTTATATAAAAAAATAAAAAAATGCTTACTGGTAATTCGAGCGTTATTGTTTCGATATATTTTGGATTTTTCCTAAAACTGGGATACTTATATTCGTTTGGAGGCATCAACTTAACTTCCTCGGTAGATTTAGAGTCGCCAGACACATCGCAATATACTCTCTTGAACTCCGTGAAGTTTTTCTGGCGCTGTATGGCATCCCATGACGGTTTCGCAATATAAGGTTGCTTTCGGTCCTCTTTGAAACGAATTTTTCTTACCCTGACCATGTCCTCCAACACGCTACTTTGAGAGTGCGCATTTTTCCGATACATTGTCCTTTTTTGGACACTATTTTAATAGATCTTTTGTTGTTGTTGGCATTGACATTGTGACACAAGAATTTTTTATGTGTTTGTCAATGCCAGCTGTCAATTATTTTAGGTTTTAATAATTATTTTTGTTATTGTTACAGAAATCAAATTGAATCCAGTATCAACGTACGACAGCCACTCTGAAGTTATGGGAGGTAAATTAGTTATCTATGGTACTAGTGACTTATATGTTATAACACGCGAGTGCCATACAAAATTTTATCTAACAGCAGAACTGTTTGATGTCCAATCTCTAAAGAATAATTGATTTAAAAGGATCTACCAGTTCTACTTTCATTGTTGCGAATTAATAAATTATTAGGGTGCGTTTATGTTACTATGCAATATAGATGTGCGTTTTATTTATTGTAAATAATAAATAGGCACTGACATTAAGACGTCGTTTAGATAAATCGCGATTTTTTAACGATAAAATAATGAAATATCAACCAGCAAGTCAGATTTTAAAGAAAAATGATTCAGGAAGATGTTCCGCAAGAAATTATTAACCAGGCAGAGGCGGCTACAGCACAAATACTGCCAGGAAAGTCTCGTGGCATATATGATAGGGAATTCATAACACACTAGTTGGTTATAACTTCAAAAATTCACGCGTGTGTTATTACTTGTTTTATATATGCATGTGTACAGGGTGTCCCACTAAGAATAGCTCTCGGCTGTATCTCGGAAAGTATTAGCTGTAGCGGCTGCGGAAAAAAATATTTATAACAGGGGCTGGAAAGTGAAATAGCAAAGGCGGTCCCACCGTTTCCACGGAAATCTCAAATAAAATAGTTCCAGCCCTAGCTCCACTAGGTGGTAGTGCAATTAATTTTTAGGTTAAGAAGTTGCTACTAATTTTTGCCAGATGGCGTTAAATCAGAATTTTTTTGTAGTTTCCATAGTTTCCAACGGCCATTGTCATATTATTGTCAAATTTTCAAAAAATATTGTCGTTGTCATAGCGTCAATCATAATATTATCAAATAAATGATTATCAAAACGTTTTTCAAACTATAATTTGTTATATGTGTTTTAATTAGACAATTCCTTTTGTTTGTGACCCTAAAAATATAATGTAAGTCTTTTATTTTTGCCATCATTTAAGTACCTATTTATATTTACTCCATTTACAAAACTTTGGGCGTATTACGTTGCCGTTGGTCTTGTTTTATTATAATAAACCAAAGAATATACCTAGCTAGAAAAAGAATGGACTCACTCTTTAATAACAAGTATCGTTGTGATGTGTAAAAAATAAGATTTAACAGTATAATTTATACAATTATTAAATAAAATTAAAGCGAAACATGTGTAAATATTATTTATTATTTAAAGTTTTTATTTATATGTCAAATATTTAAACATCGTTTATTATAATAAAACAAGACCAACGTAATACGCCCAAAGTTTTGTAAATGGAGTAAATATAAATAGGTACTTAAATGATGGCAAAAATAAAAGACTTACATTATATTTTTAGGGCCACAAACAAAAGGAATTGTCTAATAAAAACACATATAACAAATTATAGTTTGAAAAACGTTTTGATAATCATTTTTGATAATATTATGACTATGGCGCTATGACAACGACAATATTTTTTGAGAATTTGACAATAGTATGACAATGGCCGTTGGAAACTATGGAAACTACAAAAAAAATCTGATTGAACGCCATCTGGCAATAACTAGTAGCAACTTCTTAACCTAAAAATTAATTGCACTACCACCTAGCGCCCGAGGCTGGAACTATTTTATTTGAAATTTCCGTGGAAACGGTGGAACAGCTTTTGCTATTTCACTTTCCGGCCCCTGTAATAAACGATGTTTAAATATTTGACTTATAAATAAAAACTTTACATAATAAATAATATTTAACATGTTTGGCTTTAATTTTATTTAATAATTGTATAAATTATACTGTTAAATCTTATTTTTTACACATCACAACGATACTTGTTATTAGTATTGTTGAATTTGTGTAAAAAATAAGATTTAATAATCAAATTTAATTATTTTAGAGCAAAATTCAATAAATATGCTCATTTAAAAAGCCCGCGCTTCGACCCGTTTAAAACAAGCCCTACTCAATAGATGGCGCCACTTCTGTAGGACCATTTTTCAGTATGGCAGAGTCCATTCTTTTTCTAGCTAGGTATATTCTTTGATTTATAACTAAAGAGGCTATGGGAAATTGCTCGAAATTATTTTCAAGTTTGTAGAACGATCGCTAGAGGGCGCAACTGCAACAAAAAATAAGT
Organism: Sitophilus oryzae; assembly: GCF_002938485.1. Classification (NCBI taxonomy): domain Eukaryota; kingdom Metazoa; phylum Arthropoda; class Insecta; order Coleoptera; family Curculionidae; genus Sitophilus; species Sitophilus oryzae. Next base: position 2,850,643 of record NW_022146441.1, read on the forward strand.
AAAGGGAGTTTTTACACAATTTTGCCCAGATAAATTTTGAATATTTTTTGTTAGAGCCATGTTCCCCCATCTACCAAAATAGAGTGGTGGGGGAAGGTTAGATCTGTTTTTATTTGAATATTAATAACTCTGGACTTGATGATCGGAATCCAACAAGTGAGGGCTCGTTTAAAAGGGCGTTTCTTACTCTCTATTGTACCATATAAACAATAATAATAAGCTTTTGAACGTAGACGCTAGGGGGCGTTGTCTTACAATTTAACAAACATTGCGCGTTTTTTCAACAAAATTAAATGCAATAGTATATGTAATTTTAGCTGATAGTAAAGAGTAGTAAAAGCTTAAAAAGTCAGCGAAAACCGCATCTTGATGTCTTCTTTCAAACCGAAAATATTAGCAAAATTATAATAAATACCAAAAAATAAGCCCTTATTTACCTTATTTTTACAACACGGTATCACTAGCCCTCGTGATTATGACCATGCTAATAAAAAATAACATAAAAAAGATTATTTTATTCAAAATATCGACAATGAACCAGTAAATCATAATACTGCTAGGTGTATTAATATCTAATAATTAAGATACCAATGACGGAGGACAAGAAACGACACCTCAGTGAATTCATGGTACGCTTTGGAAAAAAGTTGCTTTAAATGGATAGTTTAAACATCAAAATATTATTATATCAACATTTTATAGTCTCAGCAGCCTTTTTTTATCTTTTGATCGCTTTTCTAAAAATGCCTTTCTTCAACAGAGAAAAAACGCTGCTAAGACTATCAAAATGTTGATCTAATAACACTTTGACGTTTATACTATTACGTCAAAAGCAACTTTTTTCCAAAGCCTACCATGACTTCACTGAGGCGTCGTTTCTTATTAACTGTCATTGATATCTTAATTATTAGGTATTATGGTATTCTGGCATATTGTCGATTTTAGAATAATCTAATCATTTCTATCTTATTTTTGTCAGAATGTTCATAATCAAGAGGGCTAGTAATACCATATTAGAAAAATAAGGTAATTAGGGTTTATATTTTCATATTTATTATAATTTTCCTAATAACTTTGGTTTGACAAAAGATATCCAGATCCGGTTTTCGTTGACTTGTTAAGCTTTTATTCCTCTTTACTATCAGCTAAAATTACATATACTATTGCATTTAATTTTTTTGAAAAAACGCGCAATGTTTGTTAAATTGTAAGACAACGCCCCCTAGCGTCTACGTTCAAAAGCTGATTATTATAGTTTATATGGTACAATATAGAATAAGAAACGCTCTTTTAAACGAGCTCTCGCTTTTTGGGTTCGGATCATCCGGTCCGGAGTAATTAATATTTAAATAAAAACCGATCTAACCTCCCTCCACCACTTTATTTTAGCAGATAGGGGAAAATGGTTCCAACAAAAAAGATCCAAAATTTACTGAAATTTATGAAGCTATTATTTATAGTACACCGTATCTAGGCAAAATTTCTTAAAAATTCCATTTTGTAATTTTCCATAGCAGTTAAGCCCTCTAGCGGCCGTCCAAACTTGAAAATAATTTCCAGTAATTTTTTATGGTCTCATTAGTTATAAATATTTTTTTCCGCAAGCTCTACGACTAATACTTTCCGAGATACAGCCGAGAGCTATTCTTAGTGGGACGCCCTGTACATGTGAGTAATGGCCGTATAAGTAGTGGCTGTTGGATAAAATTATTTTACTATAAAATAATCAATTGTATTATGATAATATAATTGTTAATCTAAATTCAATATTCTTTTTCAGGTGTTGCAGAACCTGCAAGGGGCACTAGGTCAAAAGAAGTCACCATATCATCGAATTCTTCCTGTATATCACCACAACACTTTGTTTATTTACTTTTGGCACATATCTTAACACTGAGTTGACTATAACATAGTTTATATTAAAGTCTATATCAACACTCAAACATACTTGTAGACATATCTCTACATATCTAGGCCTAGGTTTTTTAACCATATCATTTTTTAATATTTTTCACTACGTTATACACGAACAGCAATGTTATTGTTGCTTAATTGTAAAACTAATTAATCAATAATTTTTAATTTTTGCGTGTGTATAGTAATTAATAAACGTTTGTTCCCATGAGAAATCAATTTATCCTGAATTAAGTTGATGTTGGATGTTTATGTCAATGCTAATTACAAACTAATTGTTAAAGAGCATAATATGTTGCCTTTAAAGAAGATATCTCTAGTTGTCTGTAAATAATTCGGTATTGTTCAGTTCTTAAACTAAATAGATGTGAATATTTTTAAGAAAAATGATTGTGCCAAAAAAGCATCTGATGAATTTTGATTTTGTATATTAGCAGGCTTGAAATAAAAACTTCAAAGTATGATACTGGTTTTTTTTCTCGAAATCACATTAGAATTTTTGGACTTAAAGCCCGTGTCTACACATAAAGTTATACCTGCCAGTTTTACGTATCAGATAAAACGGAAAACAGTCTAAAAAACGTATTTTGCCATAATTCACTTAATATCATCGTCAAATGGGCAACGGTTTCTTGAGGATCGTGGCACAATTTTTGTTTTGTTTTATTCCTCTCGATAACATTAAGGTCTGGACTGTGCGAAGACTATGAGGGGACCTTGATGTTCATGTGCCTAAACCATTTTTTAGTAGTTTCAGCTGTATGGCATGCCCGGCCATCCTGTTAAAATATAAAATTATTGTCCTGGTCATTACCAGAACAATTGGTTACAAGGACCTTTGTCCTTCCCACTTGACACAAGAATATTTTTCAAAATTTTTTGATTTTTTGACTCATCAATTATGCCTTATACCACCTCATACTTTTCTGGGCCTATTTTGGACATACTCCTTCAAATCATAATGCCTTTAGGAAATTTCACTGTCCTTTGGAGGCAATCTTTATCAAACAGACACTCTAGCGGTGTTAATTATATCGATATTAATGTGGCACATGTAATTCGTGCACTTGCCATTTGCGATTGGAATTATTAGCGTCGGATTGGGAAATAATTTAATATTTTACCTTAATGTCATTTTTGTAGTTTGTAACATCAGAAGTTCCAATCCGACGCTGATACTTCTAATTGCAAGTTCAAGGATTACATCTGCACGAATGCATGATCTTTATGAAAGATGGACAGTGGAATTTCTTAAAGACATTATGCTTTTAGAGTTTATATCCCCAATGCACAGTGGTTCCATGTATATGTTAAGCGGTGACAAAAATCAATTATTTCAATTATATGCACAAATTTGTAAAAAAATACTATAAAATTAATTAACAGATGTCCTACTACCCCGTTAGAATGAAATTAGATAATAGAGTTTAGAATTGATAAGTCGTTGCTTTATTCACACGTCTAGCGCAATGTGGTCAAGTTCAAGTGATGACGAAAATGTTGAAAAAAGTTTGCCATATCGATTCAGAGAGAGAACTGACCCTGCATTCCTTTCCGATAAAGAATTTGAGGAGCGATTTCGACTAAGTAGAGCGCAATGCCAGGATCTCGTAGAAGACTTCTCCCCGGAGCTACAAAAATAGCTGTAATCGGTGGTATGGGCTGCCGCCTCTACAGAAAATGTTGATTGCACTACACTGGTTAGGCAATGGGGGACAAATTTTTCGCATTATCCAATTTTAACTAAAATAGGAGATTTAAAGAATACATATCTATTTTTCTAGATACCAACAAATACTCCGTTCTTCAGCGGTATGAAAAAGAAACAAATAGCCAAGCTTTCACTATACTATAGTCATAGTATATGTGCAAGCTAATAGGAGCCTAAATGATTATGGATTAGTAGGTATTTTTTGCAAAACACTCTATGATTATAACATACACTAACAAAACAGATACGCGATTAGACGCTTTCTATTTTTGTAATTTTGAGAATCTGTTTTAATCCAAAATACAACATAAAACACTTACCACTGCACTCTTCTTTAGATTTTGCCACAGGGTATCTCTTGCGCATGTTCAATCTTTCTCTAAGGGCATTAAGCATACGCTTTGAGGACGAGAAGCTAACTCTTTCCATTGCTTCACCTTGTCTTCTTTTCGAAGAGTATCCGAGAATGCCCCAAAAAGAACCTCTTTATTTTCTTTAATTTGCATAAGCCATTTGCATAAGCCATTTGCATTTGCAAAATTTGCATTGCTAGATTTTTCTAGCAAACACCACTTGTTTCGAAGACTTTTTTACCAAAATTAATTTTAGAACGAACTTGTCTAAACAAGTCTTTTATCCCCATACGCAATAATACACAAACGAACGTTTACCGATCTAGTGCGTCTGTCCTACAACTCTTGTGCGCTTTATCTACACTTGTTAGAAATATTCGCCGTTATTACAAGTCATTTTGAGAACTTTGTGTTACAGAAATTAACAGGAATTGTAGCTACAAGTGAATCTTCAACAAGTTCTACACTTGTTACAGTTGTAGATTTTGAGTTACAGGCCCCAGAAGTTCCAATCCGACGCTGATACTTCTAATCGCAAATTGCAAGTTCAAGGATTACATCTGCACGCATGCATGATCTTTATGAAAGATGGACAGTGGAATTTCTTAAAGACATTATGCTTTTAGAGTTTATGTCCGCAATGGGTCTAGGAGGGTATGAGGTGGTAGAAAGACAACTAATGTGTCAAAATATCAAGAAATTTTGTGCGAGAGACCTTTACCAGGATATGAATTTTATATTTCAACAGGATGGCGGGGCATGCCATATGGCTAAAACTACTAAAAATGATTTACGGACATGAACATCAAGGTCCCCTCATGGCCTTCGCACAGTCCGGACCTTAATGTTATCGGACCTTAATGTTATCGTGGCATAAAACAAAACAAAAATTGTGCCACGATCCCCAAGAAACCGTTGCCCACTTGACGATGATATTAAGTGAATTATGGCAAAATTTTTACTCTGGCTTATGTCAATTATTAATAAAAAAACAATGCCAAACAGACATGCAGTGGTTGCAAAAGTTCATGCCGATGTAACGCAACTAAATGTTCGGACACTTTAAAAAGAACCGTTCTAATATGTTAGAACGGTTCTTTTTAAAGTGTCCGAACATTTAGTTGTCAGGATATTGTGCAATATTTTTGTGTATTTATTGGCCTACAGTTTATTTTAATGTTTATAGAAACTAAACTATTTCAATACTCATTAGAAATGTTAGATTTTAATATATTTTTAATGTAAATAATTCAGTTAATGAAAATAAAGGTTTTTAATAAATGTTTGTTTGTCCGAACATTTAGTTGTTAGGGCTCGTATTTTATCTACTATTTTTGATAGATATAAGGCAATTTTAACAGTTGCTATGGAAAAAAACGAAATTATACACTAAAGTACAACTTTAACGCCCCTTCAAAAAAGTCTAATACAACCTTAGCATAAAATTGTCTGGGGAAATAATATTTCACCTTTTCAAAATTTAATTAGACAAGATTGACAAGCTTGCCTCTACTTTCCAAGTTATCCATCATGGAGAACAAGTCATATCCGACTTGTCTGACACAAATTAGGTGGTGATATCCTGGCACGAGGGTATTGTTCCGAACACACTATAATTCGAACATTACGCAGCCAGGATATGTAATTAGATTAGACAGGGATTGGATTTCTATAGGGTATATCAAGATAAAGACGTTTTGACGTAGGTTATATACACATTTCATTGGTTAATTCAAAGTTTAGTGTGTATTAGATTTAAGTACAGGGTGTTCCACAATAAGTATAGCTCTCGGCTGTATCTCGGAAAGTATTAGCCGTAGGACCTGCAGAAAAAAATATTTATAACTAAAGAGACTATGAGAAATTGCTGGAAATTACTTTCAAGTCTGTAGAACGGCCGCTAGACGGCGTAACAGCTATGGAAAATACCAAAATGGTATTTTTAAAAAATTTTGCCTAGATACGATGTACAATAAATAGTAGCTTCATAATCTTCCCTGCTAAACCAAACCAAACCAAAAACATGATGGTGAAAACCGCACATCAATAGCTGTTACTGTTTCAGAGTTACGGGGTGTTTTTCAAAAATTTGCATTTTTAATAAATCGCTGTAACTTTTTTGCTATGGAAAATTCTGTATTTCTATGAAAACATTTTACGTAGAATTTAATGGTTTAAGTAGGTATAATTTTTTTAAAATTAATAATTTAAGAGTTATCAACCGAAAAATTGATTTTTTATTTGGGACACCCTCAATATTTTTAATTAATTGAAAAGAATTTAAAATTACCTTTCCAAAAATATAGCACACTTGATATTTTGTTATAATCCCCTTCGAAATACAGAATTTTTAAAAGTTCGCCACTTTTAACTAGTGGGCTTTGGACCCCTTATTGATGATATGCCCTTAATGGAACTCGAAAACATATTTTTCGAGCAAGACGACGCACCGCCTCTGAACGCTGAAGTTATCAGCAAATGTTTGCAGCGAATCTTCTAGAATAATTGAATAGCTAACCAAGATCCCAGCCGTTGGCCGTCGAGGCCGCCTGACTTAGTGCCCATGGATCTAATCCTATGGATATATTTGCGGAAGAGTAAAGGTTCCTTATTCTTCCGTATAATCTAGACTAGAATTAGAAATACTTAGCAGTTATGGGAGGGTATCTTTCACCCCCACTGAGTTGAATTCCGCGAGAAATGTTCAAAAACTGCCCCGTCTGTCCATAACAGATGACGGTCGATATGTCGAACACTTGTAGCAAAATCTCATGTCTTGGTTTGCTATTTATTTTTATTGTTAATAGATATAGTTTAAATGTGTTGATGTTGGTTAAATATATTTTAAATAGTTATAAAATTCTGCATCTCTCATAATAAATATTATTTTCGTTTTAATTGAAGCTCACAGCTAGAATTTTTTTGCATTGCAACCGGTGCCGTTCAAAGCCTACTTATTTAAAGCGGGCGAATTTTTATATACTCTATATCTCGAAGAAGAATCGAGCAAAATATCAAGTGTGTTATGTTTTTGGAAAGGTAATTTTAAATTCTATTCAATAAATTAAAAATATACAGGGTGTCCCATATAAAAAATCAAATTTTCTGTTGATAATTCTTAAATTATTAATTTTAAAAAAATTATATTTAAACCATTAAATTCTACGTAAAAAGGTGCTTTGGAAATGTTTTCATAGAAATACAAAATTTTCCATAGCAAAAAAGTTACAGCGATTTGTTAAAAATGCATATTTTTGAAAAACGCCGCGTAACTCTGAAAAAAAGGGCCTTTCCCTTTAAAAGCGTCCAATTTGACCCACCCTGTACATACTCCATGGGGAAATTAAGTTTATTTATTTAAAGAAAAAATACAAACCAATCCAAATATTCATTTCTTTTATTTTTAAGCAACATTTTACAATAGTATATTTTATTACACAAACGTATATTTCTTTAAGACATTATGCATGTAATCAACGCATCGTTAAATCCGTATAAACAATATAAGCGTCTCAGATGTGCTTCTGATTTATCGATAACAATATTTAAGAAGATATACGTAATTAGAATTTAGTCAGTTTGATCCCGTGCAGCGTTATGATGGTTTTCTTAAAAATTTACAGTAAAGATATTTTTTTTATTTAGATTAATAATTTAAATAATTAAAAATAAATTTATATTTTTTTAGCAATAACCCTGTTATTATTTTGTATTTTTACTGATATAATTTCGATAAAATAATTTAGCAGAAAACATCTTCTGCTTGTAGGTAATAATTAATTAATTGTGCTTCAAATTTTTTGTTGTTTGTTTGGATTATTTGTCGCTTTAGATTTTCCTTTATATTAAACAATAATTCTCTTAAAATACTTTCATTTAATATTTTCTAAATAGATTTTAAAGATTAGCGATTGACACAAATTCATTATTTATTACTTATTTTTATCACCGTATATGTTAGAAACAACCTTTGTTTATTCACTTATAGTCTATGTAAGCTTACAACGATATTTTTATTGTTATATTAATTTATAATATATTTTTATCTTACAAACATTTTGGTAGGTATAGTTAGAATATTAACGTGATGTGAGTATAGTTAGAATTTTTCGAAAATACAGAGATTTTTTTTTGATATCCGCAGAATATACAAGAATTCTAGTCTGTATTGTATAGGAAAATGTCTGGTTTTACAAAAATAAAAAATTTAATAGTTAATAATAAAATGATTCAATAAAAAAATAGAACATTAAAAATTGAAAAATGAGAAAGAAATACCAATCGATAAAAAAACGACGTCAGAAACGGCAGGGAATGACAAACGATGATAATTTTGGTGAGGTCAAGCCCTAGACCTGTACTCTTTTTCATTTATTAATGGAGCTTACTGGCAATTGACCTTAAGAAGGGTGTAATTTATTTTATTATTGATTGTCATTCTCCAACCGTCTTTGAAGCGTTTTTTTGTTCGATCATACGGTATAAAAAGAAATTAAAAAGATATGTTTATAATATGTTCATTTTTTATAGAATCACTTTTAATATTTACTGTCAATATACAATTTAATTTCAAAAATATACTATTTTATATAAAAAATAATTAGAATATTCCTTAACATTAAATTAATTAGAATTAATTATATTCTAATAACTAATAAGAAAAAAGCAGCTACAATATAACAACAATTTTTGTTTATAAACGAATAAGGAATGTCTCTATCTACCGGGTGCGTCTCAAAAGTGGCTCACCCCTATAACTTTTATTTTTTTTAGGTAAAAAATCGAGATTTGGTATGTTAGTATATGAAGCAAATTAGGATTAATTGACGTATTCAACTGTTTTTGATCACTTCCTGTTTCACCGGAAGTGACAACAACTTTTGATTTTTAAATGGCACCCTTAGTATTTTTTTTTACTTTATTCGATAGAAAATGACATTACTGAATAGAATGACATATATATCAACTTTTGACATTCTTGCTTAATAAAAAATCGTATTTTAAAATTCAATCTAGAGTGCCATGGCTATGTTAAAAACACTAATTCTTAATCAAGGAGCCTTGGAAAAATAGATTTGATCGTCCAATGTTTTTAATGACTTGTCCTGGCCAGTTAGAAAATGCTCAAATCGTATTTTTAATCATATCTCAATTTTTTCAAAGGGAACGAGGGTGGCTCATTAGCATATTTGAAAAAAGCATTTTTTTACGAATAATTTGATACCACACACTTGGTATTTCGAGTCAAATTTTCGCTACGAATCGCAAGTTATAAAAAATTTGACATATGATTTGTCATTCTGTTCAGAGTGCTACTTTCTATCTAATAAATTAAAAAAATACCGCGGGTGCCATTTAAAAATCAAAAGTTGTAGTCACTTCCGGTGAAACAGGAAGTGACCGAAAACAATTGAATACGTCAATCAATCCTAATTTATGTCATATACTAACACACCAAATCTCGTTTTTAACTGAAAAAATAAAAAAGTTATAAGTTTGAGAGCCACTTTTAAAACGCACCCGGTATATATTCCAAAATTAAGTGTTACAAAAATATTTAATTAATTAATTATTTTCCAACAAAAACTATGACATTACTGATGACTGATATGACATTACAAAATTTACAAGAATAACAACATATACCCAATATTATCTTTAACAAAATAAGACAGCCTGTATAGCAACTTTTATAACAATTAGGATATTTTAATATAATGTCTATATAACTAAAAACTAGCAGTTAACAAGTACTTATTAGTTTTGTGTTATTGAAAATCACGTAAAGTTTTTAATGAATATAACAAATTAAATATAATTTAAGCAAATATAAACTTATCAACATAAAGCTAAACTATGTAAATACATACTGGGTGTTTTAAAAAGCATGTACTATCTCTCGTGGAGACAGTCCTCTGGTTTTAATAGTTTGTTTTTTTAGAAAAATATTCTAGTGATAACCCATATGCACGTCCCTGGTGAATCTGTCAACAGTTTTTTAGCATTAAAATGTGTAGCACACAATTTCATTAGAATCGCTAAAAGAGATTGTAAGAAAATTATAATAAATAAAAAAAAATGAAGAAACAAAGCAGAATCGAACGCATGTTGATATGAAAAATAAATCTTATTTTTACGTGAGAATTTCCCAACGAGAGATGGCACATGTTTTTTGATACACCCTGTATGGAAAACCCGGCATAGCAATTTAACCTATAAGATTCACAGAACACTTCAATCTTAAAAAAAATCATAATTTTCTGGAGAACAAACATCTGACTCCGTACTACAAACCCACTCCTTATCTAATCAGTACCCACTGGTCGCAGCCTAAAGTACTTTCTAATACTAAACAAAGCGTTGTTGCCAGTCCTATCTCCTGCCAGTTCCTGTTCTCCTAATACGATTTGTTTAATATTAAATTTATACAATTGACTCTTGCATTATTAGCAACAATTAATTGATAGATATTAAAAACAGACATTAAGACACTGGTGTTAGATTTAAATGACTAGTTTATATGTTGCCTGGTAGTACCTTAAAACAAATAAAGTATAACTAGTAGCTGTTTCGCGATATAATAGTTGTTTTGAGACTAAATTCTGACGATATATACAATAATAACAAAGTGTTTGGCAAAAATCTCCGGGTAGTACCGTAGCAACAATTTTTTTATTGTTGTTCGAGTCAAAATCGTTAACAAATTGTAGCAGGAGAACAGAAAGATTGCGGAAGAGAGTATGAACAAAATTTTGTGAAAGTACGCGGTACGTACAATCAGCGTCGCTGATAACGGTATCATTTTTAGGTCATTGAGTACGCGCGCCAAATAGTATGCGAGCCCAAGCGGAGATTTTGGGATTTATTCAATTGCAGAAACCCAACGAGGGTCAACTTTCGTTTAGCTGAAATCAGTTATTAGAAAAAAAAAATTTTGTCTTTAACAAGCTACTGTGAACCATGGAAAACACAAATTTTCCTGCTATAAAAAAAATACATTTTGCGTTTTATTTTTAATATTTTTCTGAACATATAAACACAAAAATTTTCCTGCGGAAATAAGCTGTTTTCATTTTCTAAGGAAATTTATTAGACTTTAGAATAGCTGAAATCAGTTATAATAAATATATTTTTGCCTTTTAGAAGCATTCACGAATTGAAGAAAATAAAAATTTTCCTGCGGAAATAAACTGTAGATATCCATTTTCTGAGAAAATTTAATAGACTTTAGAATAGCTGAAATCAGTTATATAAAAAATAAATATATTTTTGCCTTTTAGAAGCGTTTACAAACTCAGGAAAATAAAAAATTTCCTGCTGAAATGCTTGATTTTCATTTTCCATATGTTCCTTATTATATTATCGGGACATGTAAAGTCTAAGTACCTACGAATTTAGCAATTGTTTTTGGCAGAAAGTCCTATGCTTATAGAACAGTTTAAAAGAAAAAAAATCCTTGGATGAAGCACTTTTGAACCAAAAAAAAATAATTTAAAAGTGTCTAAAATGATAACCAATCTAATAATATTTTTACAAAATCACAGTTCATTATTAAAATATAAAAACCACACCTTAACACCCTCCACAAAGAAAAGCTAACCAAAGCAATTGATTTCGGCTATTCTAAAGTCAAAGCATTTTTTATGTAAAATAAAAATAAAAAATTTCCGCAGACACTTTTTTGTGTTTTTATGTTTAGAAAAATGTCTTAAACACACCCCGAAGACTAGTTTTGACCTAACAGATTTCGGCTATACTAAAGTCCGAAAAATGAAAATGACGCATATCCGCAGGAAAATTTTTGTATATTTGTACTCCTAACGCCTTCTAGAACGCATATACAGGGTGTTTCAAAACAAATGCGAAAAACTTCAGGGGGTGATTCCTTGTTCAAAATAAAGGGTAGTTTGCTTTATAAACGTTGGGTCAAAAGTCAACCATTAGGGAGATATCGCGGTACAAAGATGGCGGAAAAATAATGTTTTTATTTTTTATCTTGAAAACGAAAAGAGATGAATGTCTCTATCTACCGGGTGCGTCTCAAAAGTGGCTCACCCCTATAACTTTTATTTTTTTTTAGGTAAAAATCGAGATTTGGTATGTTAGTATATGAAGCAAATTAGGATTAATTGAGTATTCAACTGTTCACTTCCCTGTTTCACCGGAAGTGACAACAACTTTTGATTTTTAATGGCACCTTTAGTATTTTTTTTTTTTTACTTTATTCGATAGAAAATGACATTACTGAATAGAATGACATATATATCAACTTTTGACATTCTTGCTTAATAAAAAATAGTATTTTAAAATTCAATCTAGAGTGCCATGGCTATGTTAAAAGCACTAATTCTTAATCAAGGAGCCTTGGAATAATAGATTTGATCGTCTAATGTTTTTAATGTCTTGTCCTGGCCAGTTAGAAAATGCTCAAATCGTATTTTTAATCATATCTCAATTTTTTCAAAGGGAACGAGTGTGGCTCATTAGCATATTTGAAAAAAGCATTTTTTTACGAATAATTTGATACCACACACTTGGTATTTCCTGTCAAATTTTCGCTACGAATCGCAAGTTATAAAAAATTTGACATATGATATGTCATTCTGTTCAGAGTGCTATTTTCTATCTAATAAAGTAAAAAAATACCGCGGGTGCCATTTAAAAATCAAAAGTTGTAGTCACTTCCGGTGAAACAGGAAGTGACCGAAAACAATTGAATACGTCAATCAATCCTAATTTATGTCATATACTAACACACCAAATCTCGTTTTTTAACTGAAAAAATAAAAAAAGTTATAAGTTTGAGAGCCACTTTTAAAACGCACCCGGTATATATTCCAAAATTAAGTGTTACAAAAATATTTAATTAATTAATTATTTTCCAACAAAAAACTATGACATTACTGATGACTGATATGACATCACAAAATTTACAAGAATAACAACATATACCCAATATTATCTTTAACAAAATATGACAGCCTGTATAGTAACTTTTATAACAATTAGGATATTTTAATATAATGTCTATATAACTAAAAACTAGCAGTTAACAAGTACTTATTAGTTTTGTGTTATTGAAAATCACGTAAAATTTTTAATGAATATAACTAATTAAATATAATTTAAGCAAATATAAACTTATCAACATATAGCTAAACTATGTAAATACATACTGGGTGTTTTAAAAAGCATGTACCATCTCTCGTGGAGACAGTCCTCTGGTTTTAATAGTTTGTTTTTTTAGAAAAATATTCTAGTGATAACCCATGAGCACGTCCCTGGTGAATCTGTCAACAGTTTTTTAGCATTAAAATGTGTAGCACTCATAGTAACTTTTACCCTATAAATTTCATTAGAATCGCTAAAAGAGATTGTAAGAAAATTATAATAAATAAAAAAAAAATGAAGAAACAAAGCAGAATCGAAGGCATGTTGATATAAAAAATAAATCTTATTTTTACGTGAGAATCTCCCAACGAGAGATGGCACATGTTTTTTTATACACTCTGTATGGAAAACCCGGCATAGCAATTCAACCTATAAGATTCATAGAATACTTCAATCTTAAAAAAAATCATAATTTTCTGGAGAACAAACATCTGACTCCGTACTACAAACCCACTCCTTATCTAATCAGTACCCACTGGTCGCAGCCTAAAGTACTTTCTAATACTAAACAAAGCGTTGTTGCCAGTCCTATCTCCTGCCAGTTCCTGTTCTCCTAATACGATTTGTTTAATATTAAATTTATACAATTGACTCTTGCATTATTAGCAACAATTAATTGATAGATATTAAAAACAGACATTAAGACACTGGTGTTAGATTTAAATGACTAGTTAGTTTATATATGTTGCTTGGCTCGTTGCTTGGTAGTACCTTAAAACAAATAAAGTATAACTAGTAGCTGTTTCGCGATATAATAGTTGTTTTGAGACTAAATTCTGACGATATATACAATAATAACAAAGTGTTTGGCAAAAATCTCCGGGTAGTACCGTAGCAACAATTTTTTTATTGTTGTTCGAGTCAAAATCGTTAACAAATTGCAGCAGGAGAGCAGAAAGATTGCGGAAGAGAGTATGAACAAAATTTTGTGAAAGTACGCGGTACGTACAATCAGCGTCGCTGATAACGGTATCATTTTTAGGTCATTGAGTACGCGAGCCAAATAGTATGCGAGCCCAAGTGGAGATTTTGGGATTTATTCAATTGCAGAAACCCAACGAGGGTCAACTTTCTTTAAGCTGAAATCAGTTATTAGAAAAAAAAAAATTTTGTCTTTAAAAAGCTACTGTGAACCATGGAAAACACAAATTTTCCTGCTATAAAAAAATAGATTTTGCGTTTTATTTTTAATATTTTTCTGAACATATAAACACAAAAATTTTCCTGCGGAAATAAGCTGTTTTCATTTTCTAAGGAAATTTATTAGACTTTAGAATAGCTGAAATCAGTTATATAAAAAATAAATATATTTTTGCCTTTTAGAAGCATTCACGAATTGAGGAAAATAAAAATTTTCCTGCGGAAATAAACTGTAGATATCCATTTTCTGAGAAAATTTAATAGACTTTAGAATAGCTGAAATCAGTTATATAAAAAATAAATATATTTTTGCCTTTTAGAAGCGTTTACAAACTCCTCCCTTTAAAAAAACAAAAAAATTTCCTGCGGAAATGCTTGATTTTCATTTTCCATTTGTTCCTTATTATATTATCGGGTCTTATAAAGTATAAGTACCCACGAATTTAGCAATTTTTTTTTTGGTAGAAAGTCCTATGCTTATAAAACAGTTTAAAAGAAAAAAATCCTTGGATGAAGCACTTTTGAACCAAAAAAAATCATTTAAAAGTCTCTAAAATGATAACCAATCTAATAATATTTTTACAAAATCACAGTTAATTATTAAAATATAAAAACCACACCTTAACACCCTCCACAAAGAAAAGCTAACCAAAGCAACAGCAACCCAAATCCTAACCAATCTAATATTTTTGCAAAATCACAGTTAATTAATAAAAATATAAAAAACCACAGCTTAACACCCTCCACAAAGAAAAGCTAACCAAAGCAACCCAAATGCTAACCGATTTAATATTTTTGCAAAATCACAGTTAATTATTAAAATATAAAAGAAAACTGCATGATCCAATTATTTTTTTGTTTTGAATCAGCCCTATTTACGTAAAGCTTTAATAAAAAACAAGAATAAGTGCAAAATTCCGACGTACTCATAGTTTACAAGAACCTATATTATCTATTCTACAAGAATTATTGTTATTCCTCCGTAAGATGTTTTACCCCATCCAGCACCCCTATTCGCTCCTGGGTCCCGTAAGCTTCTAAACTGAAAAATGTATGAAAAACAAAGTGCACAAAATGACATTGACGTAAAGGCTCGTATAAAACAAATATAAGTCCGTTTTTCATGTAACTGATTTCGGCTATTCTAAAGTCAAAGCATTTTTTTATGTAAAATAAAAATAAAAAATTTCCGCAGACACATTTTTGTGTTTTTATGTTTAGAAAAATGTCTAAAACACACCCCGAAGACTAGTTTTGATGTAACAGATTTCGGCTACATTCAAGTCCGAAAAATGAAAATGACGCATTTCCGCAGGAAAATTTTTGTATATTTGTACTCCTTAACGCCTTCTAGAACGCATATACAGGGTGTTTCAAAACAAATGCGAAAAACTTTAGGGGATGATTCCTTGTTCAAAATAAAGGGTAGTTTGCTTTATAAACGTTGGGTCAAAAGTCAACCATTAGGGAGATATCGCGGTACATAGATGGCGAAAAAATAATGTTTTTATTTTTTATCTTGAAAACAAAAAGAGATAGACTAATGAAATTTTATGGAAGCATTACTGTTATGAAAACACACTTTCTGGTAATTTTTCACTTTTTTTAAAATGAGTGGAAGGGGTTGAAATAAACTACCCCTATCATTCCTGTTAATGAAATTTAAAGAAAAATCTTATCAAACACATGCAAAAAAATTAATTTTGATAGTTTAGTTTCTTTAGAAACTTTTTTATCTCTTGTGTTTTTTTGATAAAACTCACCGATTTGAAATTAAAAAATAAAATGTAAAGCATTACATGTCAGGACAAAAAACATTTTTAGATAAAGAATCTGGGCAGCTGTAATTTTTTTAGGAAAAAATCTAGTCGGCCGCTGTCACTTTTTAGGATGTTTCTAATATTGTTTTATTTGACATTACCCTACTGCCAATACGTTATTATCTAGATTATTATTATTATCATTATTATCTTCTTCTTCTTCTGCTGCTATCCATTAATGGATGTTTGCGATCAGTTCTGACCATCTTTCTCTCTCTCCGGTGGCGTGAATTAATTCTCCTGTAGTTCTTATTCCCGTCCAATGTTTAACATTTCGGAGCCACGACATCCTCTTCCTGCCCAATCCCCTTCTTCCTTCTATCTTTCCTTCTATTATTAGTTGGAGTAAATGGTATCTCTCATTGCGCATAACATGTCCCAGGTACGCTGTTTTTCTGCGTTTTATTGTGCTTAGCAGTTCACGCTCTCTCCCCATCCTCCTCAGGATTTCCTCGTTGGTCTCTCTTGCTGTCCATGGGATTTTCAAGATTCTTCTGTAGACCCACATCTCGAACGCTTCCAGCCTGTTCATGTTTCTGACTTTCAATGTCCAGCCTTCCATACCATATAGTAACACGGACCATACGTAACATTTTGTAAATCTTACTCTAAGGTCAAGGTCAAAGTCAGAGTTGGTTAAGACGTTTTTAAATTTCATAAATGCGCTCCTCGCTTTTTCTATACGGCACTTGATTTCCACGTCCGAAGACCAGTCTTCACATACCCAAGTTCCCAGATAGCTGAACTTTTTTACCCGTTCTATGTCTTCCCCATTGTGCGTTAGTCTTGCATTCTGGTAGTTGCATTCTTGCGGGTAACTATTAGGAATTTTGTCTTTTTTGTGTTGATGTCAATTCCCATACGTCGGCTGTGTATCCCAATCATGTCCAAGAGTGTTTGGAGGTCATTCATGTTATCCGCTATCAGGACTGTGTCATCTGCGTACCGTATATTGTTGATCCGTATGCCATTTACTTTGATGCCTATTTCTTGTCCTTCGAGCGCTTCTTGGAAGATGTTTTCTGAGTATAGGTTAAACAGGAGTGGGGAGAGGACACATCCCTGTCTTACGCCTCTAAAAATTTGCTGTGCTCCTGTAATTTCATTGTCAACCCTAACTGCAGCTGATTGGTTCCAGTACAAGTTCTCAATACAGCGCACATCCTTCTGGTCTATGTCTAGCCGTCTCAGTATTTGAACGAGTTTCTGATGTCGTACTCTATCATCATTATTATCACTAGATTCTTAATCTAAAAATATTTTTAGTCCTGACATGTAATGCTTTACATTTTATTTTTTAATTTCAAATCGGTGAGTTTTATAAAAAAAAATACAAGAGATAAAAAAGTTTCTAAACAAACTAAACTATCCAAATTAATTTTTTTGCATGTGTTTGATAAGATTTTTCTTTAAATTTCGTTAACAAGAATGATAGGGGTAGTTTATTTCAACCCCTTCCACTCATTTTAAAAAAGTGAAAAAATTACCAGAAAGTGTGTTTTCATAACAGTAATGCTTCCATAAAATTTCATTAGTCTATCTCTTCTCAAGATAAAAAATAAGAACATTATTTTTCCGCCATCTTTGTACCGCGATATCTCCCTAATGGTTGACTTTTGACCCAACGTTTATGAAGCAAACTACCCTTTATTTTGAACAAGGAATCACCCCCTGAAGTTTTTCGCATTTGTTTTGAAACACCCTGTATAAAGTCATTTTTTATATAACAGATTTCAACTAAACGAAAGTTGAGCCCCGAACGATATTATATTAAACAGGTTGCCTCGTAACTTTGGACCAGTCACAGTAGTTGGCGCGAATATGTCAGCTAGTGGGACATTTAAAATAACTATTAACAAAAGGTTAAATAATAATAACAATAATTACACAAGTTAAATTATTCTTCCGAAAAATCTTTATTAATTTTCTCTAATTTTGCTGACATTTAACATTTTTAAGCAATATTTGTATTCGAAAAAAAAAATAGTTTTAGCTTTTTACCATGTTAAAATATCGAAACCTGTATGTATAGTATGTCCACTAAAACTCTCCTGTAATGCACTTAATACACGGAAAACAGTATAAAATTATTTGTAAACAAGCGGAAAACTGCGAGTAATATACAATGACGCGCAATATGGCGGCTAATGTCAAGTTACGAGGCAACCTGTTTAATTTAAAAACCTTGGGGGAAAACTTACACTATATTAAGTACCTACTAGGGGATTCAATCCCGGACAATTTTATGTTGTCAGGATCCCGGGATTCTTAACCCCGAATCTCGGGATCCCGGGATTTCAGTAATGTTACCAATGCTACATTCAAAGAACATTTTATTAAAATTAACGTTAATTAGTTAAAACAAAAACAAAGTCTTTGGAACACAAAAGTAAGTAAATATTCTTCTTAAACAACATTAAACAAAAATTAAAAATCTCAAACAAAACAAAAAAGAAACTGGACTGATTATATTATTCTATATTTTAAAAAAAAATAGCGCAAAAATATAATATTGTCTATTGTGTCATCTCCCATAGCAGAACGAAATTTTGTAACTATCAAGCCCGCTGACGAAAAACACCTTTCCGATTCTACACTTGTAGGCGGTATTGTACTTAAAAAATCAAAAGCTAATTGTAAGTTTGTTCCACGTTGTCCACTCTTCTGGAACGTATCCATTTCATTTTTTATTTGGGCTTCCAAGTTTTCAGTTTTTGTTACTTGTGGCACTGTCATTCGATTTGACATTTTTTTGGTTAACGCTTCATCTAGCCTCTCCGAAAATGACACGTCATCATTTAAGGCCTGTACGTGTTCTGAATAGTAGCAATTGGCAAATCTTCATCCGATTCCGAACTATCTGAAGAATCTAATATGATTTTACTTGTTATATCTAGTCGTTTTAAGAGATTTGCTACTTCTTGTTTCAAAAGTTTTTTATTATTCCGGGAATCACCGACGTATCGCTTGTCGACGGCGCGCGACGGCGGCGCTATAAGGAATTAAACTAAAAGAGTTTTTGCATATACAACCTTAAAAATAGCGTTTTACTATATTATATAAAATCCCGGGATCTGTTATTATTTTCCCGGGATCCCGGAATTATCCGATAAAAAACGTCGGGATCCCGGAATCCCGGGATTAAATCCCCTAGTACCTACCCTCACGATAAAGTGTCTTAAAAACTTATAGTAAAATCAACGAAATAAAAGATATTTTAATTATGCCAGATATCAATGAGACAAGCAGAATACTAGATAGAATACTACATAGTTAAAAAAATACAGCAAAAATATCTGCGGAAAAGGAACTTGACAAAGACATTTAGCATAAAAAATTATTTCCTAAATGTACGATATATCTAATTATGCATTTTATGAATAATACCAAAAGGCTATCAAACAGCTAAGAGAGACTTAAAATTAATTTAAATCTTATTAAAAATATTGGTGTTATTTTGTACTAAAATTACAATAATTTCTTCCTTATCAATCAACTTTTAGGTTCTGTATTATTTTAATACATTTTTTTTCTTCACACTTACAGTCTAGTAATACGGATTTTATATTTATTTTGATATTCATATAGCCAGGTTTTATATAACATTTTGTATATTATAACCTGGCCTAAAATTTGGCAGCCCAATTTGATTATTCCTGAACTTTGCTTTAAGAAGAAAAAAAAATATGCAGAATTCCGTAGATCGAAAAAAAACGGCGTCAGAGTAGCCCTTGAAATAAAATCGATGACATTTTTTTCCGAGCGGACATATGTAAGTTATTATTAAAAAACAATGACATAAAAAATTGTCAAATATTAATAGTTAAATAGAAAAAAAGATAAACAAAAATATATAGAGGTCGACTTGACAGATGTTATCACCGATTATAATTTCAAAAGCCACTCTGAGGCAGTTTTTTTTTTATCACAGGATATAGGTAATTATTACTTTCTTCATAAACATTAAGCTCCATACTCACACTTCGCTACTTCACTTCGTTCCATCCTCGCGTTCCTTCGTCCAAAAATCATATATTTACTATGGGAAAATGTAGATTTTATGCGAGTGTGTGTTCCTTCCTCCTTCGTCAAAACGCTACTTCGTCCGTTTACTTCCTCGAAACGCTCCTTCCACGTACTGTCGGTTTTTGGAGGAAGTAGCAAAGGAATTATCACGAACACAAAAAAATACTAAAATATATAAAATATATAAATCGATCTTGGATTTCATTCGTAGATAATTTCTTGATTTGGCAGTACGTCTGTACAGGGTGTCCCATTTTCGTGTGTTTTGCAGGGTTTCTCGTTTATGAGTCGAGATACAAAGATGCGGTTTTCACATTACGCTGTTACTTTTTTATGAAACTAAAGATGCTACATACAGATATGTCCTAGCTCTCTTACTTCCTAAAATACAGGGTGAATCTGAAATTATTGCAGTTTTCGATCCCCTTTTTATCATAACTTATCGAAAAGGTGAAAACGGTCTTCCGTACAGTTTTTCACGTAGAATGCAGTGCCGTAACTATTTCTTCGTTGGAATCTCTCTTTTTTAAATAGATTAAAATTTATATGTTTTTATGCGATATTTTGAATATTATTTTATTTTCCTTGTTACGGGCTTTCTAAAATACTTATTTTCATAAACGGGGTAAAATTGTATTATTTAACTTTATTACATAGTCGGCCGGTTTAAATTAGGTAATCAAAACAATCAACTAATTTATTCGACGTAAAATGTTGGTTATTGGCATGTTATTTAAAAGTAGCACGAGTTCAGTTTCCGGGTAGTTTATCAAAATATCACGATGCAAAGCAAAGTTATCTGGTAAAATTAAGTTAAATAAAATAAGAGCCGTTTAGCAGTACCTAAATAAATAAATATAGAGTATATTATAATTTTAGAAAGCTCATAACCAGGCAAATAAAATAAAAAATAATATATAGAGTGTCCTGTTTAAAAAAAAAGAACATAAGTTTGAGTCATTTTTCGAAATAGACAGCTCCCAACGAAGAACTAGTTTCGTCACTGCATTCTACCTGAAAAATGAGACACGGGCGGTGGGTAAGTACTCAATAGGTAGAACAAAACAAAATCAGGGTATCCGGTATATACCTGTAGATTTAGATGTACAGTCTAATTTTATAAAAGGTATTTTCAACGACCGCATAGTAAATACTCGGTATAATACCAGTAATATCAAGAATACGAGTATATCTACAATATTCCTTATATATTATTGGTATATTTCTATTCCCGGTATTATACCTACCGGGTATTTACTATGCGGTCGTCGGAAACTCCTTTTATTAAAATTAGGATGTTCATCTAAATCTACAGGTAGGTATATACATATATACCCAGATTTTATTTATCTACAAATTGGGTACTTACCCACCGCCCATCGCTGATCATTTTTACCTTTTCGATAAGTTATTAGATAATCGAGATACAAAGGTTATCGAAAAATGCAAAAATTTCTACTAATTAAAAAAATAAAAAATAAAAGTCAGAAATAAGGAATAACTTTGAACAAAGAAGGCTACGATAAATCTGTGTGTAGCATATTTAGTTTCATAATAAGTAGAACAATGATGTGAAAACGGCATCTTTATATCTCTACTCATAAACCAGAAACCCCATAAAACACACAAAAATGGGACATCCTGTACATCTAGCAATCGCCAGTCGATATAAAAATAATTCACACACAGTAGTCAAAAAATGGAAAAAAAAAACAATATTGTCTTCATATTTGTGAAAAAATACATAATAGAAATAGAAATAGTGTGCATGATGCCTTTACAAAAATATCTGAAGAAATAGGGATTGACATCATTAACGTTTAATTAGTATGTCATATTTCATAGTTTCGATATAAATTACATAATAAACTTTACTCTATTGTTAACTCGCCTTGTACATTCATACTGATATACTTTGTACATGATACTGAAATATTCGGATTTATTAAAAAAACATATATATTATTAAAATTAAATTTTTATTTTTGACACGACAAAGAATTGCAGTTTTATAAAATAAAAATTATGCGCCTTTCGGATTTTTTAAAAATTTTAGAGGTTACTAGATATTTCGTAATAAACTACGACTAATTTCCAAGCATCGAATGGACGAAGGAAGGAAGCGAAGTGACGAAGTAACGCGAGGAAGGGACGAAGTGTGAGTATGGGGCTTTATTCTTCACTTGATTTCTTACTAGTTTTGAGTAAAAATTAGATATATTTAATACCAATTAAACTTTTAGTGACGTAATCGAGGGTACGATTTTTAATTCCGTTGTTGCCAACCATGGATTTAAAGCCATATTAGGCGGCGGGCTGACTAACTGGAATTTAAATTTCCCGCTGGGGATTCAGGTGGTAGCTCTGCTGTAAAAAATGTCAAGTTGACACATTTATTCATTTATTTCCTGACATTGTCATTCGTTTTGACACTTTGTTGACAGTTTTGTATTACGATATGTATTATATTGATACTTTAAGCTTAAAAATGTTTACTAGCAGACCTTGCAGTCGAACATTGTTCTTTTTAGAATCTTTTTTTTTGCAAAGTGTACAAAGATAGCTTAATAGCCGTAAAAAATTCATCACAACTTTATTAGAATATTTTGAACAGAAAAGCGGTATTAATGGCCCTTTACGTTCATTAAGTGCTGTTAAGAAGCTGAGTTTTGTTGATGTAAATAATATCTGTTCATAAATTTATAATTAATTTATTTGGGTTTCCTAAAATATTTCGATTAAAAGAAAATATGTAAAAGTAGGCAACGCCGCCGTGCCGATCAAGCTTACTCACGTGACCAAAAGTTTATTTGATATGAACTAAATAAAAATTCTACGTTACATCATTTTTTGAGTATCAGGATTTTAAATTGGGCTTCAAATAAAGGATTACATATACAGGATGATTCATTAAATTTACTACACTATGAGACGTTCACCCTTTGTATATTTATGATAGTTTAATTTAGGCTACAAATAGAAAATATATACCGGGTGTTTTACAAAATTTTCCCACCCCTATAACTTGTTTAGTTGAATACGTCAATCAATCCTGATTTATGTCACATGACTAACATACCACAAATGTCATATTTAAAAGTTATAGGGATGAACCTCTTTTCAAAAACACTCGGTACATCGAATATTAAATATTTATAACAAATACTTACCTCACTATTTTTTAATAATTGAAAATAACCTAAAAAATTCCTGTACTTTATTTGATATGGTACAAACTGTATTAACAATTAATATAGTTTTGTTATAAATACTTAATATCTTCTGCTAAACATATGGCAGTGTCTATATAGTTTCTTTATCATTTCTTTTTGACACATCCGTCAAATTTTTATAATAAAGAGACCAACTTATGGCTATTTTAAGTATTTTTTTTAATATGTTCACAATAACAATCGCTATACACATAATTATATCTTTATTAATTTTATATTTTTACTTTATACACTCGAAAACATCTAATAGGGAATAAAATGTGCCATTTAAATACTATACATATCTTGTGTGCAAAGGAACATCATAGTATCAGATTCGTTAGTAAAAAATGGTGTTACAAATATGCAAAATGCTAAGGGGCTTGTTTTTTTTTTGGAAAAATGTACAAAGGATTATCACAAAGAAATTTATCACAATGTAGAATGCGTAGAGCTCGTTAATATAAAAAAGGTTTAAAGTAGCTACTTAAGAGAAAAATATTTCAGAGGCTACAAATACTTATTTTTTATCAGGCCTCTGTATAATATAATTGTTTTGTAGCTTAACCTTTGAAAATATATTAGTTTTTTCAAGTTTCACTAGCTTTTATATGTATTTTTGCCTAATTTATATTATGAAAAATATATAATTAAAGGACCCCATAGACGCTCAGTTTTTTCGCACAAGCAGTCTGTTGTGCAAACCTGATTTGTGCAGGCATATTTCGTACGTGTGTGAGAACTTCTGGCTGACTGCGCAGGCAGTTGAGCGAAATCAGAGTCTACTTGAGTTTGGCCTGCCCAAACTTCGAACCTTGAACGCGTATATGCTGTTTAGGTTCATTTTGGTTCAGTTCATAGAGAAAGTCTTTTGTCAACTGGAAACAAAATGTCGAACTTAAATAAACAGTTTTTATGTCAATTTATCGGATTATAAAAAAGCTTGTCATGTTTACAGAAATTAAAAGTAAGTAGTAACCAGTGACAGGAATAAAAAAACAAATCACAAATCAAAAGATTTGTCAGCATTCATGGAACACAGGGCACAGACACAAATTACCTATTATAACAGATGCGAAAGAACACCGAATTACGCGTTCAGGTTTCTGTGACCTTCAGAAAGAGTTCATAGACAATCCGCATCAATGTATAGTTTGGGTTATTATTTGTTTGGATGAAAATAATCTGCACCAATATGTTATCGAGGCATACAAAAAGGTCCACAGACTTCGAGACATACGAAAAATCAAGTCCATTTAGCGTGCGCGCAATTTTCACACCTTAAAAATTAGTTTTTTATAGCTATAGCAACTGTAGCGACTATGAAAAAAAGCTGTGTGATTTTCATAGAAAATAAGGGCACCTGTAATTCATTTGAGAATGTTATAAATCGCTAAAAGAGGTTTCAAATCTCTTGGATTTCTATTAATATTAAATAAATTTTATTAAAAATTGAACTAAAATTGTTAGTATCATTAAAAACAATTCAAATTCAAAAATTGTTTCAGTCAAATTCCCTCATTTAAAGTGAATATTAAAGTAAATATAAATACAGCTCATTCTAAGCTCTACTTATCTTTAAGAAAAATTTAAATCATTGTTGCAATTGGGCCTTAATACCATTTCGAATGAACAATAGTATTAATAATGTACATTATAATAATAATAAATTTTATATCATAGTGTGTATTAAAACTACTAAAACACTTTTAAATTGGTATTATATTAACAACTTTTGTTTTTTAATCCAAAAAAAAGTTACCAATTTTCTCAATCAAAATATTTGTGGTCCTGAAAAGGACCTTCGTTTTCCCATGTTCGTCAAGGTAGGTAATGGGTAAACGGTAAAAAAACAGGATAATGAAATTTAAAAAATTACAAAAATTGTTCAAAAGTGCCTCCCTCTTGCATTAAACAATAACCCAAACGATCATAAAATCCCCTCCTCACATTGGATAACATATCAGGGGTGACAGTGTCAAAGGCATTAAATATTTTCTGCCTTAACTGCTCCAAGTTCTGAATTTCTTCATGGCCGTACATTTTAGATTTTATGTACCCCCATAAAAAGAAATCATTCACCGAGAAGTCAGGTAAAATTAAACGTCAGTCTAAACAAAACTGTCATTTTTGATAACTTGTCAAAATTTGGACACACGCTAAATGGACTTGATTTTACTATGTCTCGAAGTCTGTGGACTTTTCTGTATAATCTCACAGTAATTTAATAGATTGCTCGTCATATTATATCAGCTCGTAGGAGATTAGGAAAAAAAAAAGATATTTATAGTATAAAAAATTAATTTATTCAACAAAATTTAATTAAAGATGTGACAATATAGTTACATTTCTATTGGTTCTATCGGACTTTTTTCGACTATATAAATCTTTATTTTTTGTATACTTTAATGCATAAAATATTTTCACTTATAATATCACAAGAGCTTAAATTATTTTCGGAATTTTTTTTGAGGGCACGAATATTTTGAAAATTATAATTTTCCTAAAATATTCGTGCCCGAAAGAAAATTTCCAGGAATAATTTAAGCTTGCGTGGTATTCGGTAAGAAAATTTCACACCTAAATTTGAAAAAAAAAAAATATTAATCCAACATGACATTTTAAAATAGGTAATTTCAATTTGTTAAGTTGGCCAAGGTATTGATGTTTTTGACATATTATGTGTTTTGTCATTTTTGTTTGCGATTCTGTCATTAAGCTATTACTAGTTTTAAAACGTCTGTACGTAGAGTAAGAAGTGTATAGCGAAATGTCGCGATTTGGAAAAGTAAACCAACAAGTCATTAAAGAAGAAATTGAAAATATAAAACCAGATAACACCCGAAAATCAAAATCAAGTGTATGGAAACAGTTTGTAGTTCATTCACATTATGATTGTAGATCTTATGTTTACCTTTTCAACTGTCAAAAAATTTCCACTAAAGTTTCGTGGCGCCTCGAAAAAATTTCCGGAAATTTTTTCAGTTGCCATGGTAACTAGTCAACATTAAAGCATGTTATTGGTTGAAAAGTAGAGGTGTGAAATTTTCAGTCTAATAAATAATTTAATGATGTAAATAAGAGGAAATTTCTCATATGGGTGGTCAAATTCTATAGTTTTTATTATATCCAACAGCCTCTGAATATTTTCTTCAGTGCAAAACTCATCAAAATTTAATATAAATAATTTTTCCAGCCTGTAAATAAAATGAACAAATTTTTCCACTTTCATGATCAAAGGCTTTTAAATGGGTAAATAATTTCGAGTTATCCAGAGATTCGGATTCTTTTGCAAATTTTAGACAAATATCACATTGATGTATTTGAAGACCCTTTTTAATAATGTAGTCAGACATAATTAAAGGCATTTTGAGTTGAAAACATTTCTCAGAGGCTGTTTGATATAATAAAAACTATAAAATTTGACCACCCATGTGAGAAATTTCCTCTTATTTACATCATTAAATGATTTATTAGATTGAAAATATTTGATGTATTAAAGTTTACAAATAAAGATTTATATAGTCGAAAAAAGTCCGATAGAACCAATAGAAAGGTAACTATTTTGTCACATTTTTAATTAATTTTTGTTAAATAAATTAATTTTTTATACTATAAATATCTTTTTTTTCCTTATAAATAAACACATTTGCATCCCATTTTAAATAAGATATACAAATTACCAAAACTTAGAAATAACAGTTCAAAAGTTCAACAAAAATCCTACACGCGTTTTTAAAAAGAAACATATAATCACGCACTATGTCATTCCAGCAAGCGAATACGACACAGCATAGGTTTCCGGACTAAACGACTCAATAGGCGTGTCCGGTTTGCCGAGCGGTTTCCGATGCAGTCGCTTTCTTTCGCATCTGTTATAGGTAATTTGTGGCACAGAGTAGATTTTAACAGCGCTAAAATTATAACGAAAGAAGAGACAGCCTAGAAAAAATAAAAGAGGCTTTTTTAATGCAATCTAATAAAACTAAATGTATTGCTCATGAATCTGTAGATGTTAGTAATGCATGGCAATCGTTTCTTTGATTTTAAAGAAAATAAGTAAATAAACATAACATACGTAATAATTAAAAACAAATTAAAAATAATTATACAGAAAGTTTGAAGCTTTGGTGTGTGTACGACACGCAGTAGTAGAGATTAAACTAGGCAAACTGGCCTGTACAGTCGGCCTGTGCTAAAGAACTGAGCGTCTGTGGCGACTATTAGGAACATTTTTATTATTTACTTTTCAATAATACTGACTACTGACGGTAGAGTAAACGCCACGAATGTTTGGGAGTGATTCATGGCTTGATGAAGTTAGAATCGACACGCGCGCTATCATTTTTACATTAAAAACGTAAATTTTTACCGCAGACGTAGGTTTTTAGAAGCCGGGTCTAATCATCTGCCTGCGCTCCTCCTACTTATTCCAAAATGTTAGCACGGCATATAAATCACACGGCAGGCCAACTCGCTTTGGCGGGAACGCTACGCGCATACCCTTGCGCACGCCGCCATTATGGGTGCCAGCGACAGAAATTAACCAGTGTCGTAGTCAGTCGTAGTATTTTTCATCGACAACATACAGTTACGGCAGCTTTGAGTCAGTGAGGCTTAATTTATTTCATTCTTTTCTTGAGTGATATATTTCGTTTTTTTTAGTTTTATTTTTGTTTATTGTGTGATATATTTGGTTTTTGTAGTTTAGTAGTACAATGGAAGTCCGAAATTCTTTTAGTTTTAATACTCAATCATTGTCTACGGCATTCAAAGTAATTTTTATTATTAGGCATCCTGCAAAATGACAAACAAGATCCATTTCTAAATTACTGTTTTTCTAATTATCCGTATCTATTTTTAATTTTTATGGATAGCTCATGACAATTCAGAGAGAAAAGAACAGAGGTCTCGTTGTTTTTTATAAGGTCTGCCGTTTTTAATAAGATGTTTGCCAGATCATTTTGGCAATTTTCAGTACCCGTGTGTAATATTCGGACACAAAGTTTTTAAATGTTTTTCTAAACTGGATGAATTTATCCTGGATGGGTATAATGATAGGTTTACAAGATATTGGAATTACAAGATAAAGTTGTCGTACCAGATTTTTATGAATGCAACTGTACACTCAAATCTCGCGACAAGCTTTTATATAATATAAAATTGTGTAATGACGTTATAAGTTCATAATAAAAGTTTTAAAGAAAAAGAGTTTATTATTATTTTTCTTTTTGTATATGTATTGTGTGTATGTATTTAAATAAAAGCTTGTTTTTAAAAAGTTTTTTTTTCTTAAATTTATTTTTTACTTTTTAAGCTATGCTGGTTTGTCAGTGCCGCACACTTAAACTCAATTCTTTTTCTTAAATAACTTCCTATGGGCATCCTAATAATATGTGTATCGATTTCATAAAAAAAGGAGAACTTAAAAAACGACAGCTGTCAAATTTGACAGTTCAAATGTGAGACAGATAAAATGAAAACCGACTATGGGGTAGGGAGCATCCAATATATCGATTTTTATCAAAATTGGATAATTTTAAGAATTTTTTGGCAGCTGTCAAATTTGACAGCTCAATTTTTTTTTTCATTATAACCCATGGCCATCCTATATATAGATTTTTTATCAAAATCGGCACATCATTGAAATTTTTTTGACAGCCGTTAAATTTAACAGCTCAATTTTTTTTTCTTTCATTTTAGCCCATGGCCATCCTATATACCGATTTTAATCAAAATCGGACAACTTTAAAAAAAATTTGACAGCTGTCAAATTTGACGGCTCAAATTTTTTTTGACGGCTCGGCTATTAAAAATATAGTCAAACAGTTATATTTAAATTCATCAGTTACTTTTGTTCCTTGAACTGATTTGTTAATTTGTGCAATTTGAATATTAACAAAATTTGCTATGTCCATTGATGGACATAATTTGTACGTAGCCTCTTTAGATTGTTCAATAGATATTTTATTGGATATTTCTTTAATTCTTGTTTGTAACTCCTGGCATGTTTTTTAATTTTAATTGTTTATTCTCTAAAGTTAAATGTTTAATTGATTTTTTCATTTCTACTTTTTGAGGAGTATGCGCGGTTGACGATTCATTTGTTTAGATAAAAGTATTGTGTAAATAAAATTCAGTTTCAGTCAATTACAGTATTTTTTTAATACGACCCTGTCTAGCAATAGTTTATTTTCTGGGAAATTTTTTGATACGTTTTAATCCGGCCCTGACTCGGCACCCATAATGGTGTTTTCAAGTTCAAATTTTATAGAAATTTTAAACAATGGGATCTGGACAGAGTTAGCCTGCCGTGTGATTTATATGCCGTGATGTTAGCGGGATTGACAAAGACGATACTATATCGCGTTTCTTTGATTGATTCGTTTTTGTGCGTCAGTCCATTGGTGTGCTTGCAGTGCGACCAATGGGGCATTCCATTTTATATTTATAACCAAATATATGTTTTGAAAAAACTTTGACAGTTAAAACAACAAATTACAACAGATTATATATTGATTATTATATGACGTGAAAAGACCACGTCGTGGACTCTGTGAAATTCTTAGGACTTGTTGTAGACAACTCGTTAAAATGGGACTTTCACATCGAAGCTTTATCAAAGAAACTAAGCGCTGTCTGTTTTGCGCTAAGATCATTTTCTAAGGAACTTAACTCATCAACCTCTAGAATGGTTTATTATGCCCTTTTTGAGTCGCATCTTCGTTATGCCGTTCCATTCTGGGGTACTTGTTGCGCGACAAAATTTGATCGTATTTTCAAACTTCAGAAGAGAGCAGTTCGATACTTATTAGGATTAAACAGTAGAACGCACTGCTAGAATTTCTTTAAAAATTTCAAAATACTGACTCTTCCTTCCTTATTCATTTTTGAATCCGTTTGCTTAATCCGCAAGCACATATCTGCTATTCTGGAAAGGCCTTCTCACAACTATCCACTTATATATAAAAAACCGGATGTTCCATAAGAAAAAATATAACTTTGGTATGGATCTTAGTTCTGAAACACCCTGTATATTTCAAAATAATTTTAAATTGTGCCCACATTGCCTCCCCACATATAACCATAAAATATTTTGTTTCTACATCTTTCCGTTTTCGTATAATCAAC
This sequence comes from Sitophilus oryzae, assembly GCF_002938485.1. Classification (NCBI taxonomy): domain Eukaryota; kingdom Metazoa; phylum Arthropoda; class Insecta; order Coleoptera; family Curculionidae; genus Sitophilus; species Sitophilus oryzae. Next base: position 2,881,121 of record NW_022146441.1, read on the forward strand.
CCTGTATATTTATTAGTAAATAATAGCAGTTTTATCAAAATGCGTAATTTGACCAACATCGCCAATTTCCATGACTATATGTACGGAAAAAAGTTGAAAAATTACTAGTTTAAAAATTTACGTTTAAATTTCAATCAAAGATTTTTTGAACATGATAAATATAATTTTTACTCGCCCTGTATGGCTTTTCAATATTTTAACATTCGCTATGGACTTTACAAAATAAGCAAAACTTTAAATGATCAAATTAGCCTGTTTTTATTGATGGTTTTTAAATAAATAAGTAGTTAACGTTACATTTTAAAATTATTGGATATTATAAAAAAATACCTTTTGTTATATGTTGGCCTTGAACCCAGGAAATAAGCAATTTTAATAAAAAAAACTGTTGAAAAAATATAAAAAACTGTTTTTCACGAACCATAAATTCGACATAATGCAGACTGCAATCGTAAACCTGGATATAAATAAAATAACTTAATTAAAATAATATTATATGAGGTGTACAACATATAACAATGGTTAAGATAATTAAAATGTGTGTATTATACAGAACAACTATCAAAAAAACTTGTCGAATTCGCTTTGGCTACATATGTTAACCTTCAAAACATTTTTTTTACGTTAACTTTTTACGCCAAATGATTTTGCAAATCTTCGGGTTAATAAATTATTGGATTCTTTAACTCCCTCATTTATGTTTCAAAGCTATGAATCCACCTAGTAGTACGAGAGCTAGCAACGTCGGAAAAACAAGTCTTTTAAGATGTCTGGCTCTTTGATATATCTTTTACTATGCTCTCTAGAACAGCATGCGGCCCGTCTGGCTGCCGGTAAACGTTATGTTCTACTGGCATTAAAAAATTTATATTTTATTAGTCCTTAAATTCTAGTATTGAATAAAATGTTGCAATAAAGCAGCTTTACGACCTGGGCTATATATTTTAAAATTGTAAAATACGCTTTTTATTTGATTAAATTAATTCAGTTAAACATATTTTATTTTTTTAGAATTTGTCATTAATATTACTAAAAACCTACTTTTTTTTATTTCACTAGTGAAAAGGTTTTTCAATTCGTTTCCTATGCCATTTTTTTGACAAGCAAGTTTTTTCTTCGAAAAATTTAAAATACTTTTTTTTCTCAAAACATGTAAATAAAATGTAACTTTGCCAATACATAATTTATTTATTTTTCTTTATTCAATTATCGATAATTTCTGAAATAATTCCCAGCACAAACTTTTAAATTTTTAATTAGAATTGCTAATAGAATTGGTAAATACGCGGCGATGCCGGTTTGCCAATGATATCGTTGAAATATCTTCACCTTTCGTAATAAGCAGATTATACAGAATGAAAGAAATAAGTTATTAAATAAAATATATCCAACAATATGAACTACGTTAAAATTCCTTAGTAATATACGTCAGGATATATGCTAAACACATTATATATAATAAAAATATATTAAATTTATAGTTCATGTCTGGCATTTTTGCAATTTTATAGATAAACGTGGCAATATCGATTTTTTTTCTCGCATTCCTTCCGTAGCTTCAGATCCGCTGGTCAAACAGTATGCACTTAAACCAAATTATTATTTTATTCCCAAATGTATTATTCTAGGAGCTATAGATGCCCGACGCACTATTGCCGGACCCTGTATAGTCAATTTTTATCAATTGTCAACTCTGGCGAAGCTTTTTTGTTAATTTATTGTGTTTGTGTATGGCAATTTTATTCAGAATCGTACTGACAGAGGCAATGAAAGAAACAAGTACTTATGATATTAAATTTAATTTCAACTAAAAAAAAAGAAAAAAATATAAACGAAAAGGATATATTACTTTAACTTTTATTAACTGCAGTTGTACAGTATTCAGTTAAATATCTACTGCATTGTTCTTTTCCTTATTAAAACCGTATCTAATAAGAATTTTAATATATATGCCGAGCGGCAGATATATCAAATATGTGCGCTGCTCGTTCCAATTTGAAACTATACCGTTCGTCTTTTTTATTAGTTACATCAACTGCCGCCAGAGAGTAATAACGCGTATTTTTATTAAAAATCATTCGGTTTTTGTTCGTTTTCCCGTGCAGTGGAATCGAATAAAATGTTGCAATAAAGCAGCTTTACGACCTGGGCTATATATTTTAAAATTGTAAAATACGCTTTTTATTTGATTAAATTAATTCAGTTAAACATATTTTATTTTTTTAGAATTTGTCATTAATATTACTAAAAACCTACTTTTTTTTATTTCACTAGTGAAAAGGTTTTTCAATTCGTTTCTATGCCTATGCCATTTTTTGACACAAGCAAGTTTTTTCTTCGAAAAATTTAAAAATACTTTTTTTTTCTCAAAACATGTAAATAATATGTAACTTTGCCAATACATAATTTATTTATTTTTCTTTATTCAATTATCGATAATTTCTGAAATAATTCCCAGCACAAACTTTTAAATTTTTAATTAGAATTGCTAATGGAATTGTTAAATAATAGAAATAATCTTATTGATTATAGTACAAAGAGTGGAGATTTTAATGTACTGTAAAATTAAAATATGGTAATAATCTTGTACAAATAATTTACATTTTACTTCTAACTTTTCCACCAATAAGGATATACGTAGATAAAAACATACACGGAGATAAAGAAATTTAGCATATGGCGTAGGTCTCTCGAATAATGATACAAATTATGTTACTTTTTTATTGTTTAAGCTAAACTATATTTCTAAAGTAAACAGATTTTAAGAAAAAATATAGAAAAAATTATTATCTTACAAATGTATGTATTTTAATTTAAATTCTAACGGTTATAACGTGTATCAGAAGAATATAAATCTAAATATTATTGGAAAAAATATAAAACTTATAAAAAGTTATTTTTCAGTGTGAAGAAAAAGATGGTGAATAATAGTTATTTTTTATACAAGTTTCATTTTTTTATGCAAAATATGTAATTTGACAAATAAATAAAGCTGTCTCTTTAGTTGTCAGTTTTGAGTCAATAATTTTTTAATTCTCTTTCGTGTCGATTGCTGATTGAATTGGAGCCAGCAATGGCTCAAAACTAAGTAAGTAAATTAGCAACAGATATTCAGGCTGAGGTGACAAACGCTATATCCAAACTACTTGCATTTAAATCCCGAATAACTTATGAAAAGGGATAAAAAAAAATCAAAAATGGAAGCAATTAAAAAAAAACGTGCGAGAAGAAATAAAGTTTTTAACCTATCCTCTAAGCTAATATTTTGATAGATTTAAGGCAATTTTAACAGTTGCTATGGAAAAAAAAAGACTTAAGTTTCTGAGAAATACATCTATTTCTATTAGGTTGGATTACATAAACCCTCTTCAATTTTCTTTTTTTTTTTAGTAGAATAAGTGATTATTAGTGGAAATGCTAACAGATCCCTTCTTTGTATTTTAATTATCGGAAAATTCCAACAACATGCCGACGAAAAAATCCTCTTTTTCTATCCCATTTCGACGTTTTAATTAAAACAAGCCCCCACCTTCAGCACTACGGTATAAAGATCCCCAAATCGAATCCCCATAAAACATCCCTTGTAAATGAGAAAAGAGGAATTATCTACCTCCCGCGTTCCGTTTTACCCTCGCTTCCGCCGCCGGTATAGTTCGCTGCTAGTTGATTATCAATTAATATCTCGCGAACACCGTTAGAGGAGATGATGCAGAAAATGCATAGAGAATGATAAAAGTGATTAGTTGGTTTAATTTTGAAGGATAATAGTTTTTTATTACAGCATTATGGGCTTGGTGTATTTTCGGCCGGTGCTGCCGCCATCGGAAAATATATTAAACAACTAGTATATACAAATACACCGGTTTAAATAGCGAGTATACGAAAAAATTTATTATATAATTATTCCAAAAGTGTTAAGCCCCATACTCACTACTTCACTTCGTTTCCTTCCTCGCGTCCTTTCGTCCAAAAATCATATATTTACTATGGAAAATGTCGATTTTATGCGACTGTGTGTTCCTTCCTCCTTCGTCAAAACGCTACTTCGTCCGTTTACTTCCTCGAAACACTCCTTCCCGTACTGTCGGTTTTTGGACGAAGTAGGAAAGGAATTATCACGAACACAAAAAATATTAAAATATATAAATCAATCTTGGATTTCATTCGTAGTTGATTTCTTGATTTGGCAGTACGTCTGTACAGGGCGTCCCATTTTCCTGTGTTTTGCAGGGTTTCTCGTTTATGAGTCGAGATACAAAGATGCGGTTTTCACATTACGCTGTTACTTTTTTATGAAACTAATGATGCTACATACAGATATGTCCTAGCTCTCTTACTTCCTAAAATACAGGGCGAATCTGAAATTATTGCAATTTTCGATCCCCTTTGTATCATAACTTATCGAAAATGTGAAAACGGTCTCCCGTACAGTTTTTCACGTAGAATGCAGTGACGTAACTATTTCTTCGTTGGAATCTGTCTTTTTTTAAATTGACTAAAACTTATATGTTTTTTTTAAATGCGATATTTTGTATATTATTTTATTTTCCTTGTTACGGGCTCTCTAAAATACTTATTTTCATAAACGGGGTAAAATGCATTATTTAACTTTATTACATAGTCGGCCGATTTAAATTAGATAATCAAAACAATCAACTAATTTATTCGACGTAAAATGTTGGTTATTGGCATGTTATTTAAAAGCAGCAAAATTATCTGGTAAAATTAAGTTAAATAAAATAAGAGCTGTTTACCAGTTTAGCAGTACCTAAATAAATAAATATTGAGTATATTATAATTTTAGAAAGCTCATAACAAGGCAAATAAAATAAAACATTATATATAGTCATTTTTCGAAATAGACAGCTCCCAACGAAGAACTAGTTTCGTCACTGCATTCTACCTGAAAAACGAGACACGGGCGCGGGCGGTGGGTAAGTACTCAATAGGTAAAACAAAACAAAATCAGGGTATCCGGTATATACCTGTACATTTAGATGAACAGTCTAATTTTAAAAAAGGTATTTTCAACGACCGCATAGTAAATACCCGGTATAATACCAGTAATATCAAGAATACGAGTATATCTACAATATTCCTTATATAATAGATATATTGATATATTTCTGTTCCCGGTATTATACCGGGTATTTACTATGCGGTCGTCGGAAACTCCTTTTAATAAAATTAGGATGGTCATCTAAATCTACAGGTAGGTATACACATAAACACCCAGATTTTATTTATCTACAAATTGGGTACTTACCCACCGCCCATCACTGATCCTTTTCACCTTTTCGATAAGTTATAAGATAATCGAGATACAAAGGTTATCGAAAAATGCAAAAATTTCTATTAATTAAAAAATAAAAAGTAAAAGAAAGAAATAAGAAATAACTTTGAACTAAGAAGAAGGCTAGGATAAATCTGTGTGTAGCATATTTAGTTTCATGATAAGTAGAACAATCATGTGAAAACGGCATTTTTATATCTCTACTCATAAACCAGAAACCCCATAAAATACACAAAAATGGGACATCCTGTACATCTAGCAATCGCCAGTCGATATAACATAATTCACACACAGTAGTCTAAAAAATGGAAGAAAAAAAACAATATTGTCTTCATATTTGTGAAAAAATACATGTCTATATTTATGTAATCGTAGCGACAAAAATAAAAAAATAGAAATAGTGTGCATGATGCCTTTACAAAAATATCTGAAGAAATGGGGGGATTGATATCAACGTTTAATTAGTAAGTCATATTTCATAGTTTCGATATAAATTACATAATAAACTTTACTCTATTGTTGACTCGCTTTGTACATTCATACTGATATACCTTGTACATGATACTGAATTATTCGGATTTATTAAAAAAAATCTATATTATTAAAATTCAATTTTTATTTTTGACACCGCAAAGAATTGCAGTTTTTTAAAATAAAAATTCTGCACCTTTCGGATTTTTTAAAAATTTTAGAGGTTACTAGAGATTTCGTAATAAACATGTAACCGCTATATTAAAAATATTTGTGGTGTGTTGTTGCATAATCGACTAATTTCCAAGCATCGAAGGACGAAGGAAGGAAGCGATGGGACGAAGGAACGAAGTGAAGTGACGAAGTAAGGCGAGGAAGGGACGAAGGAGCGAAGTATGAGTATGTGGCTTAAAAATAAAAAATTTTTCGTCGTGTATAAAACAATATTTCTTTCCATAGCGAGTTACGTTTTAAAAAATATTCAGAAATTATTATTTCAAGGAATTTATTACGAGTAGAAAAAATACAGTGCTGGGTTGGCGTTGGTTTCTATGTAATTTGACAAATAAATAAAGCTGTCTCCATAGATAAAAGACTTATACTATTAAATAGATAGGCAACTTATAATACATTTCAATTTTATTATACAAGGGCGCCTCTGGTAGACGGAGGAAGAAATACTAATGGAAGAGAGGGGTGCGAGGAAGGGGGGTTGTTTTAGTCTAAGGTTTTAGTTAATTTAAAATAAATTTAGACATACATAACTCCTGGCATGTTTTTTAATTTTAATTGTCTATTCTCTACAGTTTAATGTTTAATTGATTTTTTTCATATTTTTACTTTTGAGGACTATGCGCGGTTAACGATTCATTTGTTTAGATAAAAAGTATTAAAATAAAAAAAAAAAAAAAAAAATTACAGATATTTTTTTTTTAATACGACCCTGTTTATCAATAGTTTATTTTCTGGGAAATTTTTGATACGTTTTAATCCGGCCCTGACTCGTCACCCATAATGGTGTTTTCAAGGTCAAATTTTATATAGAAATTTTGAAACAATGGGATCTGGGCAGAGTTAGCCTGCCGTGTGATTTATATGCCGTGATGTTAGCGGGATTGACAAAGACGATACTATATCGCGTTTCTTTGATTGATTCGTTTTTGTGCGTCAGTCCATTGGTGTGCTTGCAGTGCGACCAATGGGGCATTCCATTTTATATTTATAACCAAATATATGTTTTGAAAAGACTTTGACAGTTAAAACAACAAATTACAACAGATTATATATTGACTATTATAAGACGTGAAAGACCACAGCACTGGAATTAAGTTTTATGTGACCTTGAACAGATTAGTTCACATGGTTATGGTAGTGACCGATGAATCACTCCCAAACATTCGTGGCGTTTACTATACCAAATTTAATCAGAAAATATGCTGTCAATTTTATATAAGCAAAATCATAGTTAAAAAAATTGTTGCGGTATATTCCATGAAATACTAATATGAAAATATTCGAAAAATCGAGAAAGGTATTTTTATTTTACAACAAAAAATGTTGGAGCTCTTGTATCTTTAATATCTTATAACTTAATATTCCTTATAAATGGCACAGCTTATATACTAACTAATTCATATATTTATAAAGACTATATCCACATATATGCTATTCTAAGGCCATTGATACACCTTGATTCACAAAATCAAATGTTAGATATTTGCAATGACTAAAGAAAACAAGACCCGAGACCAAACTGTGACCATTCTTCCAAACAGTGCCGTGGCACATATTCTTCTTAATATAGCCGCTTTGAGGCGATATTTATATTTTTGGTAAATTTTTTGACTACGTCTATGGTGTACGCGGTGGTATCATACTAATTAATTACGAAAAAAATGTATTAAAATGTTAACAAAAGGTACAAAACATATAATATCAAGAAAATAATTATCGAATTCGATAAAAAAAACGCTAAAAAGGAGGAGTTGACTGTTTTTTTCCTACGAAACGTAACTCCTGGCTTTTTCTTACCATTTCGGCTTTTACACTTGAAAGCTGAACACATCACCATTGTAATAAAGTTTATACAAAGTTTACTACACACCACAAACTATTAAAAATGGCTAAAATTGTCACTGGTGACTCACGCGTCCTTGTATTCTTTATAGTCATTGCTCCCCTATATCACATCAACTTGAAATTTCCATCTTTTACATTTTTTTATCAATATAGTCTTCAGAAATATATGAAAATATTTAATTTAATTAATATCTTATATTTATGTATTTACACAAGTTTTCTATAACAACCATTGTATCAAATTTCTTGTTTTTTTTTCTCTAAAAAATACACAGTCAATTCCAGATCGACACAGATACATTCAATCCCCTCTTTTTTATCAAATTTTCGACTTTCATCGAAAAAATTCACTTTGAGTGTGCTCTATCCAGAGCCTTTACAATTCTCCAAATTTATTTCCGCTCTCAATACAAACGAAACACGAATGAGCAACGTAGAGAAAAAAATAATGACCAAACGTATCGTTTTTGATGTTAAATCCGCTTCATTGGCGTGCGAATAAAGGGGTGATCGTAATTAATTGGCCCATTATGGTGATACATGGAGCGAAAAAATCAACAAAAAAATGTCCTCTTTACGTCACATCGGCGCTGGCGTGTCCAAAAAATCAACAGAACGTGTTTTCCTGGGCGTACAAAACTGCGAAGATCCAAGCTCTCTAAAATTTCTGCAAAAATATTGAACAATTAGAATACATACTGTTAAATACAAAAAATACAACAAAAATTAAGAAATAATAATATCTCTAGTCTGTCCAATTAAAGGTTAGTTTTCCTGTTAATTTTTAACTTTTAGATGTTATCTATTAGATGAGCTCCGTAGTACAATTAAAAGTATTAAAAATAAATTCTCATCTGGGACTGATGGGCTTACTCTCAAAATGTTCTCTGAACTTCCGGAATGCACGTTAATCTATCCTACTACTTTAATTAACGAGGAGATAAAGATCAAGCTTCAAACTATCGTTCAATTGCTCTCCTGCCCACATTATCTAAGATCATTGAAAGATTGGTTAAAAAAAGGCTTCTATTTTTTCTCCTTAAATATAAAGTACTTTCTACCCATCAATTTGGATTTCTAAGTAACAGTTGCACAAATGATGCTATGTTCGATCTTTTCAATAATGTATACTCTAATAACCATCACTCTACAACGACAATTTTCTGTGGCTTCTCTAAGGCTTTGGACTGTGTAAATCATAATATTTTAATTAACAAATTGCAATACTATGGATTCAGGGGAGTGCCGCTCGAATGGCTTAAGACGTATCTTGGCAACAGAAGGCAGCTTGTGGGGATTGATACGTCTATGTCTTGTTGTAAGCCTATAGAATGTGGTGTCCCTCAGGGTTCAGTACTTGGCCCTATTTTGTTTCTGGTGTTTATCAACGACATTGCAAATCTAGACATTAGCGGTAAAATCTGCCTCTTTGCGGACGATACTAGTTTCACTTGGAGCGGCCCAGATGGTACGGCACTATATAATACTATATCCAGTGACTTACGCACCATTAAATCTTGGTGCCATTCTAATCTCCTATGCCTCAACCTTTTAAAAACTAAAGTTTTGTCATATAAAAGTACTATACAACCTTTTGTACTTAATAACGCCACTATTGACGTCGTGGACTCTGTGAAATTCTTAGGACTTGTTGTAGACAACTCGTTAAAATGGGACTTTCACATCGAAGCTTTATCAAAGAAACTAAGCGCTGTCTGTTTTGCGCTAAGATCATTTTCGAAGGAACTTAACTCATCAACCTCTAGAATGGTTTATTATGCCCTTTTTGAGTCGCATCTTCGTTATGCCCTTCCATTCTGGGGTACTTGTTGCGCGACAAAATTTGATCGTATTTTCAAACTTCAGAAGAGAGCAGTTCGATACTTATTGGGACTAAACAGTAGAACTCACTGCTAGAATTTCTTTAAAAATTTCAAAATACTGACTCTTCCTTCCTTATTCATTTTTGAATCCGTTTGCTTAATCCGCAAGCACATATCTGCTATTCCGGAAAGGCCTTCTCTCACAACTATCATACAGTTGTTCATCACATACGACACGGAAGGTCAGGGCTAAACAATGATACTTTCATGGCTAAATTGTGTTTGGGGTTTTGAAGGACTATTAGAGCTGCCAATTTAAAATATTTTACATATTGGGAGTGTCCCAAATAAATGTAAATATCAAAGTTGTGGTTTTTTAAATGTACACGATATATTATTACATTTTTAGTAAGCGCATTTAAATTAAGGTTTATTATACTTAAAAAAACTTTACTGTTTTTGAAATATTTTCACTTTGTGAAATTGCAGTAAAAATTTTAAAGCTTTTTCTCCAAGGGTATCAATGTTTTAATACTAAATATTTAATGAAGTTTATTGATTGATCAGTTATTGTGTTGCAATATAAAAAATAGTACTACCTTTTAAAGTGTCTAAAATTTATAATTTAAATAATTTTTAGCTTTCCAAACGGGCACAATTTCTTTAATTTAAATGGAATGCCCTGTATATTTTAGGAGAATCAGATGCACAATTAAATTGTCTATCAAATTGTATTATACCATTTTTTACCTATCCCTTCAAGTTTTCGTAGAAAATGCATTTTCTTTTAATTTAGACCTCATTTATCAATATATCTATAATTATTATTAATCAACGCAAACAGTCAGTTAATGTAGTTTGAATACTGGAATCATATTAATTGATCCTCTTTAACAAATATTTAAACAGTTTTTGTTACTTTTTAATGAAATAAACGAATTATATCGACAATATTAGTATCTGTACTCTTTAAAAATTTGGTACATCTTTAAAAATAATCTGAAAATGTCAATAGTCCATGGGTATATTGATAAATAAGTTCTAAATTACAAGAAAATGCATTTTCTACGGAAACTTAAAGAGATAGGTAAAAAATGGTATAATATAATTTGATAGACAATTAAATTGTGCATCTGATTCTCGTAAAATATACAGGATGTTCTATTTAAATTAAACAAGTTATTGCCGTTTGAAGCTAATAATTATTTAAAATAAATTTTTAGACACTCTGTATAAGGTGGTATTATTTTTATTATTGCAACACAATAATTGATCAGTAAATAAACTTCAGTAAATATTTAGTATTAAAAACTTTGATACCCTTGGAGAAATGAAGCCTTAAAATTTTTACTGCAATTTCACAAAATTGAAAATATTAACGGTAAGGTTTAAGTATAATAAACCTTAATCAAATTTACCTTTATTTTAATCGTAGAAACTAAAAATGTAATAATATACAGGGTGTTCCATTTAAAAAAATACCACTTGGATATTTTTTACTTATTTGGGACACTCTGTATCTTGTAAAATTATTTTTAAATTGTACCTCTAATAGTCCTTCATCGAACCCAAAACTTACAATTTGTAAAAATCTCATCGTTTAGCTACAATACTCCGTGTCGTATGTGGTGAACAACCCTGTATATACAAAACCGGATGTTCCATAAGAAAAAATATAACTTTGGTATGGATCTTAGTTCTGAAACACCCTGTATATTTCAAAATAATTTTAAATTGTGCACATTGCCTCCCCACATATACTTATAAAATATTTTGTTTCTACATCTTTCCGTTTTCGTATAATCAACCGAGGCGAATGAGGTGCGCCACCCTGTATATTTATTAGTAAATAACAGCAGTTTTATCAAAATGCGTAATTTGACCAAAATCGCCAATTTCCATGACTATATGTACGGAAAAAAGTTGAAAAATTACTAGTTTAAAAATTTACGTTTAAATTTCAATCAAAGATTTTTTGAACATGATAAATATAGTTTTTACTCGCCCTGTATGGCTTTTCAAAATTTTAACATTCGCTATGGGCTTTACAAAATAAGCAAAACTAAATGATCAAATTAGCCTGTTTTTATTGATGGTTTTTAAATAAATAAGTAGTTAACGTTACATTTTAAAATTATTGGATATTATAAAAAAATTCCTTTTGTTATATGTTGGCCTTGAACCCAGGAAATAAGCAATTTTAATAAAAAAAACTGTTGAAAAAATATAAAAACCTGTTTTTCACGAACCATAAATTCGACATAATGCAGACTGCAATCGTAAACCTGGATAGAAATAAAATATCTTAATTAAAATAGTATTATATGAGGTATACAACATTTTAACAATGGTTAAAATAATTAGAATGTGTGTATCATACAGAACAACTATCAAAAAACTTGTCAAATTCGCTTTGGCTACATATGATAACCTTCGAAACATATTTTTTATGTTAACTTTTTACGCCAAATGATTTTCAAATCTTGTAGCAAACTTTGGGTTAACAGATTATTGAATTGTTTAACTCCCTCCTTTATGTTTCAAAGCTATGAATCCACCTAATATGATATCTCGTTAACAAGATTATATTTTTAGAAAAATTAATAGGAGCGTAGAGAGTCAAAAACCCTAAAATTTGGTTTGGCCTTTGAACAAAAAGACTAAGGAAAGAGTATAATGCATGGTCGACGGAAAGAAGACTCTAGGGTGGAGATCCTTGACAGTTCTGTTTGACGATTCATTTGACACATTTGAATTTGATTTGAAATTTTGTGAATTTGTCAGTCTTTACTGAGCTTATTTTATGTTATTATTTATTTTACTACTGATAGTTGTGTAAAGGTAGTAAATCTAGAAGGAAATTGTGGCAGAACTTAAATTAACAGTGACACTATCGCGATTTATCGAAAAAGACTGTAGGTTGTGTAGCGTGCGGTAGATCTCGGCAAAAATCCAGTGAAATCATGGAACAACTTTTCGCTAGTAAGTGACTATATAATATACATACGTGTAGTAAACCGATCATTTATGAAATTCACTTAAATTAACTAATTATATATTTTTTCTTGCATTATTGCTTTTATTTACTGTTTGTCAAAGATTAGATGTCAAAGAATTTAGATACGTCAATTTGACTTACCTATTTCAGTAGCGTAGCGGATGTTTCTGTTAATAAATAATTATTATAACTTATCTATTTTTATTAGAATTATCTATTTTTATTACTACCAACATTTATTCACAACGTAAAATAAAACAACAAATTATTGAGTCTACCCCACGTCTACCCTACATCATGTTTTTACACGTTTTGAATAAAATTAGAACGGCAGTGATAAATCGGAATTTAAGTCGGCCATTTTATAGTCCAGTCGCCGTGGATCTAAAATTATTGATATGCTCCCTCCTTAATCTTTTTATTCGAAGGGTTTGGCCCTTGAAAAAATTCAAAACTAAAAGCAAAAATGTCAAAAGTTGACATATTCTATGCCAATCTATTGAGAATGTCATTTTCTATCAAATAAACTAAAAAAATACCGAGGGTGCCATTTAAAAATCAAAAGTTGTAGTCATTTCCGGTGAAACAGGAAGTGACCGAAACTAACTGAATACATCAATCAATCCCGATTTATGTCATATATACTAACATACCAAATATTTTTTTTATCTAAAAAAATAAAAAAATTATAGTTTAATTATAGTTATTATACTTATAATAAAACACCCGGTATAACTTGTTCGACGCATCAGATAACGCTCTTTTCGACTGCGCATGCTATAGGGATCTGAATCTCTAAACTAGTTCGAAACTATTATCGCTAACAAAACTATTAGAAGATCTGACTTATAATATGGGACAATATCTCGCGATGTTTCGTGCAGTTCGTGCTATTAAGCCACAGAAAACGGTTTTACGACAAAGTATATTAAAACACTTTTCCAACTATACGATATAATCGGATATAACGTTAAATTGTTTGGATCTTTTGCTAGGAAAAGCATTAAAGTTCAAAAAATACTTATTTGAATCGCTTTAAACTAAAATAGTACGGAGTTCTTTTTGCGTAATTCGTGTATAACATAATATACTTATTTCAAGAACTGCCAGATTAAAATATACAGGATGTCCTAAAATGCTTATTTTTGTAGATACAGGGTGTAGAAGTTTCATTTTTATTTCGATAGTTTCCAAATAATTTCTGAATTAACGTCAATATTTCAATGAAAATTAGTATCTGGAAGTTTTTTGACATGAGAAATTTGATTTTGATGTCAATATGACTCCTATTTGTAGGGGGCGCCACCTACATGTGTTTTAATTGTTTCGAAGTGTAATAACTTTTCATCCGTACCTGTATAAATCTACCGAGTAAAAAAATATACATTTCCGTGATTTTTTACGTAAAAAATTTCTCTTGGTATAAACCGCTACGAGCAACCATTCTCAAGATATTTAGAATGGAAATAGCCAATACATGTCATTATTGACAGAAAAATAAATAAGTTGAGTGGATAGTTATTTGACTGAAATAATAAATTCGGGAACTTTTTATTTTTTTAAATTAATCCTAAATTTTAGTTAAAAATATTTAAAAAAAAGTAGAAAAAAGACTCAAAGTCTCGGTCTTTTTTCTACTTTTTTAATTTGAAAAATTAAAATCAAATTTATCATATCAAAAAATTTAGAGACAACAATTTTCATCCAAATTTTGACGTTACTTCAGAAATGTTTTGGAAAAAAAATAATAATTTCGAAATAAAAATGAAAAAAAAAGAAAGAACTTCTACACACCCTGTATCTCCGGAACCAAGCATTTTAGGACATATATTTATACGAACATTTTTAGTTATTTTTATGTGCAGAATATGCTGCCGAAGTCAAGAACAGTTAACCTAATAGGACTGCTCATTCAGCCGAAAGTGTCTGCCAGGTGCATGCAAAAACTCTTCGCTTTGTGACGTCAGTGTAGTCCTTGTCATAATAGTGTGTGTATTATTGGTTGCCGTATTCAAAATATTCATTATTTAGTTAATTTATTTAAACACCTTATATGTATACAGTATAGAAAATTAACTGCATAAATCGCATTAAATCAAAACACCAGTTCCCAGCATCACCTTTTGCAGGCATTCTTTTTAGAGTACTTCCATATTTTGCTTTAAAATAATTAATAAACAATATCGTAGACACTTAGTAAGCCATTAGTCACAATCCACAACACAAAATGAACGTATTTATAAATTCTATAGCTCTAAAAACTTCAAAAACACCTTTTTTACATTTAAAATCATCAAAAGAATTAATTCAAAATTTCTCAGCTGTTATTTTTATTAGTTTACCATAGGCAACCAATAAAACACACTATCATGACAAGGACTACAATGACGTCACAATTGTCAGCCAAAGCGCGGGAATAGGCGAACGTACGTCTTATGAGGATGAGCAATCCTATTAGTTTACCGTTCTCAGCCGAATTTTCCGGAATACAGTTCGGACCTCCCTGTATACAGGTGTCCTTTGTTTTACACAGAGTTTTGTTCTAAACAAACATTTTATTACAGATCTAGACACTACTATACAGGGTAAATCTAGAGTATTTTTAGAGGTGGTATATTTCGACTTCTATAAGTTCTTTTCGCGAAAAAAAATTGTATTTTTTTTTGTTTTTTTTGGAAATTAAAAGGAAGAAAAAAACAGAAATCAAAAGTTTAGAGGAAGAAAAAAAAACAAAAAAAATCAGCGGCCTAATACGAGGGACTCCTGGCTATAATCTCACCAAATTCCTAAAATGTTAGTACCGACAGCTCTGTCTTCGTCTGGGTACGCCCTAGGAAAACGATTTTGGCTATACGTCCACTTCGTGACACACTTCCATATAATCCGGATGCAGCATGATATCCTTAATCATATCCTTCAACATCGAGTACCGAATAACCATTGGATAATATTTTGCGTTACTATATTCCGTCTAAAAAAATTACAGAGAAAAAAATACATTAAATTATTCAATAGCAAATAGATTGTTGGTACTACCTTTAATTGTCTAATTAGATTCCTTAACCCCGAGTACTTCTTTAACAACCTGTACAAATCGTTCGTCATCTGTGTGTTTTCCGCATCAATTTGCGACGATGTCATATCTACAAAAAGTACCATACTTACTGAAAAATTCAAAATTTTTATTGGAAATTTACTTTCTAGCCTCTCTATCCTTTCCTTCTTCTCTTGAGCTTCTTCGGCCAATTTTGTGGACGTTTTGACACCGTCTCCAGACTTCTGGGTCTTCTCCATGATGGAACAGGCCCTCAGAACGAAAGCGGGAACCGTCTCCTGCTTTTCCTGTTTGGGTATGTCCACCAGGGTCCAGTATTGTGTTTCTAACCTAATTACATCCTAAAATATAAATAATATGTCATTCTATCAAAGATAATATCTGATATTATTTAGTATTAAACGTATTATTATATCTGATTATAATTTAGTATTAAAAAAAAAATAAAATTAAAATTAGCAGAGGCTCAGATGGGCACCAAAACTGTAGCTGTTAAAACAACGCAAGGAACTCCACAAGGTGGAGTAACCTCCCCTTTGCTGTGGAGCTTGGTGGTGGATGAACTACTAGATGAATTAACTCTAGCGGGAATAAACTGCATTGGGTATGCAGATGACATAGTCATGATCGCTCGGGGGAAAAGGCACCCTGTGTAATATTATCCAAAGACGACTCCGTATCACTGAGAGATGGTGTAGGACTGTCGTGCTGAGTATCAACTCAGACAAAACCGCGATAGTGCCATTCACCAGAAAGCGAAGTCTGAAAAACTTGAAAAGAATTCAACTAGATGGAAAGGTAATACTGCCAACACAGGAAGTTAAATATCTGGGAATAACCCTGGACAGTAAACTCCTGTGGAACAGGCATATTAAGAACACTACCAGCAAAGCCATAAAGGCTCTCATGATATGCAGAAGACTGGCCGGAAATAGATGGGGCTGCTCCCCTAACACTTTGCGCTGGATGTATACCATGATAGTAAGACCCATGATTACTTATGGAGCAGTTGCCTGGTTCACAAAACTAGAGCAACGGACGGCAAGGCTAAACTTGTGCAAAGTCCAGAGACTAGCATGCGTTTGTATCACAGGAGCCATGAAAACCTGTCCAACAGCAGCAATGGAGGTCATTCTAGATCTAACACCACTGCACATTGTCATTGGTAGAGATGCCCATGCGACAATGATTAGAATGGTCACTAACGGAATTAGAACTGGGAGAATTGTCAGATCAGGGGCTTGGAACACCCTCAAAAAGGAAATACCACTCCTGAAACTCCCAGTGGACGATATGCCAAGAACGTACAACTTTGAGAAAATCTCAATGTAGTATTGAACAATAAAAATGATTGGAAGAGCGAAACGCTTGCCCAGCAGTTGAAAGACCATACCATAACTTGGTATACTGATGCTTCCAAGACCAATACGGGAACAGGGATCGGAGTATTTGGGCCGAGAGCTAAATACTCCGAACCAATGGGCACTTACCCTAGTATCCTACAGGCAGAAATCTACGCTATCGAAAGATGCGTACAACTTATCTTAGATAGGAACTATCGGAAACAAAAATAGCCATCTTGTCTGATAGTCAAGCAGCGTTAAAGGCGATCAACTCAGTATCAATCAATTCGAAATTGGTCAAAGAATGCATAGAGAAGCTGAATAAATTAGGCAAAGAAAACAAAGTCCTCCTACACTGGGTGCCTGCTCACCAAGGGATAGAAGGCAATGAAAAAGCAAATAATCTAGCTAGGAAAGCAGCGAACACTCCACTAACTGAACCAGAACCGTTCTGCTTTCCAAGTGGTAACCAACTCAAGGCGGAACTCAAGAACTTGGAAGATTCCATCCGCAACCTGGAATGGAAATTTTCCAATGGTCTAAGACACTCGAAGAAGTTTCTGAGGGCTTATGATGAAGAAAAATCACAGATCTTCCTGGGTCTGAGTAAGAACAATCTTCGGATTGTCACGGGGTTTTTAACAGGACACTGTCTCCTCAACGAACACCTCAGTAGATTGAAACTAAGAAGAAACGGCGAATGCAGATTCTGTGGGGAAGATGGGGAAACACCAGTACACGTCATCACTGAGTGCGCCGAGACGACAACCATTCGTGCCGTGAATTTTGGTACGACTGATATTGGAGATGGAGAACTACCCTCTATAAAACCGTCCCAGATACTGGCTTTTGTCAAAGCCCTGGGACTGTATGATGAGTTATGATTCAAGAAAGGGAGACACAATGGATCTGTAAGGTCGAAGTGATTAACCCCCCTCCCACTCATTCTAAATTCTAATTCTAGTATTAAATACTTTTTTAAACAATTTCAAACGTTTCAAATAATATAAAAAGATTTTAAAGGTAATACCTTGTATCACAAACTAGGTACTTTATCTTTTATACTACAGCCTCGTCACGAAAAGTGTCATTTTTACTCCTAATAAAACAATATAGTATTATACCGTATGATCGAATAAAAACGGCGTCCAGTTGGCTTGGAAATGACGATCGATGACATTTCCCATATAAATTTACATATAAAATAACAGCGATCTTAATTTCACAGCCATCGTTGACGCCGTTTTTATTCGACCATACGGTATTATATTTGCATATTATTTTATAATAACTGTAAGTTCTCTACCAACTAGAAAATCTAATCACAATTTACTATTTTTCCCTTAACAAACAAAAATAGGGGTTTTTTCGCTACAATGGGTTTTATTTTTTACGGCAAATAGATTTCCTGACCCTCTGTAATCCAATTTGATCTTTTATTATTGTGAAAAAGGGTTATACGCCCTAATATTAAACTCAGTTTAGTAAGGTGTTCGTTGTTTTTTACTTTTAGGGTTTCCTAAATGTGAGGATTAAAGTTAAAGCAAAAAGGAACTTGTATTAAGGAAATTACTTTTTGGCATTTGTATCTTATACAAATATATTATTAGAGGAGTATTTTTCAATGCATTCTATCAAATATTAAAAAAAGCTACTGCTCAGCCAGAGCTGCAACAAGTCAGTATTAAAAGAATCGTCGTGTATAAAACAGTATTTTTTCCATAGCGAGTTACGTTTTAAAAAATATTCAGAAATTATTCTTACACGGAATTTATTACGAGTGGAAAAAATATTGTGCTGGGTTGGCGTTGGTTAGTACGTTAGTACGTTGTCACGTACTAGAGATAGATTGGACACTGATATAAAACAAATAAGTCCGTCATTTAGAGCCACCTGGTGATCCGGAAGAAACTAATGGAGAGTTTTGGCATAACATAATTTTAGCGTTCCGTTATTTATTAACGCTAACTAAAACGGTAACGTTATTCAAGCGTAAAATTATTCCTTGTAAAATATAAAATAATAAATATAGACTTGTTTACTATATTTTCTGTTTTATTAGATCATTAGAAGTGTAACATATTCAAAACTAAAAATAAATTATGAATACATACATTTTAAACACCAACAATAGAGTACATAGCGCCTATGTTTTTGATTTAACAAATAAATTATATAATATTATAATAAAAATATTATAGACTACTAATTGTTAAAGTACTATATTACCAACTATGTACTTACTTATTTATGATTAAACATGTATAAAAACATTTATTTCGTTCATAAATGCATTATTCATCTAAGATGTCTAAAAGGTCTTTACTAAAAAAAGTTTACAATCTCACACGATGTAAATATCAAAATGCACAAACTAATAAGAACACAAACTATAAACACAAATCACCGAACTTTCCGGCAAATCAGGAATATCTGAATTAATAATTATTTAAAAATGATTTAAAAATAACTTGACGGATCACCAACATTTTGACAACTAGACCAAAACTAAACCATAGATGGTAGTTAATATAGAAGCTGTCATGTCATCTTCATATATAAATTAGAAACCTGTACTTTAATGTCTTTTGCGCCGTCTGGTGATGCGGAAGAAACTAAATTTATAGTTCCATAAAATTACCATTGAGTGCCTAGGGCATGGTCACTATTTTTTAATTCCCTTTCGTGTCGATTGCTGATTGAATTGGAGTCAGAAATGACTCAAAACGAAATAAGTAAATTACCAACAGATATTCAGGCTGAGACGACAAATGCCATATTCAAACTACTTCCATTTAAATCCCGAATAACTTATGAAAAGGGATACAAAAATGTTCAAAAATGGAAGCAATTAAAAAACGTGCGAGGAGAAATAAAGTTTTTAACCTATCCTCGCTGTTAAAGCATCATTTAATCTACCATTGCGGTTAAAGTACTACTTTATCTACTATTTTTGATAGATATAAGGCAATTTTAATAGTTGCTATGGAAAAAAATGATTTAAATTCTTTTTTTTTGTGAGCTTGTAGCTCTGCAGGCTACATAGCCGGAGAGCTGGCGACATATTTAGAGAACATATTTTAGGCAAGTTAGAATAACAACAAAAAATAAAGTTTAATAACTTGTGAACCCAGAATCCTAAGTCTGGCTGGGGGGTTGGGGGTATTTCGCTACTGCGCAACCCATAACATTTGCAAAAAAATAAACTAAAAACATTCTTTAGGCAACTTGAAATTTGTTTATTCTTAAATTTTAGCATCTATTTAACCTAGAAATAAGTAAAGTTAGACTTTTTTTCGGGTTTAAAGTGTAACCCGACCATTCCAAATATGTTTAATTATTATACCTGGAAAACATACTTTAGGCATTCTAAAACTTTTTACAGCGTGTTTATTAGATGATATTAAAAAATATGTGTTAATTGCCAGACGAATTCAATGGGATTTAATACTTGCCAGACGCGAATAAATAAGATTTTAAAATGAGCACTGACAAAAAGTCTTATGAGTATCTATAAGCGCGAGAAAGAGTAGTTTATTGAGACCCGTCGGCAGCCGATGCGACTGACGTAACAGTATTTTTGAATATGTACTTCAGAATTTTCACTTATAATATCACAAGAGCTTAAATTATTTTCGGAAATTTTTTGAGGGCACGAATATTTTGAAAATTATCCTGAGTCGAAGACGAGGGGATAATTCTTTCCTAAATATTCGTGCCCAAAGAAAATTACCAGGAATAATTTAAGCTTGCGTGGGTATTCGGCAAGAAAATTTCGCACCTAAATTTGCGAAAAAAAATATTAATCCAACATGACATTTTAAAATAATTTCAATTTGTTAATAATATTAACAAATATTAGTATTTAATTAGTTACATCAAATGCTAAAAAACTCAAATGGGTAATATTTCAATATATAGACATTGTAGTTCATTCACATTATGATTGTAGATCTTATGTCTACCTTTTCAACTGTCAAAAAATTTCCACTAAAGTTTCGTGGCGCCTCGAAAAAATTTCCGGAAATTTTTTCAGTTGCCATGGTAACTAGTCAACATTAAGGCATGTTATTGGTTGAAAAGTAGAGGTGTGAAATTTTCATAAAAACATTTTTTTTTCGGTTTCATTTCAATTATTTGCAGGCTTTTAATTCAGAGGTTATTTTGTTGGAATTAAGTTACCATGTACAAATATGTATTTATAAATTAAATATTGACGTGCATAGTGTAAATAGTTTAGAATAATTACTGCAAATAAATATTTTAGTAACTACTAATTTCGCTACTAACTACTAAACCACAATGGATAAAAAACATTTAAGTTGTGTAGTTTGTAAAAAAGTTACTAGTGACAAAGTTATTGTTTTTGATGAAGGCAGACTATAAAAATGCAAAGAATTTTTAAAAGTGCGCCAACAACATAGTTTAAAATTTAAAGAAGTGGTTTTACCAGAAAACGTAGTTCCGACAAAAGGGTACCATGTACAGTGCTAAAAATTAAGTATTCGGGAATTTTATTAAAGTACCTACCATTGTTAATCTTTCTAAATAGATTCAAAAGTAAGTAACAGTGCTTTACTTTTATGCTTAGGCGTTAAAATGACTTTTTTATATTGTCAATCAGGTCGCAAAAATTAATAATAATATAATATGTCACAAAAGTATAATAATAATTATACTTTTGTGACGTTTGAAAAAAATATATTTTATATTATGCTAATTTTTAAATAATTATTCGTCTTTTTATTCTTTCAGATGCAAAATATTTAAATTAAAAAGTCTTCTTATTGAAAGGATTTCAATCATACATTTTTATTAAAAATGTTTCTTTTTATTTATTCAATATTAGTTAGTTTTTTTTAAGTTTTTACGACTCCAAAATGCTGTTACGTCAGCCGCATCGGCTGCCGACCGGGTCTCAATAAACTACCTTTCTCGCGCTTATAAGACTTTCTTATCGCGCTCATTTAAAATCTTTATTCGCGTCTGGTAAGTATTAAATCCCATTGAATTCGTCTGGCAATTAACACATATTTTTTAATATCATCTAATAAACACGCTGTAACAGTATGTTTTCCAGGTATAATAATTAAACATAGTTGGAATGGTCTGGTTACACTTTAAACCCGGAAAAAAATCTGGCATACTTATTTCTAGGTTAAATAGATGCTAAAATTTAAGAATAAACAAATTTCAAGTTGCCTAAAGAATGTTTTTTGGATTTATTTTTTTGCAAATGTTATGGGTTGCGCAGTAGCGAAATACCCCCAACCCCCCAGCCAGACTTAGGATTCTGGGTTCACCAGTTAATAAACTATGCATTTTTAGTTATTCTAGCTTGCCTAAAATATGTTCTCTAAATATGTCGTCAGCTCTTAGGCTAACAGTGTCGGTTTTTAACTAGAAGATATATCCATCAGAAATTACCTTAATCATATTTTTTAGAAGACTGTATCTCTGAAACACATTGTGGATGGTTTTGCTTTCGGTGTATCTGGCCATCAGTCCTACCAAAGCCTTCTTGGCGATGTCGTAGGACTCGTCCATGCGCACTCGTACCGCCCTTAGTCTTTCGTTAGTTTCGATCACGTCCTCCTTGGTGGCACCGCTGGCACTACCCTCGTCCTTGACGTCTTGCACTATTCTGCGCACGCTCTGTGTGAATTTGCCTACTAGATTTGTGGAACCTGGAAAATAAAATAAAAATGACGAATTTGATAATAGCACACACACAAATTGGTCAAAAATCAAGACTAAATTTTTTAATCACGATCCTGCTCAAACCACTCAACGTAAGAAGCTCGATTTTGGCATACAGGTTGATT
The DNA here is from genome assembly GCF_002938485.1 of Sitophilus oryzae. Classification (NCBI taxonomy): domain Eukaryota; kingdom Metazoa; phylum Arthropoda; class Insecta; order Coleoptera; family Curculionidae; genus Sitophilus; species Sitophilus oryzae. Next base: position 2,904,008 of record NW_022146441.1, read on the forward strand.
CTAGGGTAGAGGTTCGATAAGAAGGGATTTTTCAAAATTCCAGTTCCAAGTGGGTGAAATCACCCCTCAAATATTACAATAATTTTTATTTAAAAAACGGTCAAGTTTCCGAAAAAAAACGCTTAAACACGTATATTTTATTTTGGTTTTACATGTTATAAGATTTTTTAAAAATGTATAGAGGGTGTTTCGAAAAATCTGGTCATTGATTAATCATGATCCTGCTTAAAGCGCTTGACATAAAACGCTGATTTTTGGAAAACGGACTGACTTTAGTGGTGTAGAGGTTCGATAAGAAGGGATTTTTCGAAACTCTAAGGGGGTGAAACTATCCCTCAAATATTAAAATGTTTTTCTGAAAAACTCTTAAACACGTATATTTTATATTGTTGTTTTACATATTTTAAAATTTTTTAAAAATTTATTTAGGGTGTTTCATAAAATATGTCCATTGAGTAATCACGATTCTGCTTAAACTGCTTGACGTTTAAAGTTGATTTTTGGCAAACGAATTGACTGTGGGGTGTAGAGGTTCGATAAGGAGGGGTTTCTCGAATCTCAAATTCCAAGAGGGTGAAAACTCCCCTCAAATATTACAATATTTTTTATTTAAAAAACGGTTAGTCTTTCGGGAAAACGCTTGGACACGCATAATTTATTTTGTTTTTTTTACATATTTTAAAATTTTTTAAAAAATCATACAGGGTATTCCAAAAAGTTGGGTAATTGATTAACCACGATTCTGCTCCAGTTTGTATGTTAATGGAAATTCTTGCTTTGCTTTATCATCACCATTACAAAGTATTAATTCGACGCGAACGAAGTCGCGTGTACAGGGTGGGTCAAATTCGACGCTTTTAAATGGAAACACCCTTTTCTATAGGAGATAGACGAAAACTAATATCGGTGTCTGGAGCTCAATTTTTATCAAAAACACGATGGTGAAACCCGCACATCAATATCTGTTACCGTTTCGGAGTTAGGGGGTGTTTTTCAAAAATGTGCATTTTTAACAAATCGCTGTAACTTTTTTACTATGGCAAATTTTGTATTTCTATGAAAACATTCCCAAAGCACCTTTTTACGTCGAATTTAATGGTTTAAGTATAATTTTTTTAAAATTAATAATTTAAGAGTTATCAACAGGAAAATTGATTTTTTATTTGGGACACCCTCTATATTTTTAATTAACTGAAAAGAATTTAAAATTACCTTTCCAAAAATATCGCACACTTGATATTTTGTTATAATCCCCTTCGAAATACAGAATTTTTAAAAGTTCGCCACTTTTAACTAGTAGGCTTTGGACCCCTTATTGATGATATGCCCTTAATGGAACTCAAAAACATATTTTTCCAGCAAGACGACGCGACGCACCGCCTCTGAACGCTGAAGTTAGCAAATTTTTGCGGCCAATTTCAAGAATAATGAATAATTAAATAGTTAACCAAGATCCCAGCCGTTGGCCGTCGAGGCCGCCTGACTTAATGCCCATGGATCTAATCCTATGGATATATTTGCGGAAGAATAAAGGTTCCTTATTCTTCCGAATAATCTAGACAAGAATTAGAAATACTTAGCAGTTATGAGAGGGTATCTTTCACCCCCACTGAGTTAATGAATTTCGCGGGAAATGTTCAAAAACTGCCCCATCTGTCCATAATCCTAAGACCGTCAATATGTCGAACACCTGTAGCAAAATCTCATGTCTTGGTTTGCTATTTATTTTTATTGTTATTAGATATAGTTTAAATGTGTTGATGTAGGTTAAATATATTTTAAATTGTTATAAAATTCTCTCATAGCAAATATTATTTTCGTTTTAATTGATGCTCACAGCTAGAATTTTTTTGCATTACAGCCGGTGCCGTTTAAAGCCTATACTTATTTAAAGCGGGCGAATTTTTATATACTCTATATCTCGAAGAGGAATCGAGCAAAATATCAAGTGTGTTATATTTTTGGAAAGGTAATTTTAAATGCTTTTCAATAAATTAAAAATATACAGGGTGTCCCATATAAAAAATCAAATTTTCTGTTGATAATTCTTAAATTATTAATTTAAAAAAAATTATACTTAAACCATTAAATTCTACGTAAAAAGGTGCTTTGGAAATGTTTTCATAAAAATACAAAATTTTCATAGCAAAAAAGTTACAGCGATTTGTTAAAAATGCATATTTTTGAAAAACACCCCGTAACTCCGAAACGGTAACAGATATCGATATGCGGTTTTCACCATCATGTTTTTGACAAAAATTGAGCTCCAGACACCGATATTAGTTTTCGTCTATCTCCTATAGAAAAGGGTGTTTCCATCTAAAAGCGTCGAATTTGACCCATCCTGTACACACTAGTTTTATATAAAAGACCAGTTCGAGTACAATTAAACTGTTTCTTTTTCCCAGACAGACAGAAAGCTTGACGACGAAAAGCACAACTGTACCGAAAAGAAAATATATAGGGAAAATAAAGAAAATTAGGTCGCTCGACTAAAACTTTTCGCGCCGACTGAGAAGTCTTTGTAACAGAAAGTTGAAAGTGTTCATTGTGAGGCGAGCGGCAACGCCGCGGGAGGGAGGCTTTTATCTGTGGTTCTATTCGGACGCTAAATCATACTCGTCCACCTGGACAAACGGTCGGCCGTCTGGAAAACTTTACGCCGCCTGCCAAACCATCCAGCCGGTACAGGAATAGAATTGCAATTCATTCGGTCGAAATTGGCGAGATGATTTTCCCGAAAAATGGAAAATTTAGGAAAAAAATTACAATTTGGCAAAGTGGCTGTGCCGGTCAAGCTTAATCACGGGACTAAAAGTTTATTTTTTTAAATAACTTCGTATTTGAAGGCCTATTTTCCTGGGCCCGAATTCTGTAACGTAGAAAACGCTAAGCGCTTTTAGACGCTCAGCGTATATGACGTTAATTTTTGCTGAGCGCGCACTTAACTAACGATTTGGGTATTCTCGTCTGACGCGCTTAGCGTCTTTACTGATTGCGCTAAGCTGGCACTTTGAAAAACAGTTGCCTTAAAGGGATCGTTTTGCTTGTCGAACTGTCAGTGAAAATTGAAAAAATTGTGATTTCGTGCGTTATCTTGCTCTTTAGTGAAAACTACTACTTGTTCTATAAATTCCTAAATAAGTAATCGACAAATTACAAGTTGGTAGGTATAAATATTGTTCAAAACATCGAAAATGCTGAGAAGCGTCTTCAACATTTCCCTCGTATAATAAGAATAATGACATATCCATAGAAAAATAGGTTGACATAACTCAACAATAGGTTATAAAATTCACGTAACATTGATATTTTTCATTGTTTTAGTCACATTTGACTATTAGATACCTGGAAAATTACGATGCTGTCAATATGTGCTCAACGCGTATCCAGAAAACGATTCGCACAGCAACGAGAATACCAAAATCGACTGCTTGACGTTCCGCTTATCGCATACTTTCGCTCACCGCTCTGAAAGCGTAACGTTTTTATGTCAAAGTTACAGAATTCGGGCCCTCTGGACTATTAAGAATGAAGTTTAGTGGATTTTTTCTAATTGTCATAAAAACTCGCAAAAAAATAAAAAATAAAATCGGAAGTATCAGTTGTTTCGTCGTAATTTCGGAAATGACAAAGATATTTTCAGGAAATGAGATGGTATTTTGTGATTTTGAGATGGTATTTTGTGATTTTGGCTCACCCTGTACAAGAAAATAACTTGAAATAAGGGTATATAAAAATACCCTTCGTTATCCAGAGTGTAATAAACTCGTGAGATGATTTAACTAGAGTGTAAAGAAATAATACAGGGTTGTTCACCACATACGACACGGAGTATTGTAGCTAAACGATTAGATTTTTACAAATTGTAAGTTTTGTGTTCGTTGAAGGACTATTAGAGCTACAATTTAAAAATATGTTTACAAGATACAGAGTGTCCCAAATAAATAAAAAATATCAAAGTTATATTTTTTTAAATGGAACACCCTGTATATTATTACATTTTTAGTTTCTACGATTAAAATAAAGGTAAATTTGATTAAGGTTTACCGCACTTTAATCTTACCGTTTTTGAAATATTTTCAATTTTGTGAAATTCCAGTCAAAACTTTAAGGCTTCATTTCTCAAAGGGTATCAAAGTTTTTAATACTAAATATTTACTGAAGTTTATTTATTGATCAGTTATTGTGTTGCAATAATAAAAATTATACTACCTTATACAGAGTGTCTAAAATTACATTTTAAATAATTACTAGATTTAAACGGCAATAACTTGTTTAATTTAAACGGAACACCCTGTATATTTTATGAGAATCAGATGCACAATTTAATTGTCTATCAAACTGTATTATACCATATTTTACCTATCTCTTCAAATTTCCGTAGAAAATGCATTTTCTTGTAATTAAAAACTCATTTATCAATATACCCATGGAATACTGACATTTTAGATTATTTTTAAAAATGTGGCAACTTTTTAAAGAGTACAGATACCAATATTGTCGATCTACTTTGTTTATTTCATTAAAAAAATATAAAAAGCTGTTTAAATATTTGTTAAAGAATGATTAATATGATTCCAGTATTCGAACTACATTAATTGACTGTTGCGTTGATTTATAATAATTGCTCAAATAGTAAAAAAACTGAATTTTGTATGTGTATTAGGCAATGTGGTAAAAAGTAACACCTTAAAAATGATATTTCATTTTTTGACAAAAGCTTATATTTATAACAACAGAGACATTCATTTTCATAACTTATTATTATATTGATTTTTGATTCAAATCCACATCTATTGAGAATAATTTATTAACGAACATAATTAAGTATGTAGTTAATTAGTATTTGGGCGGAAATAATGGTGGTATATTTAATTATAGTGGTATACTCTTTTATAAAGATTTAAATAGTTCTCTTCTTGCATACAAATGGCCTAGTAATATTATCATTTTGCTACAAACCAACCAAACCAAACCAAACGATAATATTACTAGCCTGTACATTTTGTACATTTGTCGCTTTAAAAACAATCTAAAATGTCAATATTCCATGGGTATATTGATAAATGAGGTCTAAATTATAAGAAAATGCATTTTCTACGAAAACTTGAAGGGATAGGTAAAAAATGGTTTAATACAATTTGATAGACAATTAAATTGTGCATCGGATTCTCCTAAAATATACAGGGTGTTCCATTTAAATTAAACAAGATATAGCCGTTTAAAGCTAGAAATTATTTAAAATAAATTTTTAGACACTCTGTATGAGGTAGTATTATTTTTATTATTGCAACACAATAACTGATCAATAAATAGACTTCAGTAAATATTTAGTATTAAAAACTTCGACACCCTTGGAGAAATGAAGCCTTAATTTTTTACTGCAATTTCACAAAATTGAAAATATTTCAAAAACGGTAAGGCTTAAGTGTAATAAACATTAATCAAATTTACCTTTATTTTAATCGTAGAAACTAAAAATGTAATAATATACAGGGTGTTCCATTTAAAAAAATGCAACTTTGATATTTTTTATTTATTTGGGACACTCTGTATCTTGTAAAAATATTTTTAAATTGTAGCTCTAATAGTCCTTCAACGAACCCAAAACGTACAATTTGTAAAAATCTAATCATTTAGCCACAATATTCCGTATCGTATGTGGTGAACAACCCTGTATATGTAAACAGTGATTTCCTACGCTGAATGAAAGTAAATATTAATTTTAAGATGAGTTTAAAATATAAACTTCAAATTTCGAAGGAATTAATTGTTTACGTTTGATAAATAAATCAATCATTGGGAAAATTTTAGATAATTTTCGAAACATATGACTTTATTCCAAAATTAAAGATGATATACTTCCGAATTTTGCTTTTCCAAAAAAAATTGTGGAAAAAAACAGATAGAAAACGTTAGAAAACATTTTACAATATTGTTATTTTACATATTAAATTATAATATAAGTATAACAGAAATAACATATAACTACAAAGTTTGGTCTTTAAACTATTCTAATACTATTCTTATAAAACTTTCAAGATAGTTTCTTTTGCTTTATTTGCAAAATTAAAACCTGCAATACTTGATAATCAAACTTCACAGCTCAAAAATAAAAATAAAGTATACAACTTATTATTATTACTATGTTCCATTAGCAATATAATTTTCTTTATTTTTTTTCTATATGAATAAAAAGATATATCGTTAATTTTTGCTGCATTCTGAACTCTGCACAGAGTTCAAAGGACACAAAAAATTTGTCTTAATCATTTTGCTGGACCAAAAATGGTCTTTGTCATCAGATCTCTGGGAATCCATGGTGATTCATTTTGTGCATTAATATTTTTAAATTATTTTTGTTTTTGGGATTAATAATAAAGCCATACATTATACTGAGATCATAATTATTTAAACAATATGAGATTAACTAGCAAAAGATGTATCATACGTTTAATCATTAAGTAAAAATTACAAAAAAGACCATCGATTAGAAGTCTACTGTTAAAGTTGTTGCAATATCTCAACAAGTTGTTAAATATATATTCTATTCAAGTCGAATAAGTAAATGCTGTATAATAAAAAAAAAACGGCGTCAGCGACGGCTATGAAATGAAGATCGATGTCATTTTATATGTAAAAGTATACGGGGAATGTCATCGATGTTCATTTCCAAGCCAACTGGACACCGTTTTTTCCGATCATACGGTAATTTTTCTATACCAGTGTGAATGGAAATAATGTAAAGGCAGGTTCACACTTATACACTCTGACTGATTCAGTGTTCAGCCACAGATTAACTTACATCTTGCTGGACCTTTAATAGGGCTATGGCGTTGCCAGACTTCGTTTTTTTCTGGAATGCGTTGTTGCCTTTTGTAAATTAAAAAAAACTGCGGAATAACAATCGACAATAATTTTTTCGAAGTCAGACGCTAACACTAAAGTAACTAAAGACGCTAACTGTCAGTTGGCTTAGTTTTTTATATTGATTAAATATATTTTTAAAATGGTATAGTTTAAAATTCGACAAAATAATATTTGCGTGTCTGAAAACGGGGGGTTCTATCCTTTTTTAATCTATACTAATATATAAAATCCGTAAGTAAAAAGTGACTCACTGATTAATCACGATCCTGCTCAAACCACTCAACGTAAGAAGCTCAATCTTGGCATACAGGTTAATTCTAGGGTGTACAGGTTCGATAAGAAGGGATTTTTCGAAATTCCAGTTCCAAGAGGGTGAAACCACCCCTCAAATATTAAATATTTTTTATTTAAAAAAAGTCAAGTTTTCGAAAAAACGCTTAAGCACGTATATTTTATATTGTTGTTTTACATATTTTAAGATTTTTTAAAAATTTATACAGGGTGTTTCATAAAATTTGACCAATGAATAATCACGATTCTGTTAACAATGCTTGACGTTTAAAGCTGATTTTTGGCAAACGGATTGACTGTGGGGTGTAGAGGTTCGATAAAGAGGGGCTTCTCGAATCTCAAATTCCAAGAGGATGAAAACGCCCCTCAAATATCACAATATTTGTTATTTAAAATACGGTTAGTCTTTCAGGAAATCGCTTGGACACGCATAATTGATTTTGTCTTTTTATATATTTTAAAAAATTTTAAAAAATCATACAGGGTGTTCCAAAAAGTTGGGTAATTGATTAACCACGATTCTGCTTAAACTGCTTGACGTAAAAAGTTTATTTTTGGCAAACGGATTTTTCGAAAGTCAAATTCCAACGAGATGAAACTACCCCTCAAATATTACCAAGTTATATATTAATATCGCCATATTGTTTTTTCTCATGCTGACATAAATGTGAGAAAATTTTATCAAGTTTGTATGTTAATAGAAATTCTTGCTTTGTTTTATCATCACCATTACAATAAAATGGTACACGCCAGTTTTTCTATAAATGAATACTGGGGAATAACATTTTGACGTCTCCGTCGTTTTTTTTTAATCATACCTTGCAATACAAAAAAAGTCATATTTTTTCGGATAAAATCCAAAATCCGACAACGCCGCGGTGACTCCCCACCGTCCCCAAAATAACAAAAACCTATCGCGACCGTCACCGATGGTCTCCTGTCTCCTGCAGGTTCACGGCTGCCTGCGGTCGTTCTGGAAGTACTGCGACAGACGGTACCGCGGAAAGAGACGGACGTGCAGATATATCGTATCCGTTCACCGTGCGCGCGCGGCGTTGTCAGATTCACGCGGTTTTCCGGCGAAGAAAGTAGTGAAAACATCGTCGAGTGTGTAATTTTGATTGTGATCTTTGAAAGGTGAGTAAATAGCACACAGACAGATACACGTAGCTGGTCAATATTGATAAGCGGAATTTGTGGTGAAGGTCAAGTGGTCAAGCCTTGAATATGTCTTTGCTTATAAATATTTAAATAACATAAACAATGTCGTTATTTATAATGTATTTTTATGCGCGGGTTTATTAAATTAACAAAAATAAGAAATAGAATGGTTTATTTTTAATTTTAAATATAAAAAAAAATTTAAATATGTTTTTTACTTGGTAATATTGACTAGTTTAAAAATACATTTCTACGAGAATTTGAAGAGATAGGTAAAAAACGGTATAATACAATTTGATAGACAATTAAATTGTGCATATGATATTTGTAAAACATACAGGGTGTTCCATTTAAATTAAAAAAGTTATTACCGTTTAAAGCTACTATTTATTTAATGTAAATTTTCAGACACTCTGTATAAGGTAGTATTATTTTTATTATTGCAACAGATAATGTGATCAATTAATAAACCGATCAGTAAATATTTAGCATTAAAAACTTTCATACCCTTGGCGAAATGAAGCCTTAAAATTTCACAAAGTTGAATATATTTCAAAAACGGCAAAGTTTAAGTGTGATAAACCTTAATCAAATTTACCTTTATTTCAATCGTAGAATCTAAAAATAAAATAATATACAGGGTGTTCCATTTAAAAAAAATACAACTATAATATTTTTATTTATTTGGGACACTCTGTATCTTGTAAAAATATTTTTAAATTGTAGTTCTAATAGTCCTTCAACGAAGCTAAAACTTGTCATTTGTAAAAATTTTATAATTTAGCTACAATACTCCGTGTCGTATATGTGGTGAACAACCCTGTATAATTTTATATATTTTTATTTTTTTCTTGAAATATGTACGGACATTTAGAATCGTCTGTTCTATAAGGAGCAAAGACTTTTATGAAGAATGTATTTTTCACAAAATTTTAATAATATTTATAAAAGTTTTTTCTCATGTAAAAATGACATGCTCTATGAATATACTGACACACATTTTTATTAATAACTATAATATAAAATGGCAACGCAAATTGTTTATTGGCAATAGTAATTAACATGAAAGACAACTTTTTGTGTACCTACAAATCGCACTACTTTAACATCTTTATAAAGTACTGTAATACAAACAAGCCTGCAAGTTCAATGACTGATGCGTCAGACTTTAATTTTGCCAATTAACAACAGAATTCTCTTTCAAATTAGGACATCATTTACTTATTTCATTATCTGAGTATCTGAATATCTTTTATTAGATAGAGAATAACCTAGATAAAAATAAAACAAAATCGCTTAGTTACAGCATTTATTATCTATTATTTATCAAATTTTAACTACAAAGCAGCCTCCCATTTGTTCTCATTATTCCACCACGTTGAGCATGCTCATTGGAATATAGGCAAATGCATTATTTTAAAATTCCTCAACACCGAACAGCTAACTTTCAAAAATCTTTCAGTTTCATAGCGAATTTTTCTTGGCGGAAGATAATCAAAGGCAAAAATTACATTTTTCGCAAATTTTGATGTATAAAGGCGCGTCCATGCTACTCGAACAGAACGTTCGCGAAGATATATAATTCACACTATATACTCGTAGCAGCAGGTCGTAAACGATGGCACAGCCCATCGCATCGGTCCCGAGGACTGAGGTGCGGGGAAGAATGCGACAACCAGTTTGCTCTATAGATCTAGGATGCGTTTAGGTAGTCGCTGTTTTTTCGAGTGCCCGGATTTCGAGTGCAAACATTTTATTAAATAAATTAACCGGTAAACAGTTTAAGAACTTTTGTCGTTGAAGAATCAATATTTAGCAGGCGGTCTTTTGGTAGATTATTCGTTATAGTGTATTTTTAAGACCTGTATTTATTTTCAGCCGATTCTACCAGGTGTTTCTCAAAAGGGGCTCACTTTTTTACTTTTTTAATTTTTCAGATAATACAACGAAATTTGGTTTGTTAGTATATGACATAAATCGGGATTGATTGACGTATTTAATTACCTTCGGTCGCTTCCTGTTTCACCGGAAATGACTACAACTTTGTATTTTTAGATTGTATCCTAAGTACTTTTTTACTTTATTTGATAGAAAATGACATTCTGAATAGAATGACATACCATACGTCAATTTTAGACAATTCCTATTAAATAAAAATAGCATTTTAAATTTCAATCTAGAGTGCCAAGACTGAGTTAAAACTATTAATTTGTAATCAAAGAACTTTGGAAACATATATTTGATCGTGTAATTTTTTTTCGTATCCTTTCATGGCCGCTTAAAAGATGCCCAAATCGTATTTTTAATGATAATTCAAATTTTTCAAATGGTACGAGGCTGACTCAGCATATTTGGAAAAAGCATTTTTTACTAATGATTTGGTACCACATACTTGGTATTTGGAGTAAAATTGTCGTTACGTTTTTTTATGGCCATATAATAATAAATGCTCTTCTTTTCTCTCTCCGATTATGGGATGCGGTTTGGACCAGGTTTTAGACGCATCTATTGTGATTAAGATGCTATGTGGCTTTCGAAAATATATTTAGCGAATTCTCGTATACAGGGTGTTTTATAATAGTGTACAAATTTACAATTTTTGAAAAATCGAAATTTTAACTATGTACGACTAATCTGTATTGAAATTAGAAAAAAACAGTTTGGTGTTTTTTTTTAATTTTTTGTTTTAAGGAAAATACGATTTTTTTTTCGAAAAATATGCCTTTATAGTCATACATTTGGTCCTAAATGGTACAAAAGGCATTGTACATTTTGCATAGGCCCACAATATATTGATATAGCGTGTATCTTAAACTAACTGTACAGAAATTTGGACCGATGTATACAGGCTGTACAAAAAATATATTTAATATTAAATAAACTTAAATTTTATTATAATTTATCTACTTATTTTATAAATAAAAATATTATTCTGATGTTGAATTTTTTTTTAACTTGTGTTAGTTATCTGCTTTTAGATACACTCTATATCAATAATTTGGCATATGCAGAATGTACAAAGCTTTTTGTACCATTTAGAACCATCGTATATCGTATGACTAAAAATGCATATTTTCTGAAAAAACGTCGAATTTTCCTTGAAACAAAAAAAAAATAAAAACCGATCAAATTGTTTTTTTTTCTAATTACATTATTTACATTACAGATTAGTCGTACTTGGTAAACATTTCGATTTTTTAAAAATTGTAAATTCGCGGTAAAAAAGATTCTTAACCAAATTTTCACACTCTTATAAAACACCCTGTATACGAGAATTCGCTAAATATATTTTCGAAAACCACATAGTATCTTAATCGCAATAGATGCATCTAAAACCTGATCCAAACCGCACCCCAAATTTTTTTTTTAGTTCAAGAGATATTCAACTTTAAATTTACCCTAAAATTTTGCTTGTCCCGATAATTATGTCCGGCAGTTTATTTGACGAAATTATCTTATTAATTACGCACGCCAGAAAGAAATCTAACAACTATCCTGTTTCTTGCACTTATTTTTAATGGGTAAGCCGTAAGGGGAATCCCCTGATGTCGATCCCGCACGGTAAATCCCGCAACTTTGATCCCGCGGAATCACAGAGGGATCCCGCATTTGCGGGATCCAGCATTTGCGGGATCCAGCATTTGCGGGATTGCATTCCCTAATCATAATATACCGGGTGTTTCCCAAGAGTGGTTCACCCCTATAACTTTTTTATTTTTTCTGATAAAAAAACGAGATTTGGTATGTTAGAATATGACATAAATTAGGATTGATTGACGTATTCAATTGTTTTTAGTCACTTCCTGTTTCACCCGAAATTACTACAACTTTAGATTTTTAAATGACACCCTCTGTATTATTTTACTTTATTCGAGGGGTAAACCGCAGAGGGAAAAGTGTACACCGTAATTCCTTTTACTCAAATAATTCCTCAGAATTCCTCGTAATTCCTTCGGAATTCCTTGGAATTCCTGGTCTTCAAGGTCAAGGTCAATCATTCAAGGTCTTCCTTGGAATTCCTTGGTAACGAACTCGGTAACTCTTTCAGTCTGAACCAGCGTTGCCACCTCGGTTTCGCAGTTCCGCTATGAATTTTCTGGTGATTTTTATAAATGTCTAATGTCTCTATAAGTACTAGATCTAACAATAAAAAGTACTATTACGAGATTTACGTTTTTTTAGTTAAATTTTAGTACCAATAGGGGATCATGAGGTAAAAATACTGGAAATATGTCGGCACTTACTTATTAAAATTAATTTTTCTCGGGATTTTTTGAAAATGAGAGGTACCTAGTTATACTCGTATCTATAGGAAAGGAAATTAATAAAACTTCAGTTGCACGTCATAATACGATCACCAGTAAATTCCATAAGATTACGCATGGTATCATTGATGAAGTGCACCTAAAGTTGTATTAATTTTCCTATAGTATATACCTAGGTATTATTCCGAGGAAATGAAAAAATCAACTTTACACTTTCTGGAGTACTGAATAAAAAAATCTTATGAGGATTTCTTTAAAATGGCGAAATCAGGGAACGTTATAACTAGATCTCTCGGGGGTGGTTCGGCCGTACTATTGGAAAATATTTTAGATATATAATCGAGGGTACAATATTAAATTAAAAGAATATCTAACCTGTAGATATTTGATATTGGGAAATTTTGGAAGCGAAACGAAAAAACGGATAGAAAAATCGCCTGCAAAACGTTTTTCTTTAAATTTAGTACTACCTATTATAGTATTCATGGTTTACTAATGTTCGTTAATTTTTTATAAAGTTGCTTGTAATTCCTCTTAATTCCTGTGGAATTCCTCTAAATTTCTAAGGAATTCCTTGGAATTCATTGGAATTCTTACGGAAATTAATTGGAATTCCTAGTAGGTAATTTCTATGGAATTCCTTGGAATTCCTGTAGAATTCCTTCATAGTGTACACCATAATTCCTCTGCGGTTTACCCCTCGACTTTATTCGATAGAAAATGACACTCTGAATAGAATGGCATACCGTTGGGCAACTTTTAATTAGCTCATTTCTAGTAATTTATAAAAAAGTGTGTATCTAATTTTATTGGAGACCTTGCAGCCTTTCAATATTCCACATACCCATACTGATTTAAAAATGATTTATAAAAGTGTGCACTCTCTTGACATTTCAATTTAACGGATGAATAGTTTTACTAAATCGCCTTAATTTAAAATGCATTTATCATGTTAGATCTGGAACAAAATTAAATTACGATATTTAACTTTTAGTATCTTCACATTCAAGTCACTTTCAAATTCTTCGTTTCTTATTGTGTTAGATCATGGTAAACGTATAAGTAGCTATTGTGTGCGCAATACTATTTATAAACATTAGATAAAATTATTTATAGTTTTACTGTTTGACCTAAAATCGTTTTGTGGTGATGATGAATAATAAATAATAATAAATAGCATTGTTGGATACAAACATAAACTAAAGATGAGTTCATGTTGAATTTGTCAGTTATAAGGGGTTTGTGAGGTAAGACGAACTGAAGACTAGTGTACCCGGGTAACTAGTGATGTTAATTAGCGATGGGAACTATCGAATGAATTAGACTATCGAATGGTTACTGAATGAATGATTTCAACTATCGAATGGTTTTATTCGAATAAAATCATTCATTCATTTGTAAACTAAAGCATATGTGACAACCTCGCCGTGCGACTAAATGGTTATCGTTGCGCCACGACTATCGAATGTTTTTGATAAATGAAATTTAGTATTCGTTTGATTTTTGTGTGCGTCAGTGCATTATTAGTTCTTCAAATTTTTATAACTTCGCCTTGTAAATACTATGCTATTTTTGCGTTTATTAAAATATTTAAAATACTAAAATAGTAGTTTTTTTTGAATTGACGATTGTGAGCGAAGTGGTCAAAAATTTTCCGAAAATTTGTGTGATTTTCCGTAGCCCGATCTTTGAATTATTTAATTTTATATGGTATATTATGGTTAGGTTAGATTGCATTTTTTTTTAATCGGAAATTTTGAGAAGTAGCAATTTTTAAGAGAGCTGAGATCAACTTACAATTAATTTTAAAAATACATATTTGTATTTTAGATGTTTTAACAATATGAATTATTTGAACTTAATAATCATATTTAAGTAATGTGGTTAAGTAAATGGTTATCGAACTCAAATTTTGGGGTGAGAAAATTAAATTGAAAGTTTTACACGTGCCAATTTTAAAAAAAAGTTAATAATGTTTGTATTTTCTTTATGCTAATTCTCTTACATGTGGTTTTTTGCGAAGAAATATTTCATTTATTTTTTAAAGTAAATGCCAGCAAAAGTAAATATATTATTTTTAAATAGTAATATAAAGTAATAAAAAGTAATATAAATAATTATGATTTCTAATTTTTTATTTATATTTTCCTTCCATTACACTGCAGGCTTAGAAAATTAATAAATCTTTATATTTCATGATTTTAAAATTTGTTGTTAATATAACAAATTAGTTCTGTAATTATTATTATTTAATAAACCAACGTTGCCACATAGAGACTATATTATTTTTAAATAGGATCTAATATAAATACTTTTGACTTCTATTTGTTGTTTATATTTGCTACTACTTAAAAAAATTGTCTATATTATTAAATGATTGTAAATTTTGTTGTTAATAGGTATAACAAATTATTACTGTTATTTTATCAAACTAAATAAAAAGATAAAATAAAAATTTTATCAATGTATTAAACCAGTCTTTGCTTAAAAACATTAAAAATCATTTTCCTACATCCAAAATAAAAAGTATTATTGCAGTGTAACAACAGAATATATTAATAAAAAAATGCAAAACATATATAGACATACTATCCCTAACTAACTAATGCTAAAGAATAATATTCTTTGCTAATACCAACTAATACGAATATATGGCAACAGCGCCCTTCATAATATATTTTCTGTGTAAATACTATAGCACCTCAATAAAAAAATAATGTGTCCTTATCTTTATTTGACTCCGCAAAAAATCAAAGATGCCGGCTTCTTTCATAGCATTGCCACCGACCGCTGTCGGGTTTCTAGAAAAAGAAACCTACGTCGCCGGACGACAACTAAAATCCAGTTTATATTTTATTAAAATCGATCCTGACGAATAAATGAATTTGATAAATGAATGAATTTTATAAATGAATGGTTTTTGCTGCCGAATTACTAGAATACAATATTTCAAGGCAGATGACGCATCTATTCGATAATTTTTATTCGAATAGTTTTCAACGAATGTTTTCTTACTAGCTATCGAATTATTCGAATGAATTGCAACTATCGAATGTTTCGATAGTATTCATTCGATAGTTCCCACTACTAATGTTAATATTTCAGAAATTTTTGATTGTTGCAGGAAATTTCCGAAACTTTCGGAAATTTAACATATTTTTTGTTGATACAATAAAGGAATAAATTAGATAGACATTTGATACCAACATGTAAGTGAAAAAAAAAACAATAAACAAAAAACAATAAACACAATATTAGTTGTTTGGTTTGGTTTACACTGGACGCGCGTTTCGCTAACCATGTTAGCATCATCAGCAGATGATTATAAACTAAAGTACAATCTACAAGTTGAGCGTTTATATACTCGCCCAGTAGGTACCGAGTGGGCGTGGCAAAATCTAGCCAACCGAGTCATAGCCAACTGAGCGTAACAGTTAATTTCCGCCACTAGAGTAATAGGAACAAAGAACTTGAAGGAATTGGACCGTTGACTCTGTTCATACTATCTTTACATTTATTAATTATGATGCTTTCATATGCATCTAATTGCCTGTAATTTGAGACTTGTTTAATTAATTTTAAATTATTAAGATCTATACAATGTTCATTATCAACAATATGTTCGGCAACGCAAGATTTATCCGGTCTACCATATCTTATCTGAGCTAAATGTTCTTTAAATCTAGTTAATATTGATCTCCTAGTTTGCCCAACATATTTCTGATTACAATCTTTACAAGAAATTTCATAAATACCCGACCTTTCCAGTGGAGGTGTTTTATCCTTTGGATTACCTAATAATTGTTGTAATTTATTATTAGCACTATACACAAGTTTATAATTGACATTCTTAAAAATTCCTTTTAGACCACGGGATAACTCTCTATCAAACGGTATTGAAAAATATTTAGACGTATCTTTCTCCACTCATCAATTCCACATACTTTAGGCTACTTGAAGGAATTACTGAACGCAAATGGTCTCGACAACAAAACTGTGATTGAATATATTGAGCTTACATCGTTATGTATGAAACAAAATTGTTTTCAATTTAATAACAACTTTTTTGAACAGCGGGAAGGTACAGCAATGGGTAATCCATTGTCTCCATTTTTGGCTAATTTATTCATGAGCAGGTTTGAAGTGGAGGCTAAGAATCAGTTTGAGTATTTTCCAAGAGTATGGTTTAGGTATGTGGATGATATTTTTGCTGTTTTTGACACACATTCAGACACCATAGATAATTTTATTTCTAAGTTAAATAATCGTTTTCCTTCCATTAAATTTACGCATGAAATTGAGAACAACGACAGATTACCATTTCTAGATGTATTAGTTATTAGAAATACTAATAATTGCCTGGAATTTGATATCTATAGGAAAAATACCACCACACGCAGATATATTCCTAATGAATCACATCATAGTGTTGAACATAAAATGGCTAGTTTAAATTTCTTAGTTCATAGATTACTTAGTTTCCCACTTTCCAACGAAAGATATGAAATAGAAAGAGATTACATTAGGAATGTAGCTGAGTGTAATGGATATTCTCTTTCACTAGTTGAAAAATTAATTAGAAAACGTAGGTATAGGTTAATGATTTCTGAAAATTCGACTTTTCAAGTGGAGAAAGATACGTCTAAATATTTTTCAATACCGTTTGATAGAGAGTTATCCCGTGGTCTAATAGGAATGTTTAAGAATGTCAATTATAAACTTGTGTATAGTGCTAATAATAAATTACAACAATTATTAGGTAATCCAAAGGATAAAACACCTCCACTGGAAAGGTCGGGTATTAGTTAGTTAGTTAGCGAAACGCGCGTCCAGTGTAAAAGTAAAAGTGTTTTGGTGTATTGTGGTGATTTAGTGTAATTTTATTTTGCTGTTTTTGTTATATTTTTAATAAACAATACATAACTCATAAAAGTCATAAACATAATACATAACAAAAATCATTTAGTAACATTTGTACTTTGTACATAAACCATGAACTATGACTATGAACTTAAAAAAAAACAAAAAAGCACGAAATATAAATTAAAAAAACGTAAAACACAAATAACTGAATTATTCTATTCCGGAATATTTTCAGGCGCCGAGCTGGTCCCATCTTTCATATGGTATTATAGTAGTAGTAGTACTGTCTTCGTCAGTTTCTACTTCCAAATCAGATATATTTGATGTATCATCTGGTTCTGATTCTGAAGGATGATCCTCTACCTCTACGGGTTCTAGTGGTTCTGGAGGAGTTTCATGTTGTTGAATATTATGCTCCATATCTCCTTTTTGTTTTTGTAGTAATAAGTTATTGTTATGAGATACGAACATTATTTTGCCGGCTCTTTGTGCAGTTAAGCGCTTCCTTTTTTTAGTATGGATAAAACCATAGATTTAGGAAGAACAGATATCACATTATGCATTTTAACCCGATCAAACATTCGGAGGTTGACTACGTACTGTAAAAACCAACTAAGATAGAGAAGGCGACATTGCCACGTATCAAATTTGCGCCTATCTACTTAGTTTGATTTGCAGAAAAGGTGACTTTAAAACCTTCACCGGATATCAATAAATCTCAATTTCTTAATTAAATTAATAGTTTATTTTTAAAGAAGCATGCATAATAATATGTTATTAACCAGAGGATATATGCGTTACTATTAAAGGACATGTTTACTGTTTAATGTGCTGAAATGTCTAGAACTATTGGCAACGTCGCTGCTAGTCTTCCAGAATGAAATGAGCCGTCCGTCCCACCACCCCTCGCGACGGCCGATGGTCCGTTATAGCGTACTACGTTTAGCTTACGGTGTGTTTGAAGTCGGAATCAAGTCCGAAGTGAACTTTTCATTGTTTTTCAGTAGTTTTTGTTTTTGTTTAATGTACTTTTGAATCTGCGTATTTTCAATATGGTACGACAGTGTCAAATGTGTAGACAAATAAGCTCAAATTACCCGAATTTGTCTTTTCATAGGTAGGTATTATTTCCGCCGCGCCGTAATCGTACATAGGCGTCCCACAAGGGAACCTCTCACAATTAAAATAATTTCTAATTATATTTGTTGAATTTTGATCTATTAAAACAAGAACGTAGTAGCTGGTAATTGAATTATAATTCGTCTCAATTACTACCTAACTGTTGTAGATCATAACAAATTTGAATATAAACATTACATTTGAAACTTTATTATAAGCCAGAAAGTGACATTTTTTTCTTAAAATTGCGTCCTATTTCGGTCATTATATACGATATTCTAAAGGAATTTTGCTCAACAAATAAACAAAGGTGTTTACCGACCTTTTTTACATTTTATTGCTTTATTATATCTGCCCCTTCGGCCTTGTTTAGACAATTTTTTACCACCGTACAAATACATCTTCCTAGAGTACGGTGTGTTTAACTTTTTTTAGAATGGGATGAACTGTAAATAATTCTTAGGCTACTAGTTTTATACATACCTATATAGAGAGTGACCCAGGCCTCCAAAAAAGCTTTTTACCTATTTCGTTTTTGGTTTGTGATTTTTATTTTAATTTTTTACATGGGGGCCATTGTAACGCACATTTTCAAAATATTTTTGTCAACATACAGGGTGATTCAAACCGCAATACATATGCTTAATACAGTTCTTGAAGATTAGGACATTTAACTAAAATTTGATTATCTGATGAAGCTACCTTTAAAAGTAATGGATTTGTAAATAAACGTAATAGGTATTCATTATTATGTGACAGAAATCCCATATTGTAGCACACAGATTTTATACTTTTAATGATAAATGCCTTCTATTGCGAGACTAAAACGCAATTGCCTCGTATCAGAGCCATCATAATACAAGAAGAAGACCGAAAGTCAAATTTTGTCTTATATTTTCAAAAAAAACACAATTTTCTCATTAAATATTGATTTTAGGTATAGGAAGTTATTAATAATACAAGATTAAACAACTATTACACAGTACTTCATAGGAAGCTATCGATTGCGAACTAACTAAATCGTTACTAATTAGGTACTAATTTTGAAAAGTTCTTTTTAAGATAAAAAATGGTAAAACTAAAACCTAAACTATCATTTGAGATTAAACGGGAAGTTCTAAATAATGTTGCCTATTCTAAACAAGAAAAATTTATTTATAAGTTAAGTTTTATAACATTCCTAATTAAATTTGGGCGAAAAGAATATTTCTGTTTGCTGTAGGTAATTTTCTAAGGGAAAATGCGTAAATAAA
This sequence comes from Sitophilus oryzae, assembly GCF_002938485.1. Classification (NCBI taxonomy): domain Eukaryota; kingdom Metazoa; phylum Arthropoda; class Insecta; order Coleoptera; family Curculionidae; genus Sitophilus; species Sitophilus oryzae. The sequence goes on from NW_022146441.1 coordinate 2,923,833, forward strand.
AATCACTTTTTAAGTCAATAAAAGTCAAAAGGACAAGTTATTCCAAAAGGACTGTCCTTTTCAAAAAGGACAAGTGGCAACCCTAGGTATTTCGGGAATGGAAATTTAATGGCAAATCTACAACTTTGGTTTGAAAATATGTTCCGGCCATATATGTTTACAAAAAATGTATAAAATGTACCTAAATGCCTCCATATTCTGAAAAAAATTGAAAGAAAAGTCACCAACCACAAATCTAATATAGAACTGTTTCGGAAGCCTGAGTTACCCTGTAAATATTCAAAAGTAACTGAAAGTTTATATAGAAGTAACTGAAAGTTTAAATTGAAAATCGACGTTGCAGCGATTTTCGAAAACTACTAACGTTTCAACATAAGTATATTTGGGATATTAATTGTATTATTATATTAGACCTTATAACAAAACTCATCTGACGAAAAGTGTTAATGTAGTATATTAATATGGAGTAAAAATTTTACTAATTACTTTACTTTTACTTTACTACTTAAATTCGTTCCAAAAAACGATACGCCACTGGCCATTAGAACAATCCAAATGAGCCTAGTTGCCGGGGTCGGAAATTTTAGACTTCTCTGTCTCTTCTGTCCTTGTTTGACACATTAGAATGTTTGATACACTACCAACGAGTATTTATGAATGAGATGTTCGGTCTATCTTTATAATGTCTTTGGATAAAACTGTAAGTACTGAAACTTCTCTCAGTAGCTGCAGATGACGTTGGTAAAGACAGAAGAGCAACAGCTAAATATCTCAACTGAGTATTTTTACACATTGCTTGCCACCAACTTAGACAGTCTACATTTTTAACTGACATCCAAACGAGAGCCCATAAACCCGATTTGGCGCAATAATTTGTTACATCTGTAAAAATGGCTTCTTTATTATTGACAAACTGAGGATGTTTGTTGGTGATATTGTTGATAAATTCCATATCGGCTATGTGTTCTTCATTGTTAAGGTGTTCTCCCAGGAAACAGAGGGATCCAAGAGATTCGCGGCAAAATGCATTGGTTTAAGAGCCATACGTTTTCTATTTTGTAAGGCGGAGAAGCATTCTTTTTCTTCTGATTTAATAATAGGCATACTTGATACACTTTCGTTAAATTTTTGCTCAATGCCTTGAATTTTGAAAAGAAATTTTTTTGCAAAATTCGGATTTTTGCGAATATTCGCGATTTCGGAACCGAATATTTCGGAAATTTCTGAAATTTCCTGCAAAATTCGAATGGAAATATTCGCTACCAACATCACAACGGGTAACACCCGGTATTTTATTTCATTCTTGGATTCTTGGACATAAAATAAGCCATTTATAATAAGGGTTTAATATGTTTAAAAGCTTTGGTTTTTGAGATATTTAAAGATATTTAACTTTCAAACAAATCTGACTTTCAAACCAGAGAAATAAACTTTACTAGAAAGTCTCATTGCTTTCATAAATAACGCATACAGGGGTTTCAAAAATTGCTGGTCTATTTTAGATATTTATTTTACATAAAAACTTCGTTATTTCGAATGCAACACTATGTATTTTTTTAAACAAGTCAAAGCATATTTAAATGCTCTTTCAAACTCTATTAGGGGTTCCTATACCTATCTGGCTCCGATTTTAAATAAAAAGCGATTTTCCAATAAAATGGCAATCAAGACGGCTGGTGTCGCCATGGCAATTTGCTAGTGACAGTTACTAGCTATTTTCAAAATCGACATTAGTTTATGGACTTTATTTCAATTTATAACAGGTTATTTTTATTTAATTTACCCAGAATAAGGTTAATAAGTGAGTATTTATTGTTTTATCAAGAAAAATTGAGCAGTACCTGCTGGCGGAACGAATAGATATGTTACTATGTGATTTAATTTTGTGAGGAAAATAATTGCTTATTGGCCTAAAGAGTTTATGATCAAAGATATCCAAATAGGAATTTTTTGACAAGTGTTCCTTTGAAAAACGACTTTTCCTATTTCGCAGAGCTGATAGTGTGGTATATGAGAAACCTATTAGGCAGAAACCTGTCGTTGAACAAAAAATTACAGTTGTTTCCAAAATTTGTGCGTACTTATCTTTAACCTTTTTATAGGCAAACATTATTTTCAATCAGAGCTATTTCAAAACCAGCCATCGCAAAGAAACCTCCATTAAAACTCATTGTTATTTCAGCTAATTGGAACAGAGAGCAAACAGTGTTTATTTTAGTTCCCATTTAAAAAATGCCCGGTTTCTATAATAGCCACTTCCAGTACCTCTTCACTAAGATATACGCGGATTTCAACGCGCTCCAGATACGTTTTCCTTAAGCCTGCTTCACACAAAAACACTTCGAACTTCATTGTTGAAAAGCCGTGGCATTTTTAAAGAGGTAATTGCCATTCTCAACCTAGAAATAGCGATGCTGTTGCCTTGGTTTATTGTAAAACTCTTTAATTGGATTAAATCTCGATTGTTTTGGGGGGATTATGGGTAGTTTTATGTGTAAACCTAATAGGGAATTGAGCCTATAGCTATTGATTAATTAATTGGTATTATTGGCAATACTTAACTGAATGGTATCTGTTTGCCCTACAGTATGAAAAGAATAATTAGTTATTTTTTCTACAAGACGATAATGCAATTTTATTGTCGTGCATAAAACAATATTTTTTTTCATAGCGAGTTACGTTTTAAAAGATATTCAGAAATTATTATTTCAAGGAATTTATTACGAGTAGAAAAAATATAGAAAAAATATTGTGCTGGGTTGGCGTTGGTTCTACGTCATTTGACAAATAAATAAAGCTGTCTCTTTAGTTGTCAGTTTTGAGTCAATATTTTTTAATTCTCTTTTGTAAAACTTGGAAAATAAGTTGGTTATAATAATGGTTTTATAATTCGGAAACTCTCTATTTATTTATCTAGTAATGCTAGAACACTCTATTAATTTGAAAGCCGATTAGAGAAAATAGTATTATTCATTGATAAGCGATGTAAATATTTGCGATTAGGTAAAATTGTGATGTAAGAGGACAGGCTTAGCTTGCCGGCGAGTCAGTAGTAGACGGGACGGCCGGGTGTAAAGTAGTGTTATGTTGTGTTTTGTCACAGAGCTGACATTTGGAGGTTGCGAGTCTTTTGACTAAGGTTGCGAGTCTTTTGATTATTAGGATGCGAGTATTTAAGACTATTAAGGATGCGAGTCTTTTGACTATTAGGATGCGAGTATTTAATACTATTAAGGCTGCGAGTCTTTTGACTATTAGGATGCGAGTATTTAAGACTATTAAGGATGCGAGCCTTTTGACTATTAGGATGCGAGTATTTAAGACTATCAAGGATGCGAGTCATTTGACTATTAGGATGCGAGTATTTAATACTATTAAGGATGCGAGTCTTTTGACTATTAGGATGCGAGTATTTAATATTATTACGGATACGAGTCTTTTGACTATTAGGATGCGAGTATATTGACTATTAGGATGCGAGTCTTATTGACGATTAGGATGCGAGCCTTATTGACTATTAAGGATGCGAGTCTTTATGACTATCAAGGATGCCAGTCTTTACGACTATTAAGGATGCGAGTCTTTTGACTAAGGTTACGAGTCTGTTGACTATTAGGGATGCGAATCGGTTTAGCGGCAGATTTGCGTCCGGGGAAAGTCTCTGTACTTATTTCAGGTGACACAAGCTAGTTGTTGAAGATTAACCAATAGATCCGAATAATATTTGAATTAGATGGAAGATATGGAATGGGATATATTGAATAGAATACTCAGTGGCTAGGGGGCGGAGTACTCCCGGGTGAGTTTTACTATTTAACTATCAATTATCAATTTTATCCAGATCAGTAAATGTTTGTTTTGTTATTTTCATGTACAATGAGAGCCTGCTTGTCAATGACCAACTAAATGGATTTTGAATGGTGAATTTGAATTGTGAGACCCGGTTGAGTAAGCCTCAGAAATAAGCGATTTTACACTTTCGTGTCGATTGCTGATTGAATTGGAGCCAGAAATGGCTCAAAACGAAATAAGTAAATTACCAACAGATATTCAGGCTGAGGCGACAAACGCCATATCCAAACTACTTTCATTTAAATCCCGAATAACTTATGAAAAGGAATACAAACATTTTCAAAAATGGAAGCATTTAAAAAACGTGCGAGAAGAAATAAAGATTTTAACCTATCCTCGCTGTTAAAGTATCATTTAATCTACCCTTGCGGTTAAAGTACTACTTTATCTACTATTTTTGATAGCTATAAGGCAATTTTAACAGTTGCTATGAAAAAAAAAATAAAAATAGTTAAAGGAAAATAAAACTTGGACTTAAGCTTGATTTTCATGCATCCGTTATCCGGCGATACGATGATAGGATATTAATTTTATTGGTTAAATTTAAAGACTCCGATCGGTTAGAAAATTACGCAGTTTTTAAATTTATTGCATTTTCATGCCTCCGTTCATCGAATATACGATTTGCTTCTGAATAGTGTCATTTTATGTTTTCATTTCCATAGCAATTTCGCTGTTTTACTTATAGTCTAAGAGCTAGCAACGTTTTCGAGAGAGAATTTTAAGAAAGCTGGTTTTTTAATATATCTTTTGCTATGCTCTCCTGAACAGAGTGCGGACCGTCTGGCTGCCGGTAGACGTTGCATTCACTACTGCGCATCATATCTGTATACAAGATCTGTTCACTACTGAGCATCACAAATTCGCCCTGTATTTTAGTTTATGAAAATTTTCAAAAGTTTCAGCGAAAATGAGTTTGAGAAAGTTGATTTCCGGAAAGAGGCACGAAATTTATTCAATAAAATGGCGAAACTCGAGACTGCAATTTTGATTATCTTTTGGGAAGAAGTTTTGGAGAGATTTCATTTAGTTAATAAAAAAATACAGAGCCCTGGTTTAGACATTTGTGAAGGCAACAAGTTAATTGTTTCTTTAAAAGACTTTGTGAGCAACATACGACATCAATCAGATCAAATGTTACAGGAATACGACGAAAAAGCTAAAAAATTAAGTACTAGTGTAATAATAGACTACAATTACATAAACAAGAGACGCATTATCCCAAAATTTTCAGATAAGTCTACAGGTGAATTCTCAGTATACGGCGCAGAAAGATTTAAAGAGACACGTTAAAAGTTGCGTTGGATAAGCTGATTATGGATTTAAATAAAAGGAGACAAGTCTATGAGACATATAGCAAAAAATTCAAATTTTTAATGGATTTGCAAGACAAAAATATCGAAAACATAGATTTGGAAATTGCACGTCATATTATTGATTACTATCCCGATGACGTAGACGAGCATTTAGTGAATGAGTGCATTCAATTAAAATCGTACTTACTCCAATCTATGTCTGAGTTTACACCTCTTGCAGTGACATTTTTATGCTCATGTATGAAAATAAACTTATTAACATGTTCCCTAACTGCTATACCATTTTAAAGATTTTTTTAACATTGCCAATCACTAGCTGTGAAGCAGAACGCTCCTTCTCCAAGATGTCCTATGTAGAAAATAAATATAGGACAACAATGTCGAACCATCGACTAAATAATTTATCACTTCTTTCCATAAATTGTGATCTAACAAAAGACCATCAAAAGACTTGGAATGTGATGACCAAATAACTGTCAATTTCTGTGACTACAACCTATCAATTTCTTTTACTAATTCATAATAAGTAAATAAATAAAATTGTTTTATTGTTTTTTTTATATTCTTATTAAATATCACTATTTCGGTTTCTCTCTCACCCAAAGTTTGCCTGGAAGAGATTGCTACCACAGCAATAAGGTCGCCTTTTGTACAACTAATACTTGCGTAGATTTAAGTAACATTTATGTTACTTAAATCCACATATCACAAATACCGAAGTCTACAGCAGAATAGGCAGAAAAAGAGAATTGCTCAATATAATAAAAATAAGAAAAACATCATACTTAGGGCATATATTGAGAAATGAAAAATACCACGTCTTACAATTGATAGTTAAGGGTAAGATTGAAGGAAAGAGAGGTCTCGGCAGGAAGAAACTATATTGGTTGAGAAACATCAGAAACTGGACTCACCTAACTTTTGAAGAACTTATAAGGAAAGCCGAGAATCGTGAAGATTTTGCCAATGTGATCGCCAACCTCCACGAAAGAGACGGCACGTAAAGAAGAAGAATAATAATATATAATTATAGAAACAGTTTTTTGATATGGCTATTAGTTGAGTACTTATGTAGGCCCCTAAGTAGTTTCAGCCCAGGGCCCCACAAATTCACGATTCGCCCCTGCCTATCGAAGGCTTTTTCATAATCTATAAAACAGAGACATGCGTTCTTTCGCTGGTCGTAGCAGTTCTGTACTAATATCTGCGTCGCGGCCAGTGCTTCCCTGGTGCCTAACCCCTGTCTAAATCCAAACTGTGAGTCACTGATGTAAAATAAAAATATAAAATTTCAACGTTAGTATGAATAGCAGGTACATCTCATTAAAATTTAAAACGCACACATCTTGTACAATCAATTTTACAATAAAACCAATTAGAAGCTAGTAATTATTAATAAATCATTATAAGTTGACTTAACTAATCAGAAAGAAATAATCAATGCTTATTCTCCCATAACTGTCATGTCTATAGCACCTCTCGAGCAGATAAACAGTCTAGAACAACGCTCCAAATTCATCTCACTTAAAACCTGTTTCACATCGTCTCTTTGAACTTGACTGCTAAAAGATACTTAGTGGTATTTACAAGAATAAGTTATTGCTATAGCAAACCCAGGAAATAATGGTTGGGCATTTTCGGATATTAAAAATATTTATTTTTAAAACTTAAAATTAAGACAGAGATCAATTGGTGATTGAAACATTTTGATGTATCTTACAGTTTAATATATTTTGTTCCAGTGGGCCGATTTTGATGATTTTTTAAACAATTTGTTGTTAAATTATTTGACTCTTTAGTATCTTTTTCTAAATTAAAAATGATCTGTCAATTATATGAGGAAAAACAAAATGTTGATATTTTGGTGAAAATTTGAAACTCCCTGTAGAGTACGTTAACAAAGCAAGGAATTTAGAAATAATTTTATCATCAAGATTTATCTTTTCTTGATAGTTTTTTGGTTCATCTCAATAGCTTTATTTTTGTTGGAGACATTCGCTTTTTTGGTCCTAGTCAACAGATCTATAAAAATCATATTATTATTGTCTGTTGGGCAGTTACTCTAGCTTATATGATTTTAAGTCCAAAAGTTGATCTCTACCATGATCAGTTAAAGCCAGCAATAGCCGATACTTTAAAATTTAAAATCATCTCTACTATCCAAGTAGCATTTTCACGACTTGCGACCACATGTTTACTAAACACAACGTTGGATTAGTTACCAAAAATAGTTAGCTCCCTACCTTGGATATTAAAATAAATTAAAACGTTTCTATAACGTTGTGCCGACGTTGGACTAGTACTACAGCAAAGTAGAAGCTTCTGCGACGTCGAATAAACGTTGTCTTGTAACCTTTTTTGCTTAAGTGATCTTTAGGTGATTCGGACAACGTAGTTACAACGTTGGACAATAAAGAGTTTTCCGACGTCAGTTTCAGGACCTATTCCAACGTTATGCAAACGTCGTCTGTTTTACTAATTCCAACGTTGTTTAGAATTCCTTATTCTTACGTTGGTAGGACGTCGAGTCACTACCTTTTTGCAACTGTATTGAACCATAACCTTAAATCTTAAATTTTCACTTCATTGTTCTGTTCAGTCAGACAGTTCAGTGCTGTTTTTGTTGTTATAAAAAAACTTAATTAAAATGGGACATAAGAAAGGTAAACTAAATTTAAATATACATCGACATATATTACCGATAGTTTATCCACTCCCTCGTTTATCTAGATTATAGAGGGCGGCACAAGCTAGACTCTAGGATGACTAAATTAGGCAATCTTACGACTAGTAGACTACCTGTTAAGGTCGAACTGCGACTTTATTAGTCCAGTATGCGACTACTCAAACTACTTCCTCTTAATCTCCAAAACAACAAAGTGAAAGCCGCCATGTTGTTAAATAAGAAAATGTTTCGTTCCTAAAATAGCAATTCCTGCTTTTTGAATATATTAACTTGAAATATTTGACCCTAAAAAACACGCGGAAACAATTTTTTCGACTGCGAATAAATTATTTTCATTTTACTAAAAAAAAATTCAAGAAAATTTTTAAAACTTCTTTAATTTTAAGGCCCATTAGTATTTTTGAAAGTAGAAACAATACATTTATCAATAAAGTTGTTTGCGTTTAACTTTTTTGCCTTGGGTAACGAGTTACAGAGTCGGTTAAAGTGTTTCAATAATTATGATCTTCAAACATCCCCCACACTTAAATACTTTTGTTTTGTTGTCCTTCACTGTCATCTGACATATGTCTCTAACTAAATCATAAAAATAATATTTTTACTATAATTATCCCAATTTAGGATAAAACGCGACCTAGACGCCATATTAGTTTTGTATTTTTGTGAATTAGGATTTTAAACAACGTTGCAGTTTGTACTAAATTTGGCTTCTAGCCAACGTCGGTAAACTTACAATAAGTCGATCGTCTCGATTAGAAGTTCTCATACGAAGGTTCCTAGACGTCTATATTGACGTCCGTGGTCATAATTCAAAGACCATTTAATATACTCTATGGTGTTAAGGTATTTTTGGAACCAGAATTTTATAGCAAATTCATTAAACTCGAATAAATAAATGATATATATTTGACTCACCCTGTATATCTAGAAAACTATTTTTGAAATGTGAACTACCATTAAACATATATTTTGTAAAAAATTTGGAGTCAAAATCTCAAAGAGGAATCCTGATACAGAGCTTTTCCGGAAAACGGAGCCATCTTGTATGTATGCATTTGTACATGTGTGTATTTATTTAAATATTAAATTGAAAGCAACGAATTTAAATCGGTAAACTTTGTAATATATCTTATTAACAATACAATGCAAAAAGTTTGATAAAAATTCGTTCACAGTAAATGAATTCCGAGGTTTGTATCTCATAAGGGCTTAAAGCACTCCAATAAAAATAAAACTATTGAGATCAAAAAACAAACTATCGAGATGATAAAATGATTTTTAAATTCCTTGCTTTGTTAACATATTTCACAAGGTATTTGAAACTTTCACCAAAATATCAACATTTTGTTTTCCCTCGTATTATTGACAGATGGAAACTTTCATTTTTAATTTAGAAAGAGATACTAAAAAGTCAAATAATTTAGCCAAAGATTGCTTCAAAAATCGTCAACATCACACTGAAAAATCTACACAAACCTCTTTCCATAGCACATATTTATGATCTTTGAAAATTAAAGAAAGAACTTTAAAAGAAGAAAAGTTTTTAAGAAAGAAGAAAGAAAGTTTTTAAAGAAAAACATTTTTTTGAAGAAAAATTAAACAAGATGTTAGCATTGGCATTATACATTTATATTGGCTATTTACTGTGAGCAAATCGTTCAAGTATACTGATGTCTTAATATCAATAAACATTAAGCAATTTCTTGTTCTAATAACATCAAAACCAGATTGCCTTAAATCCCATTCACACACACACACACATTCTTCATTAGTTTATTTAAATAAACGACATATAGTAGACTTGAAAATTAAGTAGTTTTTGTGACCTTCCCGTCTACGAAAGGAAGGATATGAAAAAACGCGCTGATGGCATAGCTAAACGCTATGAATAATTCGATAATAATAGCTTGTAATTCTCGAATTTGTAGGAAATCGATCGAAAAGTCAACGGACAAGAGAGTTGCGAGAAAAAAATGCACGTTTGACAACGCCGTTTGGGTTTTTACCAGCGGCGGCGTTTTCAGTATGACATGACAAAAATAGAAAAATCCTAGAAGCTTATATATTTTTACTTAAGTCTTTTTCATGGTATATGTATATGTTTCGTGTTATAATCTGTTATATCCTTATTAAATCATATTTTTTATTACTTTCGTGCAATGGAACACGTAAGAACTTACGTATATATCATAAGATACATATTCTTCTAATTATTATTCTTCTTATAATTTAATTAATGATTCCAAGAGATGATTGAAATAACTTTTATAGAATACAAACACTGTCGCGAGTTCAAAAATGCAGCGGAAATAACGGTAATGTAGGTATTGCACAGTTTTGCAACATAACTACAGGGTTCGGCAATATAGTGCCCACAGAATAAAAATCTTGAAAATTTTGTTGAAGTTCAAACCTAAAGTATGTACTATCACTTTACATAATCTTAAGATATGAGTAAATATATTTTGATAGTTTTAGAGAAATTAATAAATAAATCAAAAATATGTACTTTTCAGCCTTTCTTAAAAGAATTATTAAAAATACAAGAACTGCCCTGAAATCAAAACTATATTAGGTATTAACTTTATATGGTTTGTACTTACTTTGCTATAAATATATAAATCGTAAATAGTACAGGATGTTCAACATTCAACGCCAAACTTTCTAAAATATAAAATATTTTTTCTTGGTGTTTTTTAATGGAACGGGTATGTTAGTTTTTCAATAGATGAAGAATTAAAACATTTTTTTTATTTAGAGTATTTCAAAATTTTTAACGGTTTCGCAGATATTCGCGGTTTTATATTTCAAATGGCATTTTCCACAGTAAATTTTTATCAAAACCTTCATATATTAAAACCGAATTATAACGAGAAAAATTTCCTGGAGGGGGTCCTTTCGAACTGGATGGCATGTGTCCATCAGCAGTTACCATTAGCTGAAGAAGTACGATTCTTCTGTTGGGGGGTATAAATTCATTAATAAATAACATTATTATCATCAAAAGAATATATTACAACCGAATTGTAACGAGAAAACTTTCATGGAGGGGGTCCTTTCGAACTGGATGGCATGCGTCCATCAGCAGTTACCATTAGCTGAAGAAGTACGATTCTTCTGTTGGGTGGTATAAATTCATTATTAAATAACATTATTATCATCAAAAGAATATATTACAACCGAATTATAACGAGAAAACTTTCCTGGAGTGGGTCCTTTCGAACTGGATGGAATGTCCATCAGCAATTACCATTAGCTGAAGAAGTACGATTCTTCGGTTGGTGGATATAAATTCATTATTAAATAACATTATTATCATCAAAAGAATATATTAAAACCGAATTATAATGAGAAAACATTTCTGGAATGGGTCCTTGCAAACTGGATGGTATGTGTCCATCAGCAGTTACCATTAGCTGAAGAAGTACGATTCTTCGGTTGGAGGATATAAATTCATTATTAAATGACATTATTATCGTCAAAAGAATATATTAAAACTGAATTATAACGAGAAAACTTTCCTGGAGGGGGTCCTTTCGAACTGGATGGCATGCGTCCATCAGCAGTTACCATTAGCTGAAGAAGTACGATTCTTCTGTTGGGGGGTATATATTCATTATTAAATAACATTATTATCATCAAAAGAATATATTACAACCGAATTATAACGAGAAAACTTTCCTGGAGGGGGTCCTTTCGAACTGGATGGCATGTGTCCATCAGCAGTTACCATTAGCTGAAGAAGTACGATTCTTCTGTTGGGTGGTATAAATTCATTATTAAATAACATTATTATCATCAAAAGAATATATTACAACCGAATTATAACGAGAAAACTTTCCTGGAGGGGGTCCTTTCGAACTGGATGGCATGTGTCCATCAGCAGTTACCATTAGCTGAAGAAGTACGATTCTTCTGTTGAGGGTATATAAATTCATTATTAAATAACATTATTATCATCAAAAGAATATATTACAACCGAATTATAACGAGAAAACTTTCCTGGAGGGGGTCCTTTCGAACTGGATGGCATGTGTCCATCAGCAGTTACCATTAGCTGAAGAAGTACGATTCTTCTGTTGGGGGGTATAAATTCATTATTAAATAACATTATTATCATCAAAAGAATATATTACAACCGAATTATAACGAGAGAAACTTTCCTGGAGGGTCCTTTCGAACTGGATGGCATGTGTCCATCAGCAGTTACCATTAGCTGAAGAAGTACGATTCTTCTGTTGGGTGGTATAAATTCATTATTAAATAACATTATTATCATCAAAAGAATATATTACAACCGAATTATAACGAGAAAACTTTCCTGGAGGGGGTCCTTTCGAACTGGATGGCATATGTCCATCAGCAGTTACCATTAGCTGAAGAAGTACGATTCTTCTGTTGGGGGGTATAAATTCATTATTAAATAACATTATTATCATCAAAAGAATATATTACAACCGAATTATAACGAGAAAACTTTCCTGGAGGGGGTCCTTTCGAACTGGATGGCATGTGTCCATCAGCAGTTACCATTAACTGAAGAAGTACGATTCTTCTGTTGGGGGGTATAAATTCATTATTAAATAACATTATTATCATCAAAAGAATATATTACAACCGAATTATAACGAGAAAACTTTCCTGGAGGGGGTCCTTTCGAAATGGATGGCATGCGTCCATCAGCAGTTACCATTAGCTGAAGAAGTACGATTCTTCTGTTGGGGGGTATAAATTCATTATTAAATAACATTATTATCATCAAAAGAATATATTACAACCGAATTATAACGAGAAAACTTTCCTGGAGGGGGTCCTTTCGAACTGGATGGCATGTGTCCATCAGCAGTTACCATTAGCTGAAGAAATACGATTCTTCTGTTGGGGGGTATAAATTCATTATTAAATAACATTATTATCATCAAAAGAATATATTACAACCGAATTATAACGAGAAAACTTTCCTGGAGGGGGTCCTTTCGAACTGGATGGCATGTGTCCATCAGCAGTTACCATTAGCTGAAGAAGTACGATTCTTCTGTTGGGGGGTATAAATTCATTATTAAATAACATTATTATCATCATCAAAAGAATATATTACAACCGAATTATAACGAGAAAACTTTCCTGGAGGGGGTCCTTTCGAACTGGATGGCATGTGTCCATCAGCAGTTACTATTAGCTGAAGAAGTACGATTCTTCTGTTGGGGGGTATAAATTCATTATTAAATAACATTATTATCATCAAAAGAATATATTACAACCTAATTATAACAAGAAAACTTTCCTGGAGGGGGTCCTTTCGAAATGGATGGCATGCGTCCATCAGCAGTTACCATTAGCTGAAGAAGTACGATTCTTCTGTTGGGTGGTATAAATTCATTATTAAATAACATTATTATCATCAAAAGAATATATTACAACCGAATTATAACGAGAAAACTTTCCTGGAGGGGGTCCTTTCGAACTGGATGGCATGCGTCCATCAGCAGTTACCATTAGCTGAAGAAGTACGATTCTTCTGTTGGGTGGTATAAATTCATTATTAAATAACATTATTATCATCAAAAGAATATATTACAACCGAATTATAACGAGAAAACTTTCCTGGAGTGGGTCCTTTCGAACTGGATGGAATGTCCATCAGCAATTACCATTAGCTGAAGAAGTACGATTCTTCGGTTGGAGGATATAAATTCATTATTAAATAACATTATTATCATTAAAAGAATATATTACAACCGAATTATAACGAGAAATCTTTCCTGGAGGGGGTCCTTTCGAACTGGATGGCATGTGTCCATCAGCAGTTACCATTAGCTGAAGAAGTACGATTCTTCGGTTGGAGCATATAAATTCATTATTAAATAACATTATTATCATCAAAAGAATATATTAAAACCGAATTATAATGAGAAAACATTTCTGGAATGGGTCCTTTCGAACTGGATGGTATGTGTCCATCAGCAGTTACCATTAGCTGAAGAAGTACGATTCTTCGGTTGGAGGATATAAATTCATTATTAAATAACATTATTATCATCAAGAGAATATATACAACCAAATTATAACGAGAAAACTTTCCTGGAGGGGGTCCTTTCGAACTGGATGGCATGTGTCCATCAGCAGTTACCATTAGCTGAAGAAGTACGATTCTTCGGTTGGAGGATATAAATTCATTATTAAGTAACATTATTATCATCAAAAGAATATATTAAAACCGAATTATAACGAGAAAACTTTCCTGGAGTGGGTCCTTTCGAACTGGATGGAATGTCCATCAGCAGTTACCATTAGCTGAAGAAGTACGATTCTTCGGTTGGAGGATATAAATTCATTATTAAATAACATTATTATCATCAAAAGAATATATTAAAACCGAATTATAACGAGAAAACTTTCCTGGACTGGATCCTTTCGAACTGGATGGCACGAGGGGTGTCTCACTCGGGTAAAAAATGTACACGTACTGCCAAAATATCCGTCCACTGCTAAGCGACTGACAATGACTATGAAGAAGACTGCCAATGACTGCCATGTAATTATTAAAGGCGACTGCCATAAGACTGCCAATGACTGCCAGCGACTGCCAAGAAAATGTACATGTAATTCCAATAGTAAGACGCCCCTCGGGTTAATATATCCTTTACACGTGTTATGGTTACGACTTATTTTATTAATAAATTCTCTTCTTGACATCTATAAACATTAACAACCACAAGAATCAAATCTCAGATGTTCTAAAAAAACATCCAAAATCTCAAGGAAACACATAAGTTAAACTCTCTTTAAACGTGTAAATATATGCGTACGAAAAAGGTACGAAGATTATTAAAAGTCATAACCGCAAAAATTTGTCATTGCTAGACTTGCCGGTTTTTAAACGCTGGGAAACTAGGACAACACGTGACGTCACCACAGACTCTCCTTCGACATATTGTTCTGAATAACACACATGAATATTTTCGACCATTGTTCCCGGGCAAAATGCAAAAAATGCGTTCACGATGTCTGTCACGTCAATGTCAATTTTTAATTCCGTTTTGTATTATAATCAAGGTTGAATTTTTTCTTTATTTGATATGTTCTAATGCTATTAAGGGGTATTGAGATGTATATAAAGAAGAGGTTATGTAAAGCACGATTTTCGTGAAGCTGTGCTTCTGAACAGAAGGTGGAATGTGTCCAATGAGGTAAGGCTGTGTGTTACAGCGGTTTTGGCCTATGGTAACATTTAATTTCGTGATCCAAAATGCCAAACATACTTGTTTTAAATATTTAGAAATATCAATGAAGTGTACAGGGTGTCCCATTTTGGTTGAAATCATACGGTATCTCCGTTATTAGTGAAGATAGAAGGGTGCGGTTTGCACAAACCTGTCTCACTTTTTTGTCAAACGGAAGATGCCGTAAACAAAATTTTCATAGCCTTCTTCGTTTCCGAGCTACAGGGTCTTTTTGAAAATTTTGCAATTTGGGACACCTCCTGTATCTCTGTTATTGTTAAAGCTATCGAGAAGGTGAAAACTGAACTTTTTACGTAGAATACAGTGGCGTAGTCTGTTTTTCTACCAAAAAAATATTTTTGAAAATATGAACTAAAGTTATGATTTTTTAAATGGAACACCCTGTATATTTATAAATCATATGATCTGTCTTGCCATAAGCTTCTCAAAAATATATATCACTCTATATTTATTTTCACTATTTACTGCAATATTTAAAAGTTTTTATTAAAAGATCATATTTATTAGTAGGCCATGATTGATAATAAAAGAAACTAAAGAATTATTAAAAGTATACTGCTATCTGTCTCTTGTTTTATTTTGGGAGCCGCTAATAAATTCTTTATATATTAGGGAAACTTAACTCTCTACCGCTATTTGTAAATCTTGGAATACGTGTATACGTAAGAATAATCTATCGTATCGGAAATTTTAGATATTCCTTTAGCTAATTTACGTGAAATATACTTTCAGCAAGATGGGGAACATTCCCCCTCATAACTATGGAAATATTAGAATACTGTTAAATTATTATTTTTCAAATCAATGAATTGGAACCAATGAACGCATATTGATAGCCTCCTCGATTCCCGGATTTCGCCGTTCTCGATTTCTGATTTTGGGGATTTTTGAAATACGAAATATATCGTGGGCACTACAACAATGTCGAACACCTGAAAAATGCTTTAATAATTCAAGATTTAGATATTTGCAAACCCATCCCGTTATAAAAAAAAGAAAAATATATTCACAGTTTCAGTGGTAACAGTTATTTCAAAAGTAAAATATATCAATCCCAAATAAATTTTAATATGTGTATGACTATTTTAGTAAATACCATTTTGATTTTTTGTTATTTATCACGGCCTACTAATAAGAAAATTATACAGGGTGTCCCAGAAATGAGTGCAGATATTTTAAGAGGTGGTAGATCTGGTCAAAATAAACATATTTTCTCTTTACCATTTTTAAAATAAATTGAAAATAACTGAGTTATTTAACTTTGAAAATTTAAAAAAATAATCGCAACATTTTGAGAACCGCCGGCAGATATTGCCAACTACATCCAATTACCCGGATCAAGCCCGGATTTCAGTTAATTCGACGCACTGTGTTGCCATATGGACAAGAAAGTATATGTTTACAAGTAAGTCATAAAATCACAACACCTGAGGAGTTTGCAGAGATGCATTACATTTTTAAGATTGTGATATTATTACATAAAATAAATTAAAAAGTTAAATGTTTAAAAACAGATCGATGTAACTGCGACAGTTCTCTTTTTCGATACACACTTAACTAAAATACACTTCATTGCTGCTTTACTTGTACGTGCTATTATAAAAACTGCTAAAATAACAGTCCCCATTTTTAACTTAACACATTATTTTCGTATAGGCTTCATCACAATTTGAACCACTGATTTACAAAACACCTTGAAAAGCACACATTACACATTACTTTGAATATCTTTCTGAATGAATAAATGTTGAAATTATTGTCTCTTACCGCCACTTTACGAACTACTTTCAATCTAAGAAAATACATGTTTCACTCAACAATTTTAAATACGTATTTTTGCTTTTTCGCTATTTTTTCGATGTATTTCGACAATTCCGTCAACAGCCCGACCATCCGTCAGCCAAGACAGCCACGCATCACTGGTTGGTAACTGCCCAGTGCTTCTTTGTCGCAATGGTCCAAAATCGATATTCCACAGCGAACATATCGTAGTTTCAGCAATTCCCACATTCTAGCCAGGTTCGCTCACTTGCTTAGGTCTGCGACCAATCCGACATTTTTTTTTTATATAAACCACGTGATCTTAAAGGGACTTTACATTATATAGTGACGTGTGATATGTGATATGTCGAAAATTCGCGTCGGATTGCTTGCAGATCTAAATACCGAACCTAGCTCTTCGACCTCGAAATTCTCTTATTAAATCTATTACATCAAACGAATTCCACAACATTATTACGAATTCCACATTTTGTTGAGATTCCCACAAAATGGCAACGCTGCTGCCCAGTAGCTACCTTTGTCGCGCCGGCGTGTCGAGCTTGCGTCATGCGAGGGGTTGCCGTAGTTTCAACAATTTCAAAATTCAAGACACTCAGAAGCAATCAAATTCTTATTAAATTTTAAAAATAAAACAGAAAAACATGAAAGGAAACAAACAAAACATAAAATGAATTGATTATTGATAAGGTCACAAAAAAGAAATTTCTAAATTGTTTATCGTAATTCAAAATTCCAATATATCGAAAACAGCCCGACGAATAATCAATTCATTTTTCGTTTTGTTTGTTTCCTTTCATGTTTCTCTGTTTTATTTTTAAAATTTAATACAAATTTGATTGCTTCGAATCTCTTGAATTTGAAATTGTTGTAACTACGGCAACGTTGCTTAACATTATCAATCGTCTGACGCAAAGCCTGCCACGACGGCGCGGCTCAAAGGACCAGTTCACACGTGGCACTCTTGGCCAACACGCGACGGTCGGGCTGTCAAAATACTTCGAAAAAATAGCGAAAAAACAAAATACGTATTTAAAATTGTTGAGTGAAACATGTCTTAAATTGAAAGTAGTTCGTAAAGTGGCGATAAGAGACGGTATTCAAAGTAATGTGCGCTTTCAAGGTGTTTTGTGAAATCAGTGGTTCAAATAAAACAGAGAAACATGAAAGAAAACAAATATTGAATTCTAAATTACGATAAACATTTTAGGAATTTCTTTTTTGTGACCTGGTTGTGAATAATATAATGAATCATTTTCGTAAACGTCATAAACGTAATGTTTTAGTTAATTTTCGGTGGTTTGTTAAGTTTTCATTGAAAGGGTAAGTACTAAAAATAATTAATGTGTTTTTTCTATAATAATTATTAATAATGAGCACTGATAAAAATTTAACATTCTTAATTTTTTGAGTAGAAAATTTTCTATGAATTTATAAATGTAGAACTATGTAGAATGTGGATAACATAGGAGGTTACAACACTGCAAGGCACTAAAAGTTTTTCAAATTTCCCGGAAAATGTCAAGAAAAATTTTAAATTTTCAACATTTTTTTCGCAAAAAAAAAACCTTATAGGCGTGTTTCTGGGGTTTAACTATACTACCAGTTAAAATATTTGCACTTATTTCAGGACACCCTGTATGTGCTGGATAAAAAACACTTTCATTAAAAGGGTAAGCTCTAACTAAACATTAAATAGTTATAATTGTTTATTGAAACGATTGAAAATATTTCCTAATATGGCGAAAAAAGAAGCTAATTGTTAAGATTTATTTTTTCAGTTTACTCCACTGTAAAAGTATTTAAAATATTGCGCGTTTCTCTACAATTAGTAGAGCAATCTACACTAATATGAATAAAATTAATTTTCGTATTTTTCTGTAGCAACTTAAAATAATTGAATTTATAGATAAACATGCAGAATGTGGGTATGGTAGGAGGTGGCAACGTTGCATTCTCTCCGACACTCTCTATGCCGGGAAACGAATTTCCCAGGGAGTGAACAGTGGCACTCAAAAAGTTTTCAACATTTTCCGGAAATTGTCAAGAAAAATATAAAATTTTCAACATTTTTTTTTCGCAAAAAAAACCTCATAGGCGTGTTTCTGGGGTTGAACTATACTACCAGTTAAAATATCTGCACTCATTTCGGGGACACCCTGTATATTTTAAATATTGCAGTAAATAGTGAAAATAAATATAGAGTGATATATATTTTTGAGAAGCTCGTAGCAAGACAGATCATATGATTTATAAATATACAGGGTGTTCCATTTGAAAAAACATAACTTTAGTTCATATTTTCAAAAATATTTTTTTGGTAGAAAAACAGACTACGCCACTGTATTCTACGTAAAAGTTCTACAATAAGCAGTTTTCGCCTTCTCGATACCTTTAACAATAACAGAGATACAGGGGGTGTCCCAAATTGCAAAATTTTTGAAAAGACCCTGTAGCTCAGAAATGAAGAGGGCTATGAAAATTTTGTATGCAGCATCTTCCGTTTGACGAAAAAGTGGGACAGGTTTGTGCAAACCGCACCCTTCTATCTTCACTAATAACGGAGATACCCTATGATTTCAACCAAAATGGGACAGACTGTACAGGGTGGCTCGAATTCGACGCTCATCATTTCGGAAACCGTAAGAGATACAGGATCGGTTAAATGGAAGCAAAGTTGCGCAATTTGATGCTCAATAAAATGCAGTATTGCATTTTGAAAAATTCCGAATACTTCCGAATATATTCGAAAAAAAACGGAATTTGCAATTTTGTTTTCTATTGTTTCCTGGCTTTATTTGTTAAGATAACTCAAAATCAAAATACATTTTCATGGCCACTTTTTCTGCTTTATAACTCTGTGTGATTAAGTATTGACTCTGACGTGGTTTTAATTGCTTTTTCAAAATGCCAACAACTTCAACTATTTCAAATAATAAAGGCATTTAGAAAAAGCAATTAAAAGAAAAAAAAACGCTGATCAGACTATCAAAATTTTGATCTAATATCAATTTGACGTTTATACTATTACGTCAAAAGCAACTTTTTCCCAAAGCCTACCATGACTTCACCGAATCATCGTTTCTTGTTCACTGTTATTAATATGTTAATTATTAGATATTAATACCTCTGGTATTATGGTATTCTGGTATTTCGTCGATTTCCAAATAAACTAACTGTTTCTATCTTATTTTTTTGTTAGGGCATAATTAAGAGGGCTACTGATACCGCGTTGTAGAAATAAGGTAATTAAGGGCTTATTTTTTGGTATTTATTATAATTTTGCTAATATCTTCGATTTGAAAGAAGGTATCAAGATGCAGTTTTCGCCGGCTTTTTAAACTTTTACTACTCTTTACTATCAGCTAAAATTACATATACTATTGCATTTAATTTTTTTGAAAAAACGCGCAATGTTTGTTAAATTGTAAGACAACGCCCCCTAGCGTCTACGTTCAAAAGCTTAATATTATTGTTTATATGGTACAATATAGAGTAAGAAACGCTCTTTTAAACGAGCCCTCGCTCGTTGGATTCCGATCATCCAGTCCAGAGTTATTCGTATTTAAATAAAAACAGATCTAACCTTCCCCCACCACTTTATTTTGGTAGATAGGGGAAAATGACTCTAACAAAAAATATTCAAAATTTACTGAAGATTATGAAGCTATTACTTATAGTACACCTTATCTAGGCGAAATTGTGTAAAAACTCCATTTTCATATTTTTTATTGCAGTTGCGCCCCTAGCGGCCGTTTTACAAACTTGAAAATAATTTCCAGCAATTTCTCATAGTCCCTTTAGTTATAAATATTTTTTTCCGTAAGCCCTACGGCTAATACTTTCCGAGATACAGCCGAGAGCTATTCTTTTAGTGGGACACCCAGTACTCAAGTCGTGATTGTAGAAAACCCTGTTTTTAATTTCCAGAATGCTCCCGAGGCGCTACTAATCCTGTGCTGAATTTCAGAGTCAATAATACAGTATTGGCCAAAAGTGGATGAACCAATACCAATAATTGCGAAGAAAATCAGATTTGAGGTGTTAAATATCAAAATTATTTTATGTACCTTTGTATGTTAAAAGTTTAATACATTCTCACCAAAATACTACAAACAAATATAAATTCTTCTGTTAGTCTTATCATTTATAGATAAGAATTGGCAAATATTGCTTTTTTTGTCTTGGACAAAGTAGATGAACCAAATATTTTAAAAATCGTTAGTTTCATTTGTTCTGCTTTTATGAACAATTGCGATTTAAAAACATTTGAGCTCTTGTGATATATCATGCCACGTGGAATTAACTTGTCTGCAGATCTTAAGTTGCGAGTAGTGAATGCTTTTTAAGGATGGTTTGAAGCAATCGGAAATCGCTAAGCAATTACGCCTTGGAAAATCAGCGGTACATTATATTTTAAAGAGATATAATGAGAGAGGAGATGTCTCTATAAAAAGAAAACCAGGACGACCTAAAAAGTTGGTCCCAATATGATAAAAAGCCATAAAACGAATTTCTTCACAAGATCCATTTTTGCCGTCAACGAAGATAAAAGCAAAACTTGAAGAAATGGGCTATCCACCAGTGAGTACAAGGACGATCCGACGTAAATGAGTTGACCAGAAGTTGTTTTCCCGAAGAGCCGCCAAGAAACCACTGCTATCAAAAAAAAATTTGAAGGCCCGATTAGCATTTGCGAAGGAATATCAAAACTGGACTGTGGCACAATGGAAAAAAGTTTGTTTTAGTGATGAATCAAAGTTTAATTTGGTGTCATCAGATGGAATTCAACATGTAAGAAGACCTCCTAACACACGATTGCTACCAAAGTACACGCGACCCACTGTAAAACATGGTGGGGGCTCAATCATGGTATGGGGGTGTTTTTCTGGGTATGGGATGGGGCCTCTCCATAAAATTGAGGGCCAAATGGATCGGTTTGGCTACAGAGACATTTTATAAAACCTTTTAGTGCTTTATTTGGAGGAAAAAATTCCAGTTGTACACTACTTCCAACATGACAACGACCCGAAACATGCCTCACAATTGGTTAAAAGGTTTTTGGAAGATGAAATGGTGACTGTTCTCAAATGGCCATCGCAATCCCCAGACCTGAATCCAATAGAAAATTTATGGGAAATTTTGGATCAACACATTAAGACCAAATTCTACAAAAATAAGCAAGAATTATTTGCAGCTTTGGAAGAGTCTTGGAAAAATATCGATTTTTCTATAATTGAAAATCTTAGGATCCATGTCTAAGCGATGTCTGAAAGTAATTAAGAATAAGGGTTATTACACTAAGTACTAGTAAATTATAAGTTAATTTTTCAGTTTTTGTTAACATAAGATTTTTTTTATTAAATATATATTTTGTTCATCTACTTTTGTCCAATAGTTTTTTCAATTTAAATTTTTTGCTACCTTATTAAAGCACATTTTAAAAAAAACAATGCTATTTATTTTTATAACACTGACACTAGACTTCAAGTAAATATAGCTCAAATTTTAATTTTAAACACATTAGGAAAAACCCATTATTTTAACAAAGTTCATCCACTTGTGGCCAATAATGTAGCTTTTGAAAAAAAAACTCTTTTTGAGATATCAAACGGTTGTGCATCCACGTGACGCCATAGTTTACAGTCTTTTTATTAGCTTGACTTAAACAACCAAAAACTTCCAGGCCTTCCAAAAAATACATTTTATTAGTCTAAGTTAAAAAAATATACACAGAATTTTTCATCACGCAAAAATGTAACGTATAGTTATATAAATTACCCTATTAAAATTATAGTTTTCTAATAATTAGCAATGGATTGAAAACGTTTAATCTCTGTTTGCATATCGTTTAATTAAAATTCTAAGTATTTGACTTGTTATCCTTAACAATTTAATGGTTAATAAAGTATATAGCCAATCGTATCTGATTTATTTACCTTCCAGCATCCAAAAAACCTCATTCATAGTCTACATGTTTACATACACATCATCGCATGTGAAACGAGTTATTAGGGAATCCCCAACCGAACACCAGACACTCTTAAATTATCTGGACTGTTTTTTTTTAATTATTTTTTATAGAAAATTGCAATAACATCGTTTGAAGTTGTATTAAAAATAGTTTTAAATACCAGGCATTCTTTTATACATATATATGTTACAGTGAAAGTCGGAAATTCAGTGACTGTTTACATTCACTAGTGAAAGTAAGATTTACTAAAGGTTGCCAGTAAAAGTTATTCTATTGCACAGGACGAATGTGGTGATGAAGAATGTTGGTGGAAGTTAGAATAAATAAAACGTTTAAGAATATTGGATCACCTCAATATTCAAGGTGATACACACATCTTAAAATTACAATTTATTTCTTTAGTATATTTATTAAAAATTATAGAGTAAAATAACGACATAACCTTCTAAATATTAAAAGGGAAGACATAGTAAACATTTTAAAGCATACCAAACCAAACATAAGATTACTTCTTATTAGTATAAGGTTTTTTTAATAAAGTTCTTCATCGTGGATAAAATAAAGTAGGCCCGAATTTCCGTCAACGGATACCAAACCAAACATAAGATTACTTCTTATTAGTATAAGGTTTTTTTAATAAAGTTCTTCATCGTGGATAAAATAAAGTAGGCCCGAATTTCCGTCAACGGGAGTTATTCGTCTTTTCAAACCCGCTACTTCAAGCATATCAAAACGTTTAATAAGTTCATAGTCACTAGGTTCCTTAAAATATATTTTTCTCTTGTAGGCTTAACTTTTGCTATGACTTCACTATATTGCAAAATGCAAAACAAGCACTATTACATTCTTGCGAGTGTCTAGTTTACCTTAATTTTTTCACAGAAAATTTCTTTCATAGGGAAAATACCGCACAGCAATTTTTACAACGATAACAAAACAATTATACATAACCCCAAAAAACAAAGCGAATTTACGCCAGTTGTCTGTCAACGTTTAGCCCAATTTAATGTTATCCTTATATTGCCTAATTGCGTGTCCCAACGACTTCGTTCGCGTCGAATTAATCATTTGTAATGGTGATGATAAAGCAAAGCAAGAATTTCCATTAACATACAAACTAGATAAAATTTTCTCACATTTATATCAGCATGAGAAAAAACAATATGGCGATATTATTATATAATTTGGTAATATTTGAGGGGTAGTTTCATCTCGTTGGAATTTGACTTTCGTAAAATCCGGTTGCCAAACATAAGCTTTTTACGTCAAGCAGCTTAAGCAGAATCGTGGTTAAGAAATTACCCAACTTTTTGGAACACACTGTATGATTTTTTAAAAAAATTTTAAAATATTTAAAAAACCAAATAAATTATGCTTGTCCAAGCGAAATTTCCCGAAAGACTAACCGTTTTTTAAATAACAAATATTGTAATATTTGAGGGGCGTGTTCACCCTCTTGGAATTTGAGATTCGAGAAACCCCTCCTTATCGAACCTTTACACCCGACAGTCAATCCGTTTGCCAAAAATCAGCTTTAAATATGAAGCAGTTTAAGCAAAATCGTGATTACTCAATGGTCATATTTTATGAAACACCCTGTATAAATCTATAAAAAGTCTTAAAATATGTAAAACAACAAAATAAAATATACGTGTTTAAGAGTTTTTTTCCGAAAAACTCCCCGGTTTTTAAATAAAAAATATTTTAATATTTGAGGGATAGTTTCACCCCCTTAGAATTCGAGTTTCGAAAAATCCCTTCTTATCGAACCTCTACACCCTAAAGTCAATCTGTTTTCCAAAAATCAGCTTTTTACGTCAAGTGCTTTAAGCAGGATCGTGATTAATCAATGACCAGATTTTTCGAAACACCCTGTATACATTTTTAAAAAATCATAAAATATGTAAAAAAACAAAATAAAATATACGTGTTTAAGCGTTTTTTCGGAAATTTGACCGTTTTTTAAATAAAAAATACTGTAATATTTGAGGGGTGGTTTCACCCTCTTGGAACTGGAATTTCGAGAAATCCCTTCTTATCGAACCTCTACACCCTAGAATCAACCTGTATGCCAAAATTGAGCTTCTTACGTTGAGTAGTTTGAACAGGATCGTGATTAATCAGTATGTCAGTCATTTAAAGATTTTATATATTAATATAGATTATTCAACTTATCCTTATTTATCCTTATATTTTACAACATGGCTAACTGAATCTTTCAAACTCACTGCTAGCATACACTAGTAAAAGTTAGTAGTTAGTAGTCTTAGCAAATCAGTGAATGTGAGCTTTTACTAGTATTTGTTAACAATCACTGATTTCCAACTTTTACTGTAACATATACACTGTGTATCAAATATCAGCCAAATGAAATAATTTTTATTTAAGTTTGTAGTAAGTCTGTTTAGATAGTCTGTTCCTATATAGTTATCTTATCCGCCAGTCAAACAGCCTTAAGGAAGACTGCCTCCTCAATGAACATCTCAGTAGATTGAAGCTAAGAAACAACGGCGAATGCAGATTCTGTTATTAAAACTAATTCTGTAATAAAACTTACATGGATATAATAATTACTGAAACTTTACAGCAATGTATAACTTACTTTTGGTCCTTCTTTGTACTGGTCTTCGCACTGACATACTTTTCCAATACCCTGTATGTGTTACCCTGTAGTTACTTGTGTTTTGTGTTGTTGTAGTGTGCCCTGTGTATCAGTCAGTGTTGGTGCTGTTCTACAAAAATAACACGTGTTATTGAAAACATGTCTACTCATTGTTGATATAGATTGATTTATTGTAAATTGTATTACTTTATTATATACAAAAATGTTTAAAATATTATTATAAGACCAGATGAAAAAACTTTTTGCGAATTATTCCAGTAAATATCATAAATTTTATTGCTTTGTTTCAATTTTGATTCTGCTGAATTAACAATTTCGTTTTTATAAAGATACTTTAAGTGCGCCCTGTATAATTTTTCGTGTTTTAATAGAAAATTGCGTTAGGAGTTTATTGGCACGTCATTTGCAATTCCGTAACCTTCAGATTAATTATAAAATTTTAATTACAAATCTGGAGTGAATGAATAAGTTAATTGGGTAAAGTCTTTGAAAGAAAAATGGATTCAACTTTTTTTATATTACTTTTATTATACTGCTCGGTAAATGTTTTATATTAAGAGGAATTCTCTATCATTTTCAATGACATTTACAACATAAACCTTTTGGAAATGTTAAACTGTTTTACATTAAAGAATAACTATTATTCTGAAATCTAGTTCACGAAAGTACAATCATTTTGTTATAAACTGATTTTTCTTTAAAATAAAAAAAACTATTTTGCTGTTAAGATTATTGGCACTGCTTTTAATGTCAGACATTTAACGCAATAAAATTGCTCATCCAATTATTGTCGTGAATTGGTCAATTTTTATTCTAAAATATACAGGGTCTTTGTTATATTATTCCTTTTTTTAAATAATGGCAACATTTTGAGAGGTTAAAATAAATAATAATAAATAAAACTTAAAAAGGCAAAATAGCTTCATAGGTAAAGCATTTAAAAAACAAATAAAAGCACAAAAAAGATACAAATAATAAAAAAAATCATACAATACAAATCACACAATTCAAAAAAATTAGGCCATTAAAATCACCAATAGAACATACATATATACAGTGGTGGCCAAAAGTATGGAAACTTTTTTAATTTGTCATTTATGCTGAGAAATTAAAATATGAAATAAAACGACTTATATAATCGTGACCTACAAATAATTTCCTACAAAACCTAACACATTTAAATAAAAAATTACAGCTATCAAAAAATATATAAAAAATTATGAATATTTTCTTGGTCAAAAGTATGGAAACTTAAGAAGAATGTTTATTAAAATTCAAGATAATATAAAAATTACTAATATTTAGTGGAATATCCCTTTGAATTAATTACTTCTCTACATCTTTGTGGCATCGAATCCATCAATCTCGTACAATCTTTACTGGAAATGGCCGCCCATTCAGTTTTTAGCGCTTCCCATAATTTATTTTTATTTGAAATAGAATGGCTTCGAATTTTGCTATCCAAATGGTCCCATAAATTTTCTATGGGGTTAAGATCCGGAGACTGTGAGGGCCAATCCATTAGTGGAACATTATGTTCATTTAACCAATTTTGAACAAACCGAGATTTGTGCTTGGGATCATTATCTTGCTGGAACAACCATCTGAGTGGCATTTATTTATCAGCATGAGGCAGCATATTATTCTCCAATATGTCTTTGTACAAAAAACGGTCCATTATCCCATCAATTTTAACAAGAGGACCAACACCTGAGCGAGAAAAACACCCCCATACCATTATACTCCGGGCTCTGTCCAATAAGTATGATTTCAGAGCTTTGCGAAATGCGGGAAAGAATGAAAGCGACTTGATATCCAAGGGCAGATGATTGTACATTTTTTTTGGCATTGCACAGTATTGTGCCTTTAACTAGTTCTGAGCTCGAGGTTGGCAGATAAAGATCGTGCTCCGCATTCCTAAGCGGATAGTTGTGAGGTGGCCTTTCGGAAATAGCAGATATGTGCTTGCGGATTAAGCAAACGGATTCAAAATGAATAAAGAAGGAAGAGTCAGTATTTTGAAATTTTTAAACAAATTCTGGCAGTGAGTTCTACTGTTCAGTCCCAATAAATATCGAACTGCTGAAATAAATTGTGTGCAATTAACTTATTTTTATTCAAAAAATATGTAGTTCTACGTCCACGGAATATTGCGACGCCCTGTATACTTTCGTGACCACGTGGCAATATAGGCAGTTGCTTTTATATAATAGTTACTTTCAAAATGTGAACATTATTTCCTAATTTAACCTCTAGCCATCTATTTCAGTTTATTTTTCTGTTACAAGTTACAAGTTATTGACATACTCTCGTATTATGTTCTCATCTCCTTCAATCTTAATTAAGCACAATTAGAGAAAGCATCATTAAGGAATTAACATATAATTTACCTTAACAAGCCTTTGAATAATAACAATTAAATCGTGATATTCAATAAGTATATAGATTATGAGATTACAATCGAATTCTAATAACTATTTTGCATGAGATTCTCTAGGCTGACTCAGTAAAAAAGCCCAACAATATGAGTACCAATCGTGTAAAACGAATTTTATTTTACTACAGTCGTTATATTTTGTTACTCGTTTCTATGAAGGTAATAAATATACACTTTAGATTTAATCTTTTTTTTTAAAACGCTGTCACTACGTTTTTTGATGATGTTTACGACAGTTTTTTTTCTAGTTATTTACTTATCCACGTAAATATATTTGTGATCTAGGGTTGTAAATAATTCCTTCCAATCGAGGAAGTAACACAAAAAGTGACAAAAGTATTTCAACAATAATTCTATTATATGTGAAAACCTAATATTATTCCAAACTAATCCATACCAAACATAATCCATTAGAACCGATAGATAGTGTATTATATTTAAATTTGATTGTTCTGCCATTAATTTGTCAGAGGACTAGATAAGGGCCAATAGAGAGATAGGGTTAATATGGTGGGGGCGGTTGCGGTAGTGAAATATGGCGACCTCTGGCGGCCTGGGGAGGTATTAATCGCTAATGGCGGGGGATGTTAGTTATCGTTGCGGTTTTGGGTGAGAAATCGGCCGATTTGTCATTTAGTAGAGCACGGCGCGGTCAAATCACGAACTATATATTCGTTTGTACTGATCCTATACCGGATATTTCATACCATTGGTTCGTTAAAAGTTTTTAAGGATCTAATTTGGAGACAAATTTGAATTTTTCTTTTCAACTGGAAATCTGATTCTGAATAAGTATATATTAGTCGGTTTAAAACTTTTTTCTACGTTGTCCGATACCCAATTTCCAGCCTGTTCTATTCGTACAACCCTCTGTTGACAGGTTTCTTTCACTCATCGCTTTGTGTACGCTTTTTTGCCATTCCAGTTTCGATTTTTCCTGTTTTCTTCCGTCCTTGGGTTGGCAATTGATTATTTTCTTGGGCCATCTTGTATTCTTCATTCGCTCTACATGTCCGTACCAGATCAGCTGCTTTCTCTATATCCTGTGTTATTGTGCCATCTATACCCATTTGTTGTTTTATGGTATTATTTCTTATTCGTTGTTGGTCTGGAAATTCCCATTGATCTTCGAGTGGCATCCATTTCTACGACCTCTATCCTCTTCTTGTATTTCTCAGTTATTCTCCATGTTTCTGCTCCATATAGAAGGCTGCTCTTTATCATGGTCTCATATATATTGAATTTTCTTCGCTTTGTTATTGATTTGCTCCATAAGATTCCATCTAGATATCCGATTATTTTTTTCGCGTTGATAATTTTTTTCTCTATTTCTCTGTCATCAGTTCCAGTGTTATCAAATGTAATTCCCAGGTATTCATACGCTTGACACTAAATAATTTCTTGACCGTGGTCCAAGTTCAAATTTCCTTCTTGTGCGCCTATACATAGATATTTTGTTTTGTCTATATTAATATGTTAACTGTCAAGCCCCATTCTCCATATTCTTCAATAAGCTTTCTTAGCATATATTGAATATCATCTTTGTCATTGGCGACTATTATTTAATCGTCTGCGAATTGAAGTGTGGACAAACATTCATTGTCAATCTCATTTTGACATAATTGTAAAACTTTCATTGGCAATACCACGGATCTTTCTTTTCCAATTTTTAAAAGCGACTGCAACGTATATTTTAAGGAGAGTAGGAGAGATGCAATAACCTTGATTCAGGCCTTTGTCTGAAATAAGTTATGGATAAATCTAACGATAAATAATAAAAATTAAATAATAAGAAATAAACTTAATACATAATGGAAGTAAACGATTATCAATCTATTTGTTCAAATTTATATTAAATATTTTTCGTCTGTTTTTAGGATTATAGGATTTACAAACTCCGCAAAATAAGTTAGTGGGGAGAGTTGTCTAGAGAGTTTAGCATAATTTTGTTAAATTAAAATACTTTCGTTGGGTGTTTTTAAAGCCCCAGACAGCTTTTGTTTGACAATGTATTTAATTTAAGCACCCTAGAAACTTATTAAATTATGAGTATCCATCAAAAGAATATAAACAAAAACAAAGTACAGATTTACATTAATTACACCATACGATCGAAAAAAAAAACGGCGTCAAAGACGGCTAGGAAATGAGAATCGATGATAATTTTGACGAGGTCAAGCCCTAGACATCATTACTTGGCCCGTATTCTTCTTTAGTTTTTAATGGCGCCTTAAAAGGGTTGTAACTTATTTTTATATTGAATAAAAATGATTTTTAAATTCGAGAAATCATTTTTTTTAAATAGATTTGTGTGTCTGAAAACGTTCTATGGTTTTTCGATCTTTCCGAGATTGACCTTGCCAAAATTATTATCGATTGTCATTCCCCCGCCGTTTTTGACGCCGGATTTTTTCGATCGTACAGTAGTTTAGTAATGAAAGCCTACGTTTTGGTAAGCGCAATGCATCAACATCGACTGTTGAACAGACATCCATATTTTTTTGTCAAGCTTATTTCTACCTTTTTTTAATAATCGTTACAAGGTTTATGCAAATTTACTAATTTTGGATTATACAAACAACAATTTGCTGTCACGAGAAATCTGGCATTTAAAATATGTAATATCAATAATCAAAAAATGTTAATGGAAAAATTTCAGCATATTTAAGAGGATTAAATTATAACAAAAGAATATATATTTTACTCCATTAAACTAGTTTCATACTAAAGGTTATTGTTTATTACAAATACAGTTGGATATTTCAAAATGGATTTCTGTTGCAAATGTTATTTAATTTAATCAAGAACGCCAGTTTAATCGAACACATTAATCAATTTGTTTATTATCTGTTGCTTTCAGTGACTTGGGACTTTTTAATGTTTACATTCATAACTTTGCATTGCATTCCATTAATATTTCATTTATTTTTCTTCAGACATATAAATAAAATGCCCTCCATGATTTACATACAATAAAATATTGTATTCCTCTCCCTTATGACATAAGCGCTTGAATATAGAATTTCATAGATTGTAAATTGAAAGTAGATATAATTCGAGAATCCAGATCAAATTAGAATGACTGTATTACGGAAATATAACACACCTTGTCCATTTCATTATTTTTTTTTGTCAACAATAATACAATCGAGTTTAGTATATGTTAGCAATAACTGACCTTGCTTAATTAGATATAATAGAAATAAAAGAATACAAATACATTTTTTAGCTTGAATAACTTTTTTTGTATCACTTGAAAAAAAGTATATTAGCTTAATGCCGTGCCTTTGTTTCAAATCCCTGGATTATTCTTTGAACTGTTGATTATCTATCCTGTAATGCCTTTCCGGAGACTTTTCGGAAAATTTGGAGATTGTGTCATAAAAAATTGCAAAGGTTTTCTAAAAACCACGAAAAAATGCAAGAAGATGAGGATGGTATGCTGTAGCAATTTTTGCAGAAGCTCAAGAAGCAACTACACATTTACTGTCTGCTAAGTCTTCTTCCATTAGTAGAATACAGTTATTTTGCCCACTAGTGGATAAAATATAATTTTAAATGCTTCATATGAGTGGAAAAAACTGTCATTATTGTATGATTATGGATATGATATTTTTATTTCTAACTTATTGTAACTAATTTTGTTCATAAAAAAATAAACTAATAATTTTTAATGCAGTTATATAAATGTATATTTAATAATAATTGAAAATAAATTATACAGATGTCACTCTAATTACATTTTATTCATGATCATACGGTATGAAATTAAATTCAAACAGTGTAATATATGTATACAGAGCATCCATTAGTTGACCTACATAATTGCATTTATATCTCCAGTTATTAAACATTTATTTTTACATAAAATACTAATTGTTTATACCTAAGCCAGTATATATAAAAAGTTTATTGTTTAGTCCTAAATACCCCAAAAACCCAGAGATACTCAACCTTTAGAAAAGTCTATCTAAGGCATCATTAAAGGATCTTGTTACACAACTAAAAACCCCATGAGAAAAAAATCACTGTACTACACTGTTCTCCAAGCTACGGTTTTAATCCACGTTTCTGTTAAAAGAACAGCAAGAGATAAAACACTGCCAAAAATATAAATACACACACCGGAAAAATTTAGGGATATCATTTTATTAAAGTTAAAAATAAATGTTTTGAATAAACAACCACATATTTGTAGGCCGATTCTTTCTACTTCGATTGAAACGAAGTAGTCACACTAGTTATTTCTAAATTTGGGATATTTGCAGAAGTGTTTGTGCATTTTTTGTCAAATGTATAAAAAGCACCTAGCATCAATTGTTCGAATTTAACATGTACTGGCTATGTTTTTATGATAACTGGCCAGAATTCATTCAAATAACTCTGTTTAGTATTAAACGACATTATGGAGCGTAGACATCTTAATAGAGACGAAATGCTAAGGGCCATAGGTATGCTCGAAGCTGGAATGCGCCAAATCGACGTAGATATAGCATTAAATACAACGCAAAGTGTAATATCGCGATTAAGTGCACGCTACCGTGAAAGTGGTGATGTTACTGAAAGGCACACAGGGCGACATCGCATTACTACCCCTCAGCAAGATCATTTTTTACAATTAAATGCTCGACGCCGACCGACTCTTACAGCACCAAAGCTTAGTTTAATTCTCCAGGAAACACATAATGTAACCGTTAGTCCTGACACTGTTCGTAATAGATTAAGAGAGGTCAACTTAAGAAGCAGACGCCCCTGGAGAGCTCAACCCTTAATGAGAGGAAATCGAGAGGTACGATATTTGTGGGCTCAAGATCATGTTCAGTGGTCGAATGAACAATGGGCCAATGTTCTCTTCACGGATGAGTCACGCTTTGGAATTCATCCGGATTCGAGAAGGCTTAGGGTATGGAGAGAACCGGGAAATCTTATTCGGTTAGATCATGTTCAGGAAGTGCACCCTTATCAAGGTGAAACAGTTATGGTCTGGGGAGGAGTCCAGTTAGGCCGAAAAACCGATCTTGTTTTTCTTGAAAGGTTTCTAACAGGAATCACATATCGTGATTTAATTCTTGAGCCTGTAGTGTTACCATATGCCAATGATTTTGGGAGAAACTTCATTCTCATGCATGACAATGCACGGCCTCATACAGCCAGAGTGGTAAGTTTATCAATGCTCATCAATTAAACATCTTACCCTGGCCGGCACAATCTCCTGACCTCAACCCCATCGAGCACGTATGGGACACGGTCCAAAGAAGAATTTTGAGAATGGGTATGCCTCGTAACTCGTAGGGATCTGGTTCGGGCCGTGAATGCAGCGTAGCAGGCTGTACCTCAAGAAGAGATCGACAACCTGATCAGAAGCATGGAGAGATGATGTAGGGCTGTAATGAACAGTAGAGGAGGCCATACCGTTTATTAAGTAAAAATGGTTTTACCTTTTCTTTTTTTAATTCACAGTTTAGAATAAAAAAAATGTGTGTATTTTTTTGAGTTCAATAAAAATCAAGGTAAATTTGAAAAATTCGGTAAATCCCGCATTTTTATTTCCAATACGTCCTGTAAACTATTTGTTTATTTTAATTTTATTATATCAGAAATGCAAATAATAAAATTACTGACGATGGCTGGATAAAATTGTAATATCCCTAGACTTTTCCGGTGTGTGTACATATATTGTATGGTAGCCTTCATGAAGAAATTATGTACAGAAACAACCAGGGAAGACAAGCAATTAAACAACTCAACAGTATTCTATGAGGATAAGGCAGTATCAAAACAAAACCAACACAAAATTTATTACTGCATAGTTAAAAGCATCATTAGTTATGATAGTGAAGCCTTTGAATGAAAAAAAAACCTTAAGTCACTCCAAGTTACAGAAATAGACTTTTGGAGGCACGCGGCCAGGAAATCGAAACTGGGTAGAGAAGAAATGAAAGAATTCAGAACATCATGGACGTTAAACACAGAATAACAGAAGACATCAAAATTAGCCAACTCAGGTGGTACGGGCATGTATAACGAATGGAAGAGAGCAGAATCCCAAAGAAAGTACTCAATTGTACACCACAAGGTAAAAAAACAAGGAGGGGGACCTAGACGGAGTTAGAGAGAAGGAACGGACGGGGACATCAGAACAAGAGGAACAGACGAAAAGCTCTGAACAGACAGAAACCAATGGAGACTGGAAATCAGAAAACGGCGAAGAACGTTATGACCTGATTTGTATATATATTCTCTTAAAAGATTAGACGACGCGTCCCATCAATAAAAATTCGACAAATTTGCAAGTAGCCAATCTCATAGGTGGGCGCAGTATGTTTTGCGGTGACATACTCGTCAAATCCGACTCTCAGCTTTTGTATATAGGTAGCAATCTATAAAATACATTGCTTTTTATTTAAATGTGTTTCGCAGTAAGTTGATCATACTCCAATATTAAGACACAGATCCAGTAGACGTACTTTACTCTTACTGAGAAGCCCCCGTTGATTATAATATTTAAAAATAGAAAAATCTAAATAACCTTTGATGTGCCGGATATTTTCGGATGAGTCGAATTATTTTGAGAAAATCGATTACTCTATATATAATTTTTTTAACCGCGAAGTTACGTATCTACAAAAAGCCGGAATAAAATTAACATAAACGGTCTTTTGATCTTTATACCCTCGGATTTCCTTGCTGATTTCTATATTGTTTTTCTCGTTCTAAGAAAACCAAGATGGATTTGCATACAATAAACTGCATGCTTTTGAACCATCTGCACTACCGATGAGATAATCATCAACTAGGATATATATGTTCGGTGCTATAAATCCAGAAGTCAATCATTTTGTCAGTTACGAGTACCTCACCTTATTTTTTCATGAATAATGTTGTAAATTCCGAGACTTATATAGAATTCATATATGTATATGACATCCCATTTTCTAATTCTTTAATCTTGTTATACGAGTTAAGTCATTTCTAAAATCAAAATGGTTTAAATCCTAAGTTTATTTCAACATAAAGTTTCATCATCATCATCATAATTTTCAGCTTGTTCAACCATTTCCAATTATGCTTAAACAACAAATAAACAGCTTAAACCGTTTATATCAATAATACTTATTTTTTATACAAGACGGTAAAATGGTATTTTATCTTCGACCGAAAAGATTAATTCACGAGCGATGAAATCGCGAGTGAATTAATTTCGGAAGACTGTAATGTTGTAGCGTTTTTGATAACAACTACCACTGCGAACGGCAGCTTTTCATCGGAGAGCAGTCGTGGATAAGGTATTTCACTGGAAAGAAAACTAATCAATAACAATAAACAAAAAAATATAGATATTGGGCGCCAGGCATGTACAGAGAAAGAAAACACAGTTGTATATTACTTAAAACTTACATCGATATTTTCATTTGATGTTTTTGCCTAGTACATGACATTGTTAAGAATTCTAATAAATTATATAGTGGTTATATGTTCAAAAAAAATGGTGTAAGAGTTGTACTAAATATCTATTGGAAAGTAATACCATTACAAGACGTTATGTAATGAAACCTAAGATCTAAATCAAATTTTACAATATTAAATCGACATGAGTGTTCTTAACAATCTAAACCACTTAACACATAGTCGCTTAACGATATTACTTAACGAGAGAGATGTAACGTATGTTTAAGACTTGAAAATGTTTTAAGATTGTTAAATGTAAACTAGAACTTAAATCTACACTTAGCTGTTCTTTATGTAATCTTGCTTAAAACAGTAACAGCGTGAGGTGGTCTCGCATTTCTGTATTCGGCCATCCAATACAAAAAAAGGGGGCCCAGAATGAGGACACCATGAATTTGAACAGCCGTAATTACTGACTAGACTGAGAAATAGGAACGAAGCAGCATGGGGCTTACGCTGAATCCATACTGTGGCAATATGGACACTACCCGTCCTCCGTTTGGAACACTACTAGGACCTTGGATTATGCCCGTAACTTTGGAATCAATACATAGATATGGGACACCTGCCCATACCTTGGAACACTACTAGTACCTTGGATAATGTCTGTACCTTGGACACAGTTCCGTACCTTGGACACAGCCCGTCCATAAGACAATGTACGTCCATAAAATAACGGTACAGGGGAACAATACCCGTACCTTGGACCCTAAAATACGAAACTCTTGTGTTTAAAACCAACAAGCGTCTAATAAACAAAATAAAACCTACCTCGAGAATACTTCGAGGGCTCCCAATAATAAACAAAAAACTGTTCCTTCTTCCATTGTACATCTGAGAGGAAAAAGCAAAAAAAACACCAATGTGCCAGCAAACTACAAATACGAGTTAAGGTGGGTCAATTCAAAACTCTTACCCTAAAAAAATATTCAATAATAATAACGAATCTAAATTTCATCTTTACCTGTTACTTCGAAATGGCAGCTGATTCAAATTTTGCAGCAAGATTTTAATTATTACCATTTCTAAAAGTCGGGTAAACAAGAGTGAGGTTAAGCGCGGAGAAACCTTGGAGCGATGTTGACAGCGCCTCCACATAGCAGTTGGAAACAGATAACAGGGTTGGCGACTACGGGAACGTAAAAATTACGCCAAGTGTGCCAAATAAATTATCAGGCCTGAACGATATGGAATCCGATGACGATACGCCAGACATCATATAAATCATATATAAAAAATACATGTAACGAACTAAAAACGTTACAATGCAATTTTATCGTCGTTCAGAAATTATTATTTCAAGGAATTTATTACGAGTAGAAAAAATATTGTGCTTGGTTGGCGTTGGTTTCTATGTAATTTGACAAATAAATGTCTCTTTAGTTGTCAGTTTTGAGGCATATTTTTTAATCTTCTTTCGTTGTCGATTGCTTTTGTGCTGAATTTGAAGCCAGAAAATGGCTCAAAACGAATAAGTAAATTACCAACAGATATTCAGGCTTGAGGCGACAAACGCCATAAATATCCCAAAACTACTTGCATTTAAAAATCCCGGAAATATACTTCGGCTATGGAAAGGAATACAAAAATTTTCAAAAATGGAAGCAAATTAAAAAACGTGCGAGAAGAAATAAAGTTTTTAACCTATCCTCGCTGTTAAAGTATCATTTAATCTACCCTTGAGGTTAAAGCACTATTTTATCTACTATTTTTGATAGATATAAGGCAATTTTAACAGTTGCCATGGAAAAAAAAAATGCAATCAAGTACCTACTATTCCTGTCTTCTGTTAAAGACCATATTTTTGCATGAAAAAAGTAAAAAAAACACAGCAATGAAAACCTTAAAATGCATAAAACAATTTTACCTTTATATCGATTCTTTTTGGGCTCGTATCTTGGGGATAATGTTTTAATTACCAAGGGATATTTTATTTAAATTAAAGCCAATTAGTATAATTGAGATGCACTGCTGCCGATGGAACAAAGCATCCCAAGCTAAATTGCTGCGAAATGTCAAACACCATACTTTTTTTATTCGACTTTAATTGTCATCGAAACTATAGTTCACTCGGGGGAGTTCTTAGACCGAAATGGTCGATGCCTCTTCTCTTTGTTGTTTCTAATCCAGTTCTTTTTTTCTAGCGTTGACCTTTGTAGAAAACGTGACTTAAAGTCGAGTGACGTTTCCAAAAAGCGAATTAAACCAATTTG
The DNA here is from genome assembly GCF_002938485.1 of Sitophilus oryzae. NCBI lineage: Eukaryota > Metazoa > Arthropoda > Insecta > Coleoptera > Curculionidae > Sitophilus > Sitophilus oryzae. The sequence goes on from NW_022146441.1 coordinate 2,961,406, forward strand.
TAGTCATTTAGAGTTCGTTTTTGTCGAACAAAAGTGTTATTGTGCGAAAAAACGATTAAATTATGAGTAAACTGATGAAACATTGACGGTAGTTTAGGAAAATAACGATCAAAACATATAAGAGGAAATGGCGCGTCGAAAATTTTTGTTTGCAAGGTAAATACTGATATTTTTGTTACAGTGGAATGCATTAATTTGGAGTCTGTCTATGTGTTATTAATGAATCATTTCAAATAGTAGTAAAATACTTCCGTTTTAATGTTACAATTTTATATGTATTTTGGGTGATTCCGTTCTAATTGTGATTTCTTATGTCCCGTTATTTATACAATTATTTCTTCACTTTGTATATTAAATCCAATGAGCCTCTATAGGAGTTGAAGCTGGCAACTTCTACCATCCTTAACCTTCTGCCATCTTATCCGATAATCAGGCAGCCTTAACCCTTAACTGGTCCGGTAATAGATATGTTTTTTTTTATATTTAAGAGGTGAAGGGGGAAACCTGCAACAGGTAGGTACTCGCCTGGGGGAAAACCTACTATATGTCAGACGAGTTATGTGGGATTTTTACCTCACTAAAACCCAACCTACACCTCTGTCCTCTCTCCAGGAACGTTCTTTCCCCAGCGGCACTCTTTGTAAATACTACTTCGCCGGGGCGTTCTTATTTGGTGTTACCGCTATCTATTCTTCGTAGGTGGTACGAAGATCCTTGAGTATGGTCTCAGCATAATCCGCTACCTTGTTCCATGCCGATTGACTCTTCAGCATGCAGTCCACTATATTTTCTGGGCTGATGGACAAGCCTAGATTTCTCTCGAGTTTTCTCTCGAGTTCCTTATCTCCTCGTATAGAGGGCATCGGAAGAACACGTGCTCCGCATCTTCGGTCACCACGCGGCAATGGTGACAGTTCGGGTAGTCAGTTCTCTTGAATCTGTGCAAGTATGCTCGAAAGCATCCATGCCCAGTCAAGAGTTGGGTGACAGACCTTTTTTGGAATAACTTGTCCTTTTGACTTTTTTTGACTTAAAAAGTCATTTTTATTCACGTATTTTCCCTGAAAAAATTACCTACAGCTAACAGAAATATTCTTTTTGTCCAAACTTAATTAGAGATGTTATAAAACTTATAAATTTAAAAAAAAAAAAAAAATAAACAAATTATTTTGAACTTTTTTTTTTTTTTTTTTTTTTTTTTTTTTTTTTTTTTTTTTTTACCTTTTTTGATCTTAAAAAGAAGTTTTCAACAATTAGTAATTAGTAAACGATTTAGGTTTAGTTCGCAATCGATAGCTTTCTGTGAAGTACTGTGTAATATTTGTTTAATCTTGTATTAATCAATAAACTTCCTATGCCTTAAAATCAATATTAGTTTAATGTTAGTTAAAGTTTAATGAGAAGAACTTGTGTTTTTTTTTTGAAAATATAAAGACAAAGATGTTTGACGTTTTCGGTCTTCGTTTCCTCGTATTATTTTTGATGGCTTCTGATATCGAGACCCAATTTACCTTTTTTAGTCTCTCAATAGAAGGATTTATCATTAAAAGTATTCAAATCCTGTGTGCGTACTGTATGGATTTCTGTTCGCATAATAATGACATATACGTTTATTTTACAAGATCCATTACTTAGGTAGCTACATCAAGACAAATCAAATTTTAGTTAAATTGTCCCAAATTTCCATGAACTGTATTAAGCATATGTGTTGCGGTTTGAATCGCCCTGTATGTTGACAAAAAATATTTTGAAAATGTGCCTTACAATGGCCCCGATCTTATGTAAAAAATTTGAAATAAAAATCACAAACCAAAAACGTAATAGGTTAAAAGCTTTGGGAGCCCTGAGTCACTTTGTATAATAAGGTATTGTATTAAAACTAGTAAACCTAAGAACTATTTACAGTTTCGTCCCGATTTCTAAAAAAAGGTAAACACACCGTACAAATAACTTTAGGAAGATGTATTTGTATTATTTACCGGGGTAAAACAATTGTTCTAAACAGACCGAAGGGCAATATAAGATATAATAAAACACTATTTTTTAAAAAAAATGTAAAAAAGGTCGGGTAAACACCTTTGTTTATGTGTTGAGCAAAATTCCTTAGAATATCGTATATAATGACCAAATTATGACGCAATTTCACAAAAAAAATGTCACTCTTTCTGGGCTTTATAATAAAGATTCAAAGGCAACGTTTATACAACAGTTAGGTAGTAAATGAGACGAATTATAATTCAATACCGGCTACTACGGTTTGTTTAATTAGATCAAAATTCAAAAACAAAATAATTTAGAAATTATTTTTAATTGTGAGAGGCTCCCTTGTGGGACGGCTATGTACAATGACGAAAACAATACCTACCTGTGAAAAGATAAATTCGGCGGTCAATGTTTGAGCTTATTTCTCCACACATTTGACACTGTCGTAGCATATTGAAAATTCGCAGATTTCTAAAAGTACGTTAACAAAAACAAAAACTACTGGGTAAAAAACACTGAAAAGTTCACTTCGGGCTTGATTCCGACTTCAAACACACCGTAAGCTAAACGTAGTACGCTATAAAGGACCAAGGGCCATCGCGGGAGGGGTGGTGGGCCGGACGGCTCATTTCATTTTGGAAAACTAGCAGCGACGTTGCCAATAGTTCTAGACGTTCAGCACATTAAACAGTAAACACATGTCCTTTAATAGTAACGCATATATCCTCTGGTTAATAACATATTATTACGCATGCTTCTTTTAAAAATTAATACTATAATTAATTAAAGAATTGAATTTATTGATATCCGCGTGAAGGTTTTTTAAAAGTCACCTTTTCTGCAAATCAAACTAAGCAGATAGGCGCAAATTTGAGATGTGGCAATGTCGCCTTCTCTATCTCAGTTGGTTTTTACAGTACGTAGTCAACCTACCATTGTTTGATCGGGTTAAAATGCACAATGTGATATCTGTTCTTACTAAATCTATGACCCTGTCTCATTTTTTTCCAAGCATGTCTTATTTTTGCCCCAACGACAGGAAAAAAATGAGGGACACGGAAGAATTTATTTTTTTTATTAAAGAAATACTTGTTTTTATGACATTTGGTGAATATAATGTAATTTCCCGTGAAATTTTACCCACTTTAGGTATTTTTTTAATGGGAAAAAAATAAAAAGATATGTAAAATGTCCCATTTTTACCCCACCGCGCACTAGTAGATACCGAGATATACATTTTTCTTTCTAACAATAAGTAAAAAATAGAAAACTGAAAGGTGGAGGACCTTTCAGAGCTCATACTTGGAGAATTTTTTTGAGGTGTCTACCAACCTTTTTTCAGAGTATAAAGTGAAAGAAAAAAGTCGATTTTTTTGACACACCCTGTTGATTATAGAAACACATATTAAAATCTCGATAAAAAATTAACACTTGAAAGAGAACCACCCGTTTGTTTGTTTGAATTTCACTGCAAAAATATGTTTGAAATTTATGAGCTCACACAGAAATCTCTATCTATTTTATTATTCATAAAATTATTGTGCCGGAATACATTTTTAAATAAAATAGTGACTGCATAATGTTTTTTCATAAAAACTAACGTGAGAGTTACATTTTATAGGTAACGTTTTCATTTTACATTTAAAAAAATATATAAAAGTTCCATATAAAAAGTTTTATATGGACGGCCAAAGTATCTATTATATGGCAAAGCCACGCTCCTACATTTTTTGTTTTATTTTCTGTTGACCGCAATTCTGATTTTTGCGGAGTTTCGTAGTGCCTGAACGTGCTTAATCGTATGTATAGGAATGTTGACAAACAGGAGAATTCATGACGTTTTACGATAAGGGGCTATAGGTAAATATGAATTGTCAAAGGTTTAATCGTCATAATAAAGTAGAATTTTTGATGATTGTTTATATAAACACGAACCCCTTACTCAGACAAAATATTTTTTACAATTAGATCCCTGTTACGTCTCTTACTGAAGAGACTGTTATTTATCCGTCAAAATATAATATGTCCCAAAATGCTTTTTTTTTTTTTTTATTTTTAAGTTTGGTTAAGTTTGTTTTTTTTGCGCTGGATGTATACCATGATAGTAAGACCCAATTGAATTACTTATGAGCAGTTGCCTGCTGTACACAAAAAACTAGGAAGCAACGGACGGCAAGGCTAAAACTATGCAAAGTCCAGAGACTAGCGTGTGTTTGCATCACAGGAGCCATGAGAACCTGTCCACAAGCAGCAATGGAGGTCATTCTAGATTCTAGACCTAACACCAATGCACATTGTCATTGGTAGATATGCCAATGCGACCAATGATTAGAATGGTCCCTAACGGAATTAGTACTGGGAGAATTGTCAGATCAGGAGCTTGGAACACCCCTCAAAAAGGGACAATTACCACTTCTGCAAACTCCCCAATGGACGAATATGCCAAGAACTGTACACAACTTTGACAAACATATCAATGTAGTATTGAGCAAAAAAGTTATTGGGGTAAGAGCGAAACGCTTTGGCCCAGCAGTTAAAAGGACCATACCATAACATGGCATACTGATGCTTCCAAAACCAATACGGGAACAGATCGGAGTGTTTGGGCCGGGAGAGCCTAGTATATATACTCCGAACAGAATCGGCATCTTAACTGTACCTACAGGCAGAAATCTTTCGCTATCGAGATTATATGCGTGTACAACTTTAGTTTAAGATAGGAACTATCGGAAACAGAGCATAGGACATCTTATGCTGATAAGTCACAAGCAGCGTTAAAGGCGATAAACTCAGTATCAATAAATTCGAAATCGGTCAAAGAATGCATAGAGAAGCTGAATAAATTAGGCAAAGAAAACAAAGTTCTCCTACACTGGATGCCTGCTCACCAAAGGATAGAAGGCAATTGCGCAAAAAGCAAATAATCTAGCTAGGAAAGGAGCGAACACTCCACTAAATGGACCAGAACTGTTTTGCTTTCCAAGTGGTAACCAAATCAAGGCGGAACTCAAGAAACTTGGAAGATTCCATCCGCAAACCTGGAATGGAAATCTTGCAATGTCTAAGACACTCGAAGAAAGTTCTGAAGGCTTATGATCAAGAAAAATCACAGATCTTCCTGGGTCTGAGTTAAGAACAATCTTCGGGATTTGTCACGGGGGTTTTTTTAACAGGACACTGTTTCCTCAATGAACACCTCAGCTAAGAATTTGAAACTAAGAAGAAACGGCGAAGGCAGATTCTGTGGGGAAGCATGGGGAAACAATTCAGCTTACACCTTTTCACTGAGTCCGCCGAGACGAACAACTATTTCGTGCCATGAATTTTGTTACGACTGATATTGGAGATGGAGAACTTTACCCTCTATTAAAACCGCCCCAGATACTGGCTTTTGTCAAGCCCTGGGACTGTATGATGAGGTTATGATATCAAGAAAAGGTGGGGCACAATGGATCTGTAAGGCTCGAAGTGATTAACCCCCCTCCCACTCATTCTAAATTCTATAAACTTCGAAAACCTACAAGGCCAGTATACATAGGGGGTGCCACCAATTTTTTTCCTTTAATTGTGGTGAAAATATCGTTCACGAAAAAAAAATCTTAATTTAAAAAAAAAAAAATTCCAAATTTAAGCTATCGGCATTAACGTTTTATGTAAAAAACTGGCTAGGTATATTTTTACACACATGAAGACCCAGGAAGCGGTAAAGATAAAGGATTATACCTACTATCCGGCGCTCTCCTCAGCTACATCTTTAGACAACTCTATTTTGAAGATTTGATGGTCAAACGTTCAACAAAAATATTCCTTAGTTGGGTAAAAATTCTCGAAACTAAAGATACAATTTAAAATTTCTTTACAACATGGAAATAGCTTGAAGTTTTGTGATTACAGTGATATATAATTTATATGGTTTTGTAACAAGTTGCTCGCTATTTTGTGGCATGTAACAAGTTGCTAGCTATTTTGTAACACGTGTGGAATTTTTGGTATGGCTTAACACGACAAGATCGGACTAAGCCTTAGATCAGATTTCTGGAGTATAATATACAGGGTGTCCCAGAAATAAGTGCAAATATTTTAAGGGGTGGTAGATCTGGCCAAAAGAAACATATTTTCTCTTTACCATTTTTAAAATAAATTGAAAATAACCGAGTTATTTAACTTTGAAATTTTATAAAAATAATCGCAACATTTTGAGAACGCCGCGCCGGCAGATATCACCAACACCATCCAATTACCCGGATCAAGCCCACACATCTCAGGGTATATTTTGGACGCCTGTGTTGCGCATTATGGACACAGAAAGTATATTGCTTTAAAAAAAGTCACTAAAATCCACGCACCTGAGGAGTTTGGCAGAGATTGCAGAGGTGCCCATTGCATTTCTAATACTGTGATATTATTACAGAAAGTAAATAAAAAAAAACTTACCCAACATTAAAAAAAGATGCTTATGACAGATCGATGTAACTGTGACAGTTGGCAGTCTTTTTTGATACCCACTTAATTAAAATACACTTCACTGTGCTGCTTTACTTGTACATGCTATTATAATAACTACTAAAATAACAGTCCCCATTTCTAACACATTCTTTCCATATAGGCTTAATCACAATTTGAACCACTGATTTACAAAACACCTTGAAAAACGCACATTACTTTGAATACCTTTCTGAATGAATAAATGTTGAGAATTATTGTCTCTTGTCGCCACTTTACGAACTACTTTCAATGCAAGAAAATACATGTTTCACTCAACAATTTTAAATACGTATTTTGTTTTTTCGCAATTTTTTCGATGTATTTCAAGAATTTCATTGACAGCCGAACCGTCTGCCAAAAGTGCCGCGGTCAACTTAGCTCCTTAGCTCCTTTGAGGCGCCGCGCCGTCGTGGCGGGCTTGCGTCATACGATGTTAAGCAACGTTGCCGTAGTTTCAACAAATTCAAATTCTTATTAAATTTTAAAAATAAAACAGAAAAACGTGAAAACAAACAAAACACAAACGAATTGATTACTAATAAGGTCATAAAAAAGAAATTTCTAAAATGTTTATCGTAATTCAGAATTCAATATATCGAAAACAGCCCGACGAATATTCCTAATTTTTTGAGTAGATTTTTGTCTATGAATTTATAAATGAAGAATTTTTACTATGTAGAATGTGGATAACATAGGAGGTTGCAACACTGCAAGGTTTAGATACACCGTAGAGAAATTTCAGGTGAATAAACAAGTGGCACTAAAAAGTTTTTCAAATTTTCCGGAAAATGTCAAGAAAAATTTTAAATTTTCAACATTTTTTTTTCGCGAAAAAAACCTCATAGGCGTGTTTCTGGGGTTGAACTATACTACCAGTTAAAATATTTGTACTTATTTCTGGGACACCCTGTATATTTCCTTCAGCCACACACCCGGTTTACCCGACCCCTGAGAGCGACCCCAGCCTGTAAAAAAGTATTTTTAAAAAACCCCCCTGTAAAAAATATTTTTAAAAAAACAGTATTAATCAAGCGAAACTTTATTAAACATCATCCTCATCATCTGTACAAATAATAACAAGAAAAGCAAGCGAACTTCTGCCGAAAAATGACTGAGTAGTTTCCGTTACACACGCTATACGCTATGTGTTCCATTACCATTCATAAAAAGGGTACGTACGGTAGACGTACTCTGACGTAGATTGGGAAATTCGATTGATAAAGCTGAGTTACAGACAGACAACGTTTCAGTCCAGTATTTATGCCTTGCGATTTTGTGCCCGGGGTTATTGCGAAAGTACCAGTGAGCCTGTGCGTTTGTGAAGTTTAGTTTTAGTTCTTGTTGTTCCAAAAAATATTTTCGGAAAATTTTATTTATTATTGTAAGTTATACATTTTTGTTGATTAGTGACTTTTATTCTGCTTTTAATTTTCTTCTGTTTTTTTTTTAATATTTTGGGTTATTGTTTGTTAAACAACAACATAGAATCACACACGATACAGGGTGAGCCTTAAATAAGAGCAAATATTTTTAGGGGTATTTTATTTCGACCCCAGAAACACGTCTGAGGGTTTTTTTCGTGAGAAGGAAATTTTGATTTTTTTAATGTTCTATTTTTTTTAATTTTCTGTTAAGAAATCTTGACAGTATACTATCTTGATAATATGACAGTATATAGAAATCATGATATGGCAGCATACAGAAAAAATCCAATGGTTCTAAAAATTTAGCAATTTTTTTTTTAATTTTCAAAGTAAAATAATTGGTCTTTTATTTTGCTTTTAATTTAATTTAATTTTTTCTTTATTTTGAGTTATTGTTTGTCAACCAACAATATAAAACCACACAATACACAGGGTGAGAGCTAAATAGGTGCAAATATTTTAGGGGTGTTCTATTTTGACCCCAGAAACATGTGTAAGATTTTTTTTTGAAATTTTTTTATTTTTCGATTTTTTTTAATTTTCACTTAAAAAACATAATATCATGATAATATGACAGCATAGAGAAAGCATGATATGACAGCATACAGAAAAAATCCAATGGTTCTAAAAATTTAGCAAAATTTGTTTTTAATTTTCAAAGCAAAATAACTCGGTTATTTTGGACTTATTTGAAAAACGGCAAAGAGAAAATATGTTTTTTTATTGAGATCTACCAGCCTTGAAAATATTTTGTACTTACTTAAGACTCACCCTGTATTAATTTAAATAATAAAATATTTTTACTTTATCTTATTTTTATATGATTATTATTACAACCAAACCAAACCAAACCTTCCTATTAAAATTGAGAGCTCATACTTGAAGAGAATTTTTTTGAGGTGTCTACCAACCTTTTTTTTAGTACAAAGTGAAAAAAATAGTCGATTTTTTTGACCCACCCTAAGGGACATACTGTATATTTTAATTGCCTAATATATTACTATTTGCTAATTTACTCAGTGGTTTCTGCATCATGTATTTAAAATTTAATATGTAAAATGTTATCCTACGAAATCTATTTATCTTTATAGCTTTTTGAAGTTCACATGCGCGACAAAACAATAAGTTTGAAATTAGTCACAGTACTAAAACAATATGGAACATTACTTATTGTCAGGCAATTTTCAATTATTATACACACATACCTAATGTTACTTTATTGCTGTGTGAGTAAACTCTTACTGCAATTAGTATTTTACGTACACATAAATACCGATAAGATCTGTTGTTAATGTCACCTAGTTTTTGTGTTTTTACGGCCAAGTCGATAATAAATCTACTTTCGAGTAATAGTAAAATTACGTCAATAGTTTTAAACAGCGTACACACTATACCAGAAACAATTCGAAACATGTCAAGGTCACATTTCGTCGCCTAACTTTGAACGCATTTCGATTTATTTCTAGTTGTCTTGGCCCACTTCGGTTTGCTTCGACCTACTTCGATTTTTAAAAGCGCCTGAAAACTACTCGTGGTAAGGGCGAGAGGGGATTTTTTTGCGTTTTTTGTTGCCTCATTCAATTTTGTTTTGATTTGAGTTATTTACAAAACGTGGCGGTATCTGTGCCGGAGGCAAAGGATTTTTTTTCATAAATCTCAGTGAAATACGTAAACCTAGACGTTTCTAAAATATGTAGCTGTTGTTACGATGATATTCCCTCAATCGTTTTATGTTATATTGATATATATTCCACAGAATTAATATTTGAACACGCGTTTATTATACCGGGTTGTTCACCACATACGACACGGAGTATTGTAGCTAAACGATTATATTTTTACAAATTTCAAGTTTTGGGTTCGATGAAGGACTATTAGAGGTACAATTTAAAAATAACTTTACAAGATACAGAGTGTCCCAAATAAGTAAAAAATATCAAAGTTGTATTTTTTTAAATGGAACACCCTGTATATTATTACATTTTCAGTATCTACGATTAAAATAAAGGTAAATTTGATTAAGGTTTATTATACTTAAACCTTACCGTTTTTGAAATATTTTCAATTTTGTGAAATTGCAGTAAAAATTTTAAGGCTTCATTTCTCCAAGGGTATCAAAGTTTTTAATACCAAATATTTACTGAAGTTTATTTATTGATCAGTTACTGTGATGCAATAATAAAAATAATACTACTTTATACAGAGTGTCTAAAAATTTATTTTAAATAATTTCTACCTTTAAACGCCAATAACTTCTTTAATTTAAATAGAACGCCCTGTATATTTTAGAAGAATCAGATGCACAATTTAATTGTCTATCAAATTGTATTATACCATGTTTACCTATCCCTTCAAGTTTTCGTAGAAAATGCATTTTCTTATAATTTAGACCTCATTTATCAATATACCCATGGAATATTGACATTTTATTATTGCCACCTATGGAATATTGACCTCATATGACATTCTAGTAATATTATCGTTTTCCTAAAAACGATAATGTTGTATGCAAAAAGAAAACTATTTAAATCTCTATAAAAAGTATACCATTAATTAAATATAACACCATTATTTATCCAAATAAATGTGGATTTGAGTCAGAAATCAATATAATAATAAGTTATCAAAATTAAAGTCTCTTTTGTTATAAATAAGCATTAATTAAAAAATGAAATATCATTTTTAAGGCGTTACTTTTTATCATACTGTCTAATACCCATACAAAATTCAGTTTTTTAGTATTTGGAGCAATTATTATTAATCAACGCAGTCAGTTAATGTAGTTTGAATACTGAAATCATATTAATTGGCCCTCTTTAATAAATATTTAAACGATTTTTTTTTTATTTTTAATGAAATAAACGAATTATATTCACAATATTAGTATCTGTACTTTTTAAAAATCTGGTACATCTGCAATTTCACAAAATTGAAAATATTTCAAAAACGGCAAGGTTTAAGTATAATAAACCTTAATCAAATTTACCTTTATTTTAATCGTGGAAACTAAAAATGCAATAATATACAGGGTGTTAGGTTTAAAAAATACAACTTTGATATTTTTTACTTATTTGGGACACTCTGTATCTTATATAATTATTTTTAAATTGTACCTCTAAATAGTCCTTCATCGAACACCAAGACTTACAGTTTAAAAAAATTTCACCGCTTAATTATTATTTTATTGTTACCCAGCCACAATAACTGATCAATAAATAAACTTCAGTAAATATTTAGTATTAAAAACTTTGATACCCTTGGAGAAATGAAGCCTTAAAATTTCTACTGCAATTTCACAAAATTGAAAATATTTCAAAAACGGTAAGGTTTAAGTATAATAAACCTTAATCAAATTTACCTTTATTTTAATCGTGGAGACTAAAAATGCAATAATATACAGGGTGTTCAATTTAAAAAAATACAACTTTGATATTTTTTACTTATTTGGGACACTATCTTGTAAAATTATTTTTAAATTGTACCTCTAATAGTCCTTAATCGAACGCAAGACTTACAGTTTGTAAAAATCTCACCGCTTAGCTACAATACTCCGTGTCGTATGTGGTGAACAACCCTGTATGTATAGTGGATATTTAGGAAGAAAACTTTTCACTTAAACTGCATGAATATAATTACAATATTTTTATGATTTACGGCCTTTAGGTTTGTTTACGGCCTTAATTGATTAATATAACAGTAGTATTGCTTGATGAGTAATACTGGTAACATTATCAATATATCCGCTTGTGAAAATTATTAATTGACCCGATGTCAACAAAAGTATGGTCCACGGACATTATTTAAAAGCAATGTTCTTTTATTGTTCTTAAGAAAAATCAGCAAACGATACTTTTATTAGCAACTAGGATGGTTTGATATAAATCCATTCAACTAATATTTATTATACCAGGGATTTAGACGATTAAAACTAGAAAAACAAAACCAAATTCGTACATTAAACATTGCCACAGACAACAGTATAAATGTTACTTTACCATAACCAGAAATAATAAATATTAACGATTTTTTAACTAATTTTGTGTATATTTTGTTCATGAGGCGCAATACCGTCGATTATAAGCCGATAAATGGTAGACCGCTAGTTAGTTACTGTTTTATATGTTTTTTACGATATTGTAATTAATAATATAACTAAATATTCTTTTGTAACCTTCGAGGACTAGCTAATTTAATTTATCATCGGTAACTGTTTTTATATCAGTTTTTCCATGTAACTTTTTATTGTTAATCTGGGTTAACAATAAAAAACAAACAACCAATCACGGCGGGTCTCGATCGATTTCAGGAAACGTGGGAACTAATTTTTATAACACGGGCTTATATTTATCGTACTATTTTCAGAAATGTCTTGCGAAATGTTTCACGAAATATTTTCAGAAATATTTCGTAAAACATTTTGGGGATAGTGTAGCGGCTGTTTATGGTTTTAATTTCAACTCAATACCTCAAAATCAAAATATATAATTTTTATGAGTAAACTAGCGTGTACCCGCGACTTCGTTAGCGTCGAATTAATCATTTGGAATCGTGATGATAAAGCAAAGCAAGAATTTTCATTAACATACAAACTGGATAAAATTTTCTCACATTTATGTCATCATGAGACAAAACAATATGGCTATATTATTATATAACTTGGTAATATCTGAGAGGTAGTTTCATCTCGTTGGAATTTGACTTTCGAAAAATCCGTACCCAACTTTTCGGAACACCCTGTATGATTTTTTTAAAAAATTTCAAAATATGTAAAAAAACAAAATAAATTATGCGTGTCCAAGCGTTTTCCCGAAAGACTAACCGTTTTTTAAATAACTAATATTGTAATATTTGAGGGACGTTTTCACCCTCTTGGAATTTGAGATTCGAGAAACCCCTCCTTATCGAACCTCTACACCCCACAGTCAATTCGTTTGCCAAAAATCAGCTTTAAACGTCAAGCAGTTTAAGCAGAATCGTGATTACTCAATGGTCATATTTTATGAAACACCCTGTTTAAATTTTTAAAAAATCTTCAAATATGTAAAACAATGAAATAAAATATACGTGTTTAAGAGTTTTTCCGAAAAACTCACCGGTTTTTAAATAAAAAATATTCTAATATTTGAGGGGTGGTTTCACCCCCTTAGAATTTGAGTTTCGAAAAATCCCTTCTTATAGAAACTCTACACCCTAAAGCCAATCCGTTTTCCAAAAATCTGTAATGTAAAAAAACAAAATAAAATATACGTGTTTAAGCGTTTTTTTCGGAAGCTTGACCGTTTTTTAAATAAAAAATATTGTAATATTTGAAGGGTGGTTTCACCCCCTTGGAACTGGAATTTCGAAAAATCCCTTCTTATCGAACCATATGCCAAAATTGAGCTTCTTACGTTGAGTGGTTTGAGCAGGATCGTGATTAATCAGTGAGTCAGTCACTTAAGAATTTTATATATTAGTATAGATTCTATACTATAAAAGAACATAACCTTTCACAAGTTAGTATTTTAGACAGTAGCCTACAATAGGGTTGGTATATTGCATCTGGAGTCTCTTGTCTCGTCTACTTCAAACACAGGTATTATTCTCAACTATAAACCCTTAGGGTTGAAAGTCTACCTACAAGTGCACTAATAAACGTTAATACTAAACCAGAACGATTACCTAGTCGTCAATAATAACACCAAATTACCTCTCAATTTCAAGTAGCCTCTTCGAAATACACCCCCAATAAACACCCCTTAAAATTAGATTTTATAGCTGGCTTTGTGATGAGGAGCCAGCCATTCCTCTAAGCTTAAATATTTCTCGAGACATAAAACTAAAATCCCAACCGTTTGAGACTCTCGCTTGACGGAGGAAAGTTGATACTTTCCGTTGTCTGATTTTGAGTCCTGAAAGTGGAAATCTCTGTTTTTAAAGTTTAGTTTTCCTTTATCTAATTTTCTTTATTTTATTGATGTTTAACAGAATTGCGGTGCTTATAAGTGAATGGTGTAAGTATTAGTATGAGGAATGGGCATACTAAAGACTGTTAGTTCAATCAAAATATCGTTGATTATACAGGGTGAGTGTGAAATAAGTGCAAATATTTTCAGGACTGGTAGTATTTCGATAAAAGAAACATATTTTCTCTTTACCGTTTTTCAAATAAGTCCAAAATAACCGAGTTATTGACGTTTGAACATTAAAAAAATAGTATATTGTTTTATTAGGAGTAAAAATGACACTTTTTGTGACGAGGCTATACGTTTGGCATAGAGACGAGGCACAAAAAGTCATTTTTACTCCGAATAGAACATGCTATTTTTTTCAAACGCCGCAAATAATTTTTTAAACAATTTCAAACGTTCCAAATAATATAAAAAGGTTTATTAGTCATACCTTGTATGAAATTATATATGATTTTGACATTTATGTCAGCTTAATAATATATTTTCGTACTTTTACGCTTAGGCGTAAAAGTGCTTTAGTTTTATGTCTAGGCGTTAAAATGACTTTTTTATATTGTCAATCACGTCGCAAAAATTATTACTTTTGTGACATTTGAAAAAATATATATTTATTTAACTTAATTAAAAAAAACTGAGAGTCAACGGATTTTTTTTTGTATTTTTTTATTTTTTAATTTGTTAAGATCAAAAATATACAGGAAAATTAAAAAAATGGCACGATTTTCAACACCTTTTTTTGTAAAAAAATTCTCGTAGACGTGTTCGTGGGTCGAAATCCTCCACCACTAAAAATATTTGCACTTAATTAAGGCTCACCCTGTACGTATAGTGATTACGAAAAAAAAAAATATTATTTATATTCATTAAAATTTTGACTATTTCATAAAGTTTCCTGTTCCAACTATTTAAATTATCATCAGCGTTACAGTGTTGCAGCTTCATTGGAAAAGTAGTGACATATTTGTCTTTTTGAATGGAACACCCGGTATATTGCTTATATTTTTGAAAAGTTATATTATTTCCCATATTTTACTGCTAAACTTACTATCCTGTCTGGCCTAATTGTAACAGTATGTTGAAAGCTGAATTGGGATATCATTACAGGATATTAAAAATATTTTTTTACACGTCAAAAGTATTAATTTTTGCGACGTGATTGACAATATAAAAAAGTCATTTTTCTACGACTAGCCTAGAAAATGCAGTTTGACACACGGAAAACTCGATCTGAAACTGGCGTTTTGCAAACTGTTGACATGTGCCAATTTTAACATTTTTAACCTCCAATGTTTAGCTGAAACGCCAAACCATAGACAAACAAATAAAATGAGACTGACACATCTCATGGTAAAGAGTGGGACCGCGTTCCCGTAGCGCAACTCAGAATAACAATTTTGAAACCAATTAGCAGGACAATGGCAGGACGTACGTCTTTATTGCTATCTTTCTTTATTATGTGTGCTTTATATGAAAAAGAAAGAGATAGGTATAAAACGTATCGTAAGACATTATCGCACATTATGGCTGGCGGAAAATTTAAATTAGCCATTATTAGTAGTATTCTTTCATTCTGAAACTGAAAATTTTCACTTAAACTGATTTATTCCCTATACCACGTAAAGGTAACAAAAATCATGGTGTAGGGAATAAATCAGTTTAAGTGAAAATTTGCAGTTTCTTTCAGAACGAAAGAATACTACTATTATAAGGGAAATTATAAAAAAAGCAAAAATTGTACTGTTTTATAAATATATTTATTTATACATAAAAACAAATAAACTTTTTATAATATAATAACAAAAAATAACAGTGTTTATTCCACCCACCTACCAATTTTAAATGCGGAAGAACTGACTGTTGCAGGAAACGATCTGCCAATTTTTTTAAAGGACATTAAAAATCTCATTTTCGAAAAAACTGCCTAATTGCCATAACAAAGTGAATGAAGCAAAGAAGCAAAGAAGACTTTACGAGAATCATGATCCTGAACCATTTTGAAGTCCAGTTTTAATCCTAAAACAAAAGTAAAATAGGTATATTAATAAAGTTTCTGGTTACTATAAACCAGCTATAAACTACCTACCCAAAAAATGAAAAAAATTAATTGTATTAATTTGTTATGTTAAGAAAGGTTCGAAATATTTTTGACACTACTACTTCTACTTTTTCTTAATAAGATGATAAATATAACTACTTACTTTTATTTTACTGGGTGTCTTTAACATATCTATCAGAGAAAGGGGGCACCAATACATATAGAAAATAGATGATACTGGCTCCTGCAGCAAATAAAATATCAAATAGTATAACCTAAAATTATAAGTAACAAAATATAAATACCTATATGGAACAAAGGAATTTGTTCCCTATCCATATTCATAAATCAATAAAATGGAGAGTTTAGAAAAAAAGGTAAATCACCAAAAGAAAAATTAACAAACATGACGAATTGTCATGATGTTATCATCTTGGTTGTCATGATGACGAAAACGAAAGGCGATTGTTCTAATTTCTATTTAGAAATTACGTTTTATATGGCTGCTTCTTTCTCTCTTGTTATGTTAGAATGAGATAGTGGGCCCAATAGACGCAATGCGCAGATCAACATAAATAGAACGAAATTTTGCGTTCAGAGTTGGGCTACGGGAACGTTGTCCCTCTCTTTGCCATTTAATTTGCCAGCAGGGCCAGTCAACTGAGATATACGACCTTGAACGATCTTTTTTTGGGGTAGTAATTTCCTGGGGCGCTAGATGGCGTATTTTTATTTTAATTTTTCTAGTTGCCTAACAATTGCGTACAAAATTGTTTTTATAGTTGCCTAAATAGGCCTATTAATTATGTTCTGTCATTGTTCTGTATGTCAAATCAGTTTTCCGTTTCCGGCTTCCTCCTTCCTCTTCAGTTGTGTTTTGCAATTGAACGGAGATGTGCGTTTCGCTGTTTTCTGGTTGTTTGGCTGTGTTTTTTGCAATCTTCATTTTACAATCTTGATTTTGTATATTTGAATTTTTTTGAACTTTGTTTTGTGTTTGATTTTTAAGATCTTTATTAAAGGTAAGGTTTAAGTTAAAGGTCTTTTTTTTATCTAACAATTTTATTTAATAATCCGAGAAAGTGAGGTGAGGTAACCTAACCAAGTCCAAATATTCGTGAATTTTTTTTTAACAATGTAATATTTACAACGCCATATATTTTTACAAAAAAAAATTGATCAACTCCATATTTTTGTACATAAACTCCACAATGTGATATTACACAATTGTTCAAGTCCATATGTAAAAAATACACGTAAATAAAACATTGTTTCAAATGGACGTCACTTTCTCTTGTATTCCAACGATATTTGTTATGTGTTCTTAAATCTGGTACTATAATAAATATTATACTTTTTAATCTGTTGTTTTATTTGTTTGTAAAATGTTTCATGGTATAATTTTCTGTAAATTAAAATAAATTATTTATTGTAGGTTTTTATGCACATACAATGATATAAGCAAACCAGTTACAATAGTTTAACCTGGTTTAACCTTTATATATAAATCCTTGTTTTTTACCATTTGACTTGTTTGCCAGCTTGGGACCAATCAGATGACTACACATTATTTTGTAGAAATCTGATTGGCTCTAACTGGCGAACAAGTCAATACGTCTTGCTTAAAAATAAATTGCATCTATTTAAATTTGCCGCCACATTTGTTACTTTCCTGGGTGGCTAGATGGCGCCACTTCAATATACAGATTACAGATTTCTTTACAAATTTGAAACCGTTTTGAAACTAAAAAATGCATGGGAGTTAGCGTTCTTCTTTAGTGTGTTCTGTGTTTGCCAGTCTCTTTTTATTTGTTTGTCTATGCGCCAAACGCAACGAAGCCGCCAGCAAAGTGTCATCATGACATTGCAAATTATTTCACAAAATTGGCAAAAACTGAGTGAGTGTGCTGCTAATTTGTAGTCGTAGAAAAAATAGCGTAAAAAACTCGTTCGTAAACTTCTTTGTACACTCGTTCGACTTGTGGCTCTTGCCTGCGGCTCGAGCCAATAAACTGTTGAACTCGTGTGCAAAACGTCGTTTTCGAAACCTGGTTATCAAACTGACATAGAGCAACATAGAGTATGAAATCTGAGAGCGTAACGTAGTTTCTCACTATATAATTCCAAGGTATTACTTTTAAATTTGTAATAATGATTTTCATTTAAATTTGATCGAGTACAATCTGAATATTCTCTTACCGATTATTCAAACCAAACTTAAATTGTCAGAATTACCACCATACTTGTTCGCTGTTTTCGTATTAACTATTTTGGGTATCTACAAATGGAAATGGAAGCTACAACTTCATGGTACTTATAGTATACCATTTTAGACGCACAATTCAGCAGTGTTTTCCACAATTTTGGGGTTTATTACAATTCTTTTTCCATATAACTGAAAATACTTTTTTACCACTCTGTATAGGCTGTTTTAAGCAAAGTTTGTTTTTGTTTGTGTTGCAGAAAAACAATGCACCGAGAAGCTGTGGCCGTTTTATTGATGGGCTGCCTTTTGGGGTTAAGTGTCCGGACATCGGACACCAAGGCCGTGGAAAAGAAAGATGGCCGACCGGATATTGCGGCCGCGTCGGACAGCGCCGGACAGCGTCCGGGGAAACTTCAAAAACGAAGTTACGCCAACTACAGACTGATAGATCGAAACTATATCACCCTCTTGGAAGCTTCCCAGGTACGTTTCTTTTTATTAAGTTATTTGTGAGTATCCTCGACTGTCATCGTATATTTAGGTTTTACTTTGAGAATTCTATACCGTATGATAAAAAAAAGAGTGAAAGACGGTTGGGGCATGAGAATTTATGATAATTTTGGCCAGACCAATCTCTAGACTACTACAAAATTAACTTTTCAAAAATCAACACTACTTATAGAAAGATCTATTTCCAAAAAATATTTTTTTTTCCAACGTCACAAAAGCATTAATTTTTGCGACGTGATTGACAATATAAAAAAGTCATTTTAACGCGTAGGCATAAAAGTAAAGCACTTTCATGCCTAAGCACAAAAATACGAAAATATATTATTAAACTGACATCAAATTCAATGAGCGTAACCGTAGTTTCTTCCTATACAGGGTATCCCAGAAATAAGTGCAAGTAGTATAGTTCAAACCCAGAAACACAATGAGGTTTTTTTCGCGAAAAAATGTTTTGAAAATTCGGGATTTTTTGAAATTTTTTTAAACATAATTTCTTGATAATATGGCAACATAGGCAGTAGATTAAATTTACAAGAAAAAAAAATCCAGAAAAGATCCAGTGGTTCTCAAAATTTTAGCAAAAAATAATTTGTTTTTGGAAATTTTCAAAGTAAAATAGCTCCGTTATTTTGGATTTATTAAACGATAAAGAGAAAATATGTTTCTTTTATCGAGATCTACCACCCCTTAAAATACTTGCTCTAATTTCTGGGACACCCTGTATAATTACATACAAGGAATGACTTTTAATAACTACAAAAGTCATTTTTACTCCGAATAAAACAATATATTATTTTCTCGAATTTTCTACTACACCATTTAAAAATAATTTTTACCCAATATAAAAATAAATTGCAACCACTAAACAATAGTTGACTCACCCTGTATAAGATTGTTTACTTTTTTTAATTAAACATTATTTTACTAAGGCACGATCCAAACAATAATTGATTGTGAATAAGCTGATTTAAATGTATTATGACTATTGTACTGTGTACGGGTAACCTTTTATATTACTTTTTTATTGCCATTTTTTCTCGTTGCTTAAGAATGCCAGAAGCGGATGACTCTATAGATCCTATTGTGCAGTAATCAGTAGATCCGATCAAAAAATCAAGCCATCATCTCTAGAAATATCAAGGATTAGTTTTTCATTATAAGTTATACCGTTAAAATGAACTATTTGAAAGGCAAATTTTTTTTCTAGCGAATATTTTACCAAAGACATTTAGTTACAAGATTGGTTAGTTTAACATCTTAGCAAAAAAAAAACAATAATTCAACACAATACATCAAAACACGCATTTCGTTAATCATTTTAGCATGATGTCAACAGGGAACACTTAAAGGATGATTCACGGTACACCGGACCGTACCCGAGCCGGGCACGTTCCGTAAAGTAGACACCGAGCCACGTCCGGGCCTTCAATCACCGAGTGGACAACGGGGATCATGTCCGTGCCGATTATATTCTAGAAAACAGTGTTGCCGCAGTGGTACATTTGTACCAAATTTGATACTTTTAATTCTATTTGGTACAGTGGTACTACATTTTCAAATCCAGGATGATTCGGTACAATAATTATTTCCCAGGCGCACCGAAAATGAATAGATATTTAATAATTATCGTCGTTGATATTGCATTAAACGCGCTTACCGATACCATTCGGAGACAATCCGCATTAATTAACGACGTATTATAAACGTTGTAATGTCTATAGGGTTGCCTATATTAAATAACCCGAAGAAAAAACTTAAAAATTTGCTGTTTCTAACATGCTTCTATTTATTTTTTTTTTTTTAATAAAATTTAAGTTTTCCAAGTATCGTGTGTAGTATTAGAATTACTTACATTTCTTCAACCTATACTTATACTTGGGTTTTCTGAATTTCTATTTCATGTTTTTCGTCTCGATTTGTGTCTTTCTCCAGGAAGTTTTTTATGTAGAAATTTATGAAGAAATTCACAACGACCAAACCGGTTAAAGTCATTTGCAGATGTATTTTGTTGTGCTTTAAAAAATTGTACCAAAGTGGAACATTTTTAGTTTATAATGTGGTACGCGCTAAAAGTTGGGTGCGGCAATACTGCTAGAAAACACTCGCTATAGGCCCGTAGACGAACGAAGTATTTAGCCACGGCGGCTCATTTATGTTTGCCGCAACGGGGCCGGAACGTAGCGGATCCGAAGAAAAATGTACACCGACATTTCTTGGACGGGGCACGGACGCGTTCCGGCGAAGCTCGGACCGTGCTCGGCTTAGCATGAATGTATAAGTATAAATAACATTTGACAATGTTTGGCCGTGCCTTCACCGTCGCACGGCTCCGGCCCGTCACGGTGTACCGTGAATCATCCTTAAGAGTCTATTATGCTGTACCAAAAAATATTATAGTTTTAAGAACTCTCGTGTGGAAGCTTTTGTGATTTGTCACACGGTGGCGCTTTTGAACATAATCGAAGCCTGAAAATGCTAATATTTTAAATTTTGAGGACTACGCGCGGCGATATTTCGTACGGTGTTGCCAAAACATATTTTATTTCTCGATATTTAAAGAAATATGTATTGATTATATATTTCGTATTCGTTAGTACATGAGGCATTTTTTGTACCTTCTAATAAAAATTACTTCTATTCCAATAAAAAATTAACTAGTATGATTATGTGTTATCTGTGCTAGTATTAGGAAACTGGAGTAAATACGGAGAATATTAATTCGTTCTCTAAGAGGAGCACTACTAAGTAATTTTTTAAAATTCGACCCATATGGGGATGTAATTAGATAAAGGGGTGTAATTATACAAAAAAAATCTGTACCTACTAGGAGTATGAACTTTTGCACAGATGTGGCGCATTTGAACATTGATAAGCGATTTTTGGAAATATATAGCCTAAGGGTAGTGAAACTGGGGGGTGAAATTTTGTACAAAAAATGTTAGTTCTAGGAGTATGAAATTTTGTACAGAGTTTCCTTAAGTGACGAAAGTGAGTACCTAAAAGCTAATTTTTGACATTCATCCCCTAGAAATAAGGGATGAAAATTTGTACAAAAGTTTTTTACAATCGGTTTTAGAAGTATGAAATTCTGCACAGACGTTCCTTATGTAACGTAATTTGGCAGTAAGTAGCACTTTTTGGAAATTCGCCCTCTAAGGGTGTGAAATGAGGGGTGAACGTTCTGAAACAATTCTGTTGAAGGAATATGAAAATTTGCACAGAGGTTCCTTATGTAGCGTAATTGAATAATTAGGGCAATTTTTGGAATTCATTCCTTAAGGGGGTAATATAAAAGGTGAAAATTTGTATAATTTTTTATGTAAAATTCGTTCTAGGACTAGGAGTATGAAATTCTGTTCAGAGGTCCCTTAAATGATGAAAGTGAGTACCTAGAAGCGAATTTTAGGCATGCATCCCCTAAAAAAAGGGGATGAAAATTTGTACAAAAATTTGTTAAAATCGGTTTTAGAAGTATGAATTTTGCAGACGTTCCTTATGTAACGTAATTTAGCACTAAGAAGCAATTTTTGGAAATTCGCCCTCTAAGGGTGTGAAATGAGGGGTTGAACGTTCTGTGGTTGAACGTTCTGAGTACGGTAACCAAAACTGTAACACGGGAATTATATAAGATAATATTATATGTAAACTGGCGGAGTGCGGAAAGACTGATTATAGCAATAGATAAAATTTAAAACTATAATTTATAACTATTCAAGAAAGTACACACAAAACAAGGCAACGCCGCGCGTCTTTTCGTTCAATTCCGAGCAAAATAGCGACGCCCCACGAAGTTGCGATCAAAAATTTAATGAAAAGGAGATAAATAAATATAAGTCTCATAAGAGATGTGTCTCTTTACAATACATTACTCGACCCCTCCATAGTTACCCTGTGAATAAATTAGATAATTCTTCCTTGACAGGTATGGAGGCCAGCCACCTACACCATCCACAGGCCATACTACATTCCAGTATACTCCGTTCCAAATAGGTACCCTATTTTCTACCCACCTCAGCCCGCCTACCACAACACCGGAACCCCAGTTGACAATCCGCTTTATCCGCCCTACCGTGGACCACCTTACCTTCCACCTCAGGTACCTTCAAGTACTGCCAAGCCAGAGGATGTGGGGAACCGCTTTGGAGATGACAATGAACGAGATGACCGACCTGTATGGGGTGTGGTGAATGCAGGATCGATGGTGGGCATGCCATTGAGTAACAGTAAGTACCAGAAAGATAGTGTAATGATTTAGGATTTTGGTTAAGTACTACTAAAACTTAAGAAAGGTCCTTTGCGTAGTGGCTATGGGTATAGTGGCTATTATTACATTTATTCCTAAACCAAATCATCTCTGTAACGCGTATAATAAAAAATATCCGTATTTGTACTCACCATATGTCCTTCCTTCTACTTTTTTAATTATAGCACTATAAAAACTTGAAGGTCGCTTAAATGCAAAAACTGCAGAACAAAATCCAAACAATAAAGTAAGATTATGTTGTCATATTTGACAGAATATCAATTAAATTATGGAAACTTTTCAGGCACAAAACGGGTACGAAATCTGTAGATGTGAGCCACATCTGTTTCGTAAATGTTTCGAAAAATTTGAGACACTAAGATCTTTATTTCATATGCAAGGATATAGCTTATGTAGCGAAACCATATTTTGATAAATGTTTTGAAACAAAAAGCGATTTATGTTACGAAACATTTGTATCAAAAATGTGACGAAACTGTTTCGCAATGTTTTGTGTCTAAAAATACTACTTGGGTATTTTTTCCTGAATCAATTCGTTTATTAGGTACTATTTTTTTCCTTCTCTTGCAGACGGCCAGAATGAAAACGAACCTATACCGACCAGATCACCCATTCCTTCAGCACCACTGCCACCCTTGCAGCACGAGGGCACTACAAACGAAAACGCACCACCAGCAGCGGCTGCAATTGCCAGACCACAATCAACTCCCAGTCCACAAGTGGGTCCCAGCAACTGCGTCTGGGCTATAGTCACCTGCTGCTCAGCTAGCAATCCCAAAGATGTATCCAACACCTGTTTCGAACAAAGAGGATGTCCTGGACCCTTCTGGGGCTCCAGTCCATGCGAGAGTGACTTTGCCAGAGGTGCCATAGCTGCCGCCATGAATTACTACAGTAGTGGCAAATAGGGGGTTGAGTGTTGTTGGTTGGTACTTGAATGAGTTAGTATGGGCTTCTGTCAAAGCGTTACACAGTCGTCTCACGTGAGAACATGTCTCTAAAATTAACACTTTTAAGTTATTTGATAAGTTAAACTCAAAACTTTTCACCAGTAGCTATTTTGAGAATGAATTTAATCATTGGAGTATAACTTTACTTGATAGGAAGAATATCAAACCCTTTTTGTAAATAGTTTACCAAATATCAAATAGTCGTAACTAACCAACTTATTTGGTCGAATTTTTTTTTTAAACTATATACAGGGTGGCATAAAAATAGCCGTCTTAGTTGTCTAGGAACCAGAGCAGAGTTTTTCACGAGATGTATTCTTATGTGAGTCTGACAGTCTTGAATTGACTGAATTCATAGTGCAGCAGTTTTTGTGATGATTTTTTATGACTATTGTAAAGAAATATGCATTATATTGTTCTTTACAAAAAAATGTTTAACAATTATTACTATTTTTTCTGGTTCAGAGCATGGGACTCACATCATATTTTAGTGAGTTAGCTTACAGTCACTTAAAAAATAAATAAAAGAAGTTAAAACAAAATTAATTTTTGATTTTAATAAAGTTGCGTTGGTGGTGCATACATAAAATTGAAAAAATCAAATTTTAAAAGTGTTTTAATAATTCAAACATGACTTTGCTATGCTAGTAACCTACTTGAATTTGGTGTTAGTGCTATGCCCAGAACCACAGATATAGTACAGAAGATTTAAAAAATAGTAATACAATTTTACGTTAATCATGTTTAACGTATAATATTGTAAAAATTGTAAATTAAAAAATAAGTTTTTAACTGATTTTGTGTTTTAGAACAATATAATGCATACAATGTTCTATTGAACGATTTTAGATATACTTATTATACACATTATATGTGTATGACAGATCCTGATATACAGAGTGATCCGCACTGTTCTGCACATAAAAATAAATTAAAAAGTTCGTAAAAATTTGTTCGTACGTTCTAAAATCTTATTTATGTTTAAAATATTATCTGTATCTTAGTTTCGGAGATACAGGGTGTAGAAGTTTCATTTTTATTTCGACTTTTACCAAATAATTTCTGAAGAATCGTCAATATTTAGAGAAATTTGAGTTTTGAAGAGTAATAACTTTTCGTCCGTACCTGTATAAAACTACTGGGTGAAAAAATATACATTTCTGTGATTTTTTACGTAAAAAATGGCTCTTGGTAAAAATCGTTACTTCAGAAATTATTTGAAAAAAATCTCGAGATAAAAATGAAACTTCTACACCCTGTACCTGCAAAACGAAGCATTTTTAAAACATACATTTACATGAACTTCTTTACTTATTTCCATCTGCAGAATATGCTGCCGAAGTTTCCGGAGTACAGTTCGGACCACCCTGTATATGACACGCCAAGCGGTAATACAACAAAATATTAAATATTTTATTTCAAAAAAAAATTCTAACCTTGTTTCCAAGGTTAAATGTTTGATAAAAAAATAATTTTGTGTTAAAGACACAAAACAATCATATAAACAGCAACTCTACCAAAAAATAAAACAAAAAAATCAATCGAATGAAGATTAAATAACGATGGCATTCTATGTTCCTTAATAGAAATAAAATTAATTTTAGTTTTAAGCGATTATTTATTTTTATAACTTAGAATTTTTAAGTCCTTTTTGCTGTTCAGTTATAACACTGTCCATTTATTGTACATTAATGTTTTGCTATTAATAAAAATTATTAAAAAGATCGGTATAATAAAAGAACAATTAGGTAGTTTTATTGGTTAGTTATTATATCCAAAGAGTTGAGTTCAGTAAAATAGATTTCATGTACCAATAAATATATTATTGGCGTTATAAAGCTGAGTATTGCGGAAAAGATCCCATTAAATCGGTGGAAAATGATTCATTTTCCAGTGGAAAAGGCCATGAAATATCGTAAGAGAGGTAAAAGGAAAAAAAAAAGAAAACTTTGCCACCAGGAGATAACGAAATATAATACAGCTTTTCTAAAATCTTGTAGACTTTTCTTACATTAAATAACTTTCATCAATTTTCCTTCTTTCATGACTTGCAAATAAAAGTCACTATTAAAGCAGTAGAAGTTAGGAATGGGTAAGAATGGATTTTACCTATCGATAACTTATTGCAATTCACCTATCGATATAATCATCATCATTTTCAGCTTATTCAACTGCCTGACGTTCAAAGCTGATTTTTGACAGACGGATTGACTGTGGGGTGTAGAGGTTCGATAAGGAGGGGTTTCTCGATTGTTTTTTCTCATGCCGATATAAATGTGAGAAAATTTTATCCATTTTGTATGTTAATGGAAATTCTTGCTTTGCTTTATCATCACCATTACAAATGATTAATTCGACGCCAACGAAGTCGCTGGTACACGCTAGTAAGCTTATAAAGCTGATGAGATTGACAAACAATACCACGTGCAGATTTTGCCAATCTATAGAAAAAACAACGTATTTTATATTAGTACTGTAATATGTTATGGTCTTGAAATAAAACTATACTAGTTAGTAGTATTCCGTGTTACCAAATAACAATAAAAGGGAGTTACAACAATTAGAAAATGTGCAGATATATTCGTGCCTACGTGACCAACTAGTATCTAGCTACAGATGACTGTTTTGTGTCTATTGTCAACTAGAGAGCTACTGCACTTAAATGATAGGGACATGTCGCCTCTTATCACACAAGTACTTCAGACATGGTAATTTTATAGAACTATATAATATTAAGTTCAGAAAAAAATAGTTCTCTTTCCAAAAAAATATTTTCTTAAAACTTTAAACCACACCATTTAAAAATAATTTTACTCAATATAAATAGTTATTTTTCAAGTGTTATACAAGACGATAAATGGTATTTTATCGTCGACCAAATTAATTCACGAACGATGAATTCGCGAGTGAATTAATTTCGAGAGACGATAATACAATTTTATCGTCGCACAGTTCTTCGTCCCATGGACGGACAAAAATCGAAAAAAATAAGTTGAAATTTACTAATATCTGAATATAGTTAATTTTATACTTATAGCAATGTTCAACCATCCTGTATATAATTTTTCATAAACAGCGTTTTTGTTAGCAAATATTTTCACTAAAAATAAAATTTGCAATCATTATCTTATCAGTGAAAATAATAACATTCATAGTAGTTCTTGTATATTATGGAGTTAAACGGTACGTACTTAATTGAAAGCCAAAGATTGTCAAAACGCAATAGAGTCACTACTGACATAAGACACTCAGCAATAAGCATATCCAGCTGATGGAATTGGACGGACAATGCCATGTGCAATTTTTTGCCAATCTGAAGAAGAATCGACAGAACATATTTCATGTTGATACCTGGCGAATGTGCTATTCTTTATACATTATGGGGTGTCCGAACTTGGTATTCCGGAAATCCTCGGCAGCATATTCTACAGATAAAATAAAGTAAAAAAGTTCAAAGTATGTCCTAAAATGCAAGAGTTTCAGATACAGGGTGTGAGAGATTTCATTTTTATTTCGATTTTTTTTTTCAAATAATTTCTATTGATGTAAAATTGGTATCTGGGAGTTTGGATTAACATACAGAAATTTGATTTTGACTTGTCAATTAGACTCCCACTTGCCCTAGAGGAAGCCACTAACATATTTTTTAAGATGATTCTTAAATGGGTATAAAAATTTTATTGCTTTTCAAACTTCAAAAAGGCATATAAAAAAATATATCAAAAACATATCGTATTTATTGAATATTTTTGTTGTCATATTCAAACACTTTTAATTTTTGTATAGTTCACCTATCTGCTTGCGACGAACTTTATTTTATAATACTTTTCAGATGGAGTAAAATTGATAAGCAATGCCGATCTGGTTAATACTTGGCTTGATCATAAGAACAAGAACTCAAAATTATTTGTATTTCAAAAAATGTGTTCTTTATTAGATATTGATGAACCTTCCAGTCAAATGAGACACCACTTGTGCCTGAAAAAAGTCCACTATGTTGGAGCGAAACGTCGCATAAAAAAGTTTCCATCTTTCAATTTATTATAAAACCTCATACCCAAGAAAAGGAAAAATAATATATGGATATTTTTTTTCAGTCAAATAACTTAATTACTTCCTCCTCTTTATCTCTCTCTCAATATGTTTTTATTTCTTATCAATGATACATGTATTGACTATTTCTTTCAAATATCTTGAGAACACGCTCGTAGCGATTTTTACTACCTGACTTCAACACCAGGAATCTAGATTTCGAGAGTCTCGTATGGTCTCGTCTCATTTTCTAGGACGAGACTCGAACTTATGATATTGCTTAATACGGAGACGAGACTTTTATTGGTACCGTCTCGAGTGCTCAGGCTTCTCGTCATCTCCAGAATCTCACAGGGTGCAAGAAAACTCTTCACTTAAAAACCAACTTTATTTCTCCAACTGCAGTTTCTGTGTTTGGTTTGGGGGAGTCGAGACTTCTTATTTTGTATCGGCGAGACGAGACAAGACTTTATGAGAGTCTCGTCTCGTTGGTCTGTGGGAATCACTGGGACATTTACCAAGTAACATATTAGAAAATGATGTACAGAAATATCTTATATGTGAGGATACTTCATCTACCTTTGATTTGGATACTATAAATGTGGAAGATTCTGTCAGCAGTGATTCTTCTGAATCAGAGTAGTTACGATCTATGCATTTTGTTGTCCTAAAGTAAATTTATAGTATCTTAAGTTTTTTTTAATTAAATATAACATTAATGTTTCTTTTCATTAAGAAAAATATTTTTATCTTATATTAGGCTTATATTGTAGGAATCATGTTCTAATGTTATTTCAATTCTTTTTTTATCACAAGGATTTATTTAATTCTTACACCGTTTTCATACTATAAATTATTATTTGCTTAGATGGAACACAGCTCCAACATTTTTATTATTTATAAGATTTTTTTTCATAAACGTGGAACTAAGAACATCATCATTTAGTACAATGAGAGTACTCATCACTTATGAAAAGAATACAACAATTTTCAAAAATGGAAGTAATTAAAAAACGTGCGAGAAGAAATAGTAAGTTTTAACCTATCCTCGCTGTTAAAGTATTATTTAATTTACCCTTGCTGTTAAAGTACTATTTTATCTACTATTTTTGATAGATATAAGTTAATTTTAACAGTTGCTATGGAAAAAAATAAATTACAACCCTCTTAAGGTCTACTAACTGGCAGTAAGCGAAATTAAAAAATAAAGAAGAGTACGGACCCAGTAAATGACGTCTAAGGCTTGACCTAGCCAAAATTATCATCGATTCTCATTCCGCAGCCGCCTCTAACGCCGATTTTTTTTCGATCGTATAGTATTATTCCTTGAAAGCATTATTCGAGAAAATTTAGGTGATTTTCTATTAAATTAGAGCGAAATTTGTCCCACTGGACGGATCAACGATTCGTTTTAAACCGTTCCAAGCCATCGATCTTTTTCACTCATAAACTATATAGACGAGCCGAGACGAGGCAAAGAAAAAAAATACAAGACGAAACATCTATCATCGTTTTCGTGCAACCCGATGCCAATTTGTCAAAATTAGCTCGTTCCAAAGTCGTCGACTGAGACTTAAAACCAGAAAAAAAAACTGGAAACTGGAGATAGTCGTTCAATTTTTCATTGGAAATTGGACTCGAGTCCATGAAGTTACTAGATATTAACATCAATTTTCTGCTTTTTATAAATAGCGTTCCTCGCAAACTTTTTTATAGGGTGTTTCGTAGCTACAGGGTGTTAAAGTTTTAATATTTTTTCGATTTATTTTAATTTTCTTCCAAGTACTTTTAGCGTTTCGAATGAAATTTTGAGGGTAAAAGTTACTATAAATGCGGCATATTTTAGTGCTAAAAAAGTGTCGACATATTCACCAGGGACGTGCAAATGGGTTATCACTGGAATATTTTTCTAAAAAAAGCATGTACGCCACTGACTTTTTTTTTCTCTTGATAGCGAAACTCAGTACATGTATATTATTACATATATTTTTCATTTTATTGGTTTTATGGAAAGCACTGTTCATTAAAATGTTGTATCCTATGTTATAGGGCTTGTTTCTCTCTACAATTTCCTGTCTCACAATGTACCGTTTGTGACCAGGAAGGGTTCATAGTTTCATAGTTGTCGATTATCGAAAGAAATCAGTACTTGTATATTATTTCGTATATTTTTCATTTTATTGATTTTATGGAAAGCACTGTTCGTTAAAATGTTGTATCCTATGTTATAGGGCTTGTTTCTCTCTACAATTTCCTGTCTCACAATGTACCGTTTGTGTCCAGGAAGGGTTCATAGTTTCATAGATGTCGATTTTCGAAAGAAATCAGTACATGTATATTATTACATATATTTTTCATTTTATTGATTTTATGGAAAGCACTGTTCATTAAAATGTTTTATCCTATGTTATAGGGCTTATTTCTCTCTACAATTTCCTATCTCACAATGTACCGTTTGTGACCAGGAAGGGTTCATAATTTCATAGTTGTCGATTTTCGAAAGAAATCAGTACTTGTATATTATTTCCTATATTTTTCATTTGTACATTTTGAACAGTGCTTTCCATAAAATCAATAAAATGAAAAATATATGTAATAATATACATGTACTGATTTCTTTCGAAAATCGACATCTATGAAACTATGAACCCTTCCTTTTTACAAACGATCATAGTTTCATAGTTGTCGATTTTCGAAAGAAATCAGTACATGTATATTATTTCGTATATTTTTCATTTTATTGATTTTATGGAAAGCACTGTTCATTAAAATGTTGTATCCTATGTTATAGGGCTTATTTCTCTCTACAATTTCCTGTCTCACAATATACCGTTTGTGACCAGAAAGGGTTCATATATTCACACAACTATTAAACTTTTAATATCATTAACTTAGGAAAGTTTTAAATAAGTACTCATTGATTCCTCATCAAAAAATATGAAAAAAAGTTCCTGTAAACATAGATATGGAAATGTATAGTTAAAACCTACGGTTAAAACTTTTTAAAATTAGGTTTTTTGTAATTATCTTAAATACCATTACTTTTTTATTTGAAATTGCTGTATGTTGGGCTAATAGTAATAATAACTAATAGTAATAATATTTTATATAAATTAGTTAAAATATATAATTTATTAATTTTATTTTAATTTTCTTAATTGTGATTAATAAAATTGCGTTTATCTCATCAAGGAGGCCGAATTCGACAAAATAACAGGAGATAATTTTTAATTGGCATTAAACGGCCTACAAAATTTGGAGATCAAAAGCAAAAAATTCAGTGGCGCACGTTTTATTTTTGAAAAATATTCCAGTGATAACCCATATGCACGTCCTTGATGAATTTATCGACACTTTTTTTAGCATTAAAATATGCAGCACTTATAGTAACTTTTACCCACAAAATTTCATTTGAATCACTAAAAGCACTTGGAAGAAAATAATAATAAATCGAAAGATTATTAAGACCTATGTTGATATGAAAAATAAATCTTATTTTTACGTGAAGAATCTCCCCACGAGAGATTGCATTTTGAAACACCCTGTATAAAAGTAAATTTAATAAAAAAAAGAAATACCTAGTTTTAACTGATTTATTTTGGTAACTTGAGCTTTAAATACTATTTATTGTTCGGTCTCAGTCATAATTTGTTGTTCATTTCTTTACTTATTATCTATTAAAAAAATATGTACTGAAAAATATGAACTGATCTCAGACACACCCTAAAAAGTAAATTTGACAAAAACAGTCTTTATTATTTAACACTGTTTATTTTTATTCTAAGTCAATATGGGCCAAACCTTCAACAAATTTTGACCAAAGTAGGCCTTTTTTGCCTTCCTGCCAAATCCCATCAAGGCTAATTCCGGAAGGGATCTTTAGGGACAAGCTGGAGATGGCTCCTGGCCCTTTAAGGATTGCAAGGATTTGAACTATTTGGGCCTAGGGAAGTTATCCAGTATAGAGTTCGGGTCAACTATTCTAAACATCTTCTCCGTTTAGAGTGAGGCTTAAATGTCAATTAGAAACCTAAGGGAGTTTTTTTTAATCTTATGGTCGTTATTCGTTATATGCTTTAATTCGTTCAAATATACAGTACCTATTTCTCCGCATTGTCTTTACAAGAGAAAAAACTTTTTTATTGTTGACATTTTGAGAAAAATGCATTCTTCATAAAAATGTTTGTTTGTTCAAAAATGGTTAATCCCGTTTAGTGGAGTGCTTTAAGCCCTTATGGGATAAAAACCTCGGAATTCATTTACTGTGAACGAATTTTTATAAAACATTTTGGAAAAGCTCTGTATCAGGATTCCTATTTGAGATTTTCACTCCAAACCTTTTACAAAATATGTGTAGTAGTTTGGTAGTTCACATTTCAAAAACATTTTTATAGATATACAGGGTGAGTCAAATACATATTTATATTTGCTTAGTTCAGTGAATTTGCTATAAAATTCCGGTTCCAAAAATACCTTAATACCATAGAGTATACTAAGTGGTTTTTGAGGACGTCAATCTAGACGTCCAGGAACCTTCGTATGAGAACTTCTAATCAAGACGATCGATTTATTGTAAGTTTATCGCTAAGAAACCGCTGTTTGCCAGCTTTTCAAATTAATAATGAATTGCACATAAGGAACGTAGATATTAGCTAACGGACTATAAAAAGAAGATTGAATGAAGCAAATCTTATTATACGTGTTTTTTAAACTTTCACCAAAATATCAACATTTTTTTGCCCTCGTATAATTAACAGATGGAGAGTTTCATTTTTAATTTATAAAAAGATACTAAAAAGTCAAATAATTTGGCTACACACTGCTTAAAAAATCATCAAAATCGACCCATTAAAACAAAATATATTAACCTTTAAAATACATCAAAGTTTTAAGGTGCCTATTTTTCATGCCGGGGAATGTATTTCAAAAACTATACATTTTAGCCATATACTTTTCTAATAAAACAAACCTTCATTTTTTTACTAGAATCCAAAAATCAATTAATATATAGGGTGTTTCATTAAAAAAAACATAACTTTGATGTGTAACTTTTTTTGGGGACACCCTGTAGAACTCTACATAATTTCAGAAAATGCTTTAAATTGGCTTACATAAGCTCACAAAATTTCACTTCAATACAAACTTTTGTTCTCCTTGCAAAAACCGAGTCGTATATACAGGGTGTCCCAGAAATGAGTGCAGATATTTTAAGGGGTGGTAGATCTGGCCAAAAGAAACATATTTTCTCTTTACCATTTTTAAAATAGATTGAAAATAACCGAGTTATTTAACTTTGAAAGTTTAAAAAAAAAATTGCGACATTTTGAGAGCCGCCGGGGAATCTCGCGAATTTACTAAAATTATTAAAATCAAAAATTAAAGGCAAGGAAAAGAAATGGGTAAACATTTTAGCATTTTATCTATAAAATACAATACAAAAGGTTTCATATTAATACATTCACAGTAATTGAATTCCGAGGTAAAAGTCTCTTGGCACTCCACTAGTTTATACTTTCCAAATTTCCATACCGTTTTAGAGAAAATTAAAAAAATATATTGTTATTTTTTTTGGAATTTTATTGCCTTCTAACCAATCAGAGTATTTTAAAAGTCAATACATATTCTTGTTGGAAATTGAACGGTCTTCAAAAAAGGTCTGACATGATTTTTCATTTAAGCGACTCGTTTGAAAGTTATTGAAGGTTAAAGTTCAACTTCAAATCGTATATATGATAACTTCCCCAATGTTTTTTTAAGTATTTTATGACAAAATAATGGCTCATAAACATAAAATATCATATTTTGTCATTGGCGTAACTAGAGGGGTGCCAGGGGGTGCCTCCCCCCCTGGTACTAACTTCTGGGCACCCCCCAGAGATATCCTGAATTATGACTCTAGGCTACGTATTAATTTTTATTTGCTTGTGATGCAGCATAAAAATGACGTTTTCTAGTATTGTTTAGTTAATATTATTTTGTTGTGTTCAAAAAATGAGTTAATTTTTATTTTTTTTAGAAAATTTGTAGGTATTTAAGTAATCTACGGGAACACGGCTAGGCTTGATAACCAAGTCTATGAAATTTATTGATAGAAAAATTCATGTAAACGTTTTATTCAAAAAATGTGTTTTTTAAAATTATTTTTCATTTAAAAAAAAAGCCCTAGTCCCTCCCTGGGCTCAACCCCAGGCCCCCAGGCCCGCCCCAGGATAAATTGCTAGCTACGCTAATGTATTTTTTTTTTTTTAGAATTTAGAATGAGTGGGAGGGGGGTTAATCACTTCGACCTTACAGATCCATTGTGTCCCCCTTTCTGGAATCATAACTCATCATACAGTCCCAGGGCTTTGACAAAAGCCAGTATCTGGGACGGTTTTATAGAGGGTAGTTCTCCATCTCCAATATCAGTCGTACCAAAATTCATGGCACGAATGGTTGTCATCTCGGCGCACTCAGTGATGAGGTGTACTGGTGTTTCCCCATCTTCCCCACAGAATCTGCATTCGCCGTTTCTTCTTAGTTTCAATCTACTGAGGTGTTCGTTGAGGAGACAGTGTCCTGTTAAAAACCCCGTGACAATCCGAAGATTGTTCTTACTCAGACCCAGGAAGATCTGTGATTTTTCTTCATCATAAGCCCTCAGAAACTTCTTCGAGTGTCTTAGACCATTGGAAAATTTCCATTCCAGGTTGCGGATGGAATCTTCCAAGTTCTTGAGTTCCGCCTTGAGTTGGTTACCACTTGGAAAGCAGAACGGTTCTGGTTCAGTTAGTGGAGTGTTCGCTGCTTTCCTAGCTAGATTATTTGCTTTTTCATTGCCTTCTATCCCTTGGTGAGCAGGCACCCAGTGTAGGAGGACTTTGTTTTCTTTGCCTAATTTATTCAGCTTCTCTATGCATTCTTTGACCAATTTCGAATTGATTGATACTGAGTTGATCGCCTTTAACGCTGCTTGACTATCAGACAAGATGGCTATTTCTTGTTTCCGGTAGTTCCTATCTAAGATAAGTTGTACGCATCTCTCGATAGCGTAGATTTCTGCCTGTAGGATACTAGGGTAAGTGCCCATTGGTTCGGAGTAATTAGTTCTCGGCCCAAACACTCCGATCCCTGTTCCCGTATTGGTTTTGGAAGCATCAGTATACCAAGTTATGGTATGGTCTTTTTTTTTGATTGTAATGTATTTTATTACGAAATAATGGCTTAAAAACACAAAGTATCATATTTTGTGTTTGTGAGCCATTATTTGGTGACAAAATATAAAAAAATTGTGAAAGGTATCATATACGATTTGAAGTTGAACTTTAACCTTCAATAACTTTCAAACGAGTCGATTAAATGAAAATTCATATCAGAACTTTTTTGAAGATCATTCAATTTTTCAAGACACCTTTTTTAAAGGTTCATTTAAAAGTGTCTAAAATGCTAACCAATCTAATAATATTTTTACAAAATCATAGTTAATTATTAAAATATAAAAACCACAGCTTAACACCCTCCACAAAGAAAAGCTAACCAAAGCAACCCAAATCCTAACCAATCTAATAATATTTTTGAAAAATCACAGTTAATTATTAAAATATAAAAACCACAGCTTAACACCCTCCACAAAGAAAAGCTAACCAAAGCGACCCAAATCCTAACCAATCTAATAATATTTTTGAAAAATCACAGTTAATTATTAAAATATAAAAACCACAGCTTAACACCCTCCACAAAGAAAAGCTAACCAAAGCAACCCAAATGCTAACCAATCTAATATTTTTGCAAAATCACTGTTAATTATTAAAATATAAAAGAAAACTGCCTGATCCAATGATTTTTTGTTTTGAATCAGCCCTATTTATGTAAAGCTTTAATAAAAAACAAGAATAAGTGCAACATTCCGAGGTACTTATAGGGGGGTGTTACAAGAACCTATTATCTATTCTACAAGAATTGTTATTCCTCCGAGAGATGTTTTACCCCACCCAGCACCCCTATTCGCTCCCGGGTCCCGTAAGCTTCTAAACTGAAAAATGTATGAAAAACAAAGTGCACAAAATGACATTGACACATTTCCGCAGGAATTATTTTTGTATTTCTTTGCTCGTACAAAACAAATATAAGTTAATTTTTCATGTAACTGATTTCGGCTATTCTAAAGTCAAAGTATTTTTTATGTAAAATAAAAATAAAAAATTTCCGCAGATACTTTTTAGTGTTTTTATGTTTAGAAAAATGTCTAAAACACACCCCGAAGACTAGTTTTGATGTAACAGATTTCGGCTATACTAAAGTCCGAAAAATGAAAATGACGCATTTCCGCAGGAAAATTTTTGTATATTTGTACTCCTAACGCCTTCTAGAAAGCATATATAAAGTCATTTTTTAAATAACAGATTTCAGCTAAACGAAAGTTGAGCCACTTTTTTACTTATTTTTATCTGCAGAATATGCTGTCGCCGTTTCCGGAACACAGTTCGGACCACCCTGTATTTTTATCGATCATACGAAGAAAAAAAAACAAACAGAAATCTACTTACCACTATCACTCCTCCCCCTCCTCAGTTTATCTCCTTTTCCCATATTGCGAATTTTCTTTTGGCCTCTGCTCAGTTTTCTTTCCACTTTCCTTTTCTCCTAAGGGTTTCTTCACACGTTCCGGCTGCTGAAACAATAATTCCTGTTGAAGTATCCCGATAAATTCAATAAAGTAAGGCAAAAAAAGGGTGAGGGCAACTCGTTAATCCCGATTGGGATCTTCCAGGAAAGGGAAATTAAATTCCCCACGTTAGTAACCGGGAAAAAACGCTGATTGATTGATTGGAAGCTTATGTTGTCATAATTACTGCCTAAAAACTAATCTGCAGATATTTAGGTTTTATTTTTAACCTGCGTTGTGTTAAAAATATTTTTTATTGTGGCTTACGTCAGATGCGCTCGACAGAAGAAATATTATAAGCTTGGTGCATTTCAGTTGATTTCAACAAATTTCGACCGCAGCGCTTCAACGGCAGAAATCAGAAATTATCAGTACATATTTCATGTGTGTACCCTTCCGATGACAGTTCGTATTGATCGCATTAAAATATTATTGAAATCGTAAAAAGTATTTTAGTTTTTTGCTAGTACAGTTATTGAGACTATAAAACACTCAGGTACGAGGTTTGTGTGATGTAACGCTGTTTCGGGTAGTCAAAAATTGTGACAATTTCAAATGTTAATAAAATTGCCCAAAAAAATGTTAATGTGTAAAGGAGAGTGTAATTAGGGTGTTGTTGGGTGCATTAACATTCAATAACTCGACTTTCCCGGATATTCAACTCCCCCGAATCAGCATTTATAGCTTCATAATTTCTTACACCGATTTGATCAATAGCAAAAATGGATTCAAACAGTTCGACGAAACAAGTGAGTAAACAAAGTGCTCGTTACATAATCAAAAAATTAAATAGGCATATACTAGAGGATGAAATATAATTTGCAATATTAATGGTATATTTTTTAATCAATATAAAAAAATCAGTGATAAAACTATGCTCGCTACCGTAGTTAAACCAGAGATATGGAAGTGGGAGAATGAGCTTCGACGAGTGCGCATCCAAATTTTTGTCGACGGCAAGATGGCAGACATCTTCCAGGTCTCGCTGTCACTTCCCCTCTTTAATTGACATCTGTTTGTTTTGTTTTTTTCGTTTATGTTGTTATCTAGTTAAAATTTATTATTATCACAATTATTCTAAACAGTAATTCAAAAAGGCTTGTTGTATATTGTCATAGTCATTCTAAGAAAGCTAATACGCCGGGAAAAATGATTAGTTTTCATGTGTAAGTTTATACAACAGAATCGTGTTTACAGATGATCCAAAACTGTTTATTTTTAGTTTTCCTAAAGGCGATTTGTAAAAATCGTGATTGTAATTGGGAATGGTCAAAAACCAAGTGTGATGTGGCTATTTGAAGAGGATGTTTTTATTACATGTGGAGGAAGAAGATACTTGGAATCAATGTTTGTGCTTCTGTAAAACAGTGCACTCTTATAGTATCCATGAAAGCACAAGTTCAAGTGTACCAGAAATATGTCAAATATTGTATCACTCAGGCAAACAGATTGGTCCTTACTTGACAAGAAGATTATTTAGAGAAAAAGAAAACATAAGACAGGGTATTTTAATCGAAGAGCGAAAATTTAACATTTTTATTGAAAAGTTTGTTGTAGGTAGTTGTAGTTTTGTGCTAAATATTTCTAACATTAGCAGCAGCAGTGTTCAGAGTGTCAAGAGGAGAAGAATTCAGTTAATTAGATTTATGCACAGTTACAGGTATGAAGGCTTTTTCAAACATAGTATCGAGTTCTATAGTCAACATTTTTAGTATTCCTTTCTGAGATCATATAATCTAATTTTCTTAATAATAAATTAGGTATATGTATGTTGTACATACAGAATTTGGTTATGGACAAATAAGGATCGGCAAGCTTCTTTTGTGCAAAAAATAAATGATTTTTTCTAGTATTAAGACAAACCATAATGTGTTTTACAAACTTACCGGTAACAGTTTTTTTTATAATAAAACACTTAGGAATAATTTGAGTTGTTTATCAATATACTAATGACTTAAATTTTGACAAATTGAATCTGTATCAAAATAATTTTACGAAATATAAAATTGATGTTCTATTACAAGATTTAGAGTTCTTATTGTCGACAAAACCAGGATAAATACTAATAATATCCTTAATAAAATCACTGATGTTTATGTATTATGAAAATATTTGTTAGAGGACATGTTATGTAACAGTTTTTGTAACACAATTTGAAGGGACGAATAAAAAAAATAAAACAAAAACATATTTTTTCTAGGTTTATATTAAATATACAAGGTAATCATCAAAAATAATTATGAACCAAATGTTTTATGAATATACAACTTGAACAAAAAGTTGTTTAGAACAATTTTTACCAAATTTGCAAAAATTTTAAATTGAAACGCGTAATTCAGTACAAGTAAACATGAAATAATTGTAAATACTTATTTAATGGCATTTCGAGTGTTTAACAACTAAGAAAAGGTCATCTGTCCGTAGCGTCTTTTGTCAGAATATTCGTATATTTAGTATATTATATACCAATATTGTACGCAGTTTTAAAACTGATGATAATTAAATAAATCATATTAATGTTATCTAACCATAATAAATGATAGAATTTCACTAAATTTAAATTGCCCCCCGTATGGTTGAAAACAGCAAATTGATATTTGATTACTTATAGATTACCACCTATATACAAAATGACACGGAGACCTGGAATATGGCGCCCAACTTGATTAGACCTTCTGCGCATGTTGACGCTCATTCTCTATCCCTTCTATTTCTCTGAGTTAAACTCATCTAATTTTTTTTTAACTGGAATAATAAATTATAATGCAAGTTAGACCTTCTGAAAATATCAAAATATTTATTTTTTTGTTTAGAATTTCCACAAATTATACTTTCTAAGACTTTTAGAATAATTATGGGAAATTAAAATAACTTTAGTTGCACATCATAATACGACCACCAGCAAACTCCATAAGACGCATGGTGTCATTGATGACGTGCAACCAAAATTGTTTTAATTTCCCTTTTTACTCGCCATTTAAACCCGTGTATTTGTATTGTATATGTATTCGTTATTTACGATATCCTCCGGCGGCGGTGGCAGCACTGGCGGAGAATGCACCAAGCCTATACAGAGTGTCTTAAAACTGAATGTTTTGAATATAAAAAAAATATGTCTATTTTTTATCGCTTCTTGCATATATTGGCTATTATCGAATTTTTCTTATGTAAACATATTGTAAATGATCCGATCTTCAAAATAAAAAAAACTTCAATATCTAAAGTGGTTCTTAAGTTATGGCGTGTTATGTGTAAAAAAGTTGAGTTTCTAAATTATCGCGATTACTGACGTTTTCTCGTTATAAAAAAATGGACACCTTAACGATATCCTTATAATTCCAATTCAGATGCTCAGAAACATATCTAATGATTTTATCTAGGTGCCTTTTCGAAAACAAGTCTTAAAAGTAAGCGGTTTGCGATCGTGAGTTTATAATAATAATAATAATAGATCCCGTATATAGCGTTTAACGCCTTGGGAGTAGCAAGGTACAGCTTGCCATACTAGAGCCGTTCGGTATACAAGGAAGGTAATGTGGCTAGCACTCTACGCTTCAACCGCCTATTATTACCTCAGAATCGTGAATCCCAAGTACTCTTTTAACGACCTAGGTATCCAAACTATTTTTATTTAAAATAAAAATAGTCGGCAGATGACATGTCAGGTGTGGGATTCGAACCCACTACCTTGAGTAGACGAGAGCCTGTACCTCTACGCCACCTATCTATATGTGATTTTACTTTACTTGATAGGGGAAAGCGTACCGGCAACAACGCAACAGCACACCGTCGCATTTCACTCACTCCGACTTAATAAGATCCCTATGCGATTTACTTCTACACATGTAAATGCCGACCCAAAAGTAACAGTTACCAGCACGGTAGATACCTTACTTAACCTTACAATACCTATTCATCAAACTAATTAAAAACGATTTATTCGGAGAATTTACAACGCTAGAACGCCGGTCGCAAAGGTATTTAAAGCAGAGCATCATTATCCGGTCCTGTAAAATTAATCAGCGAACCAAGCGGCCGATTAATTAATTAGAACTATGGAGGCGCGTTATCGTATTGAGATAATTTTCATTAATTTATTCCGGTGGCGAATGCCGGCGGGCGCACCGGTTTTAACAAAATGTCAATGTTTTCCGTTCAAATTATTATTCTAGACGTGCGAGAGACCGCACCACGAAGCTTCAATCTTGTAGATGGACTCAGTGGCATAACTATCAATGTGCCGTGTGTGCAAAGCACACGGGCCCGTGCCCTCGGGGAGCCCGGGCCGCATTTCCATATCATTATCATATCTCTAATAGTCCTCCAACGAACTCAAAATTTACAATTTGTAAAAATCTAATCGTTTAGCTACAATATTCCGTGTCGTATGTGGTGAACAACTCTGTATAACGATAAAATTTCATTAGTTAGGTGTCTTCTTAAGAAAGGCGACGTAGTACCCAAGCAGCATTTGGACGTCGGGACAACGTTGTGTCACGCGACCAAACGTCGGGGCGCAACGTCGGCACAACCTCGTGCCAACCCTAGTCTGCACTAGTTTGGAGAATAATTTTTGGGTCGAAACGACGTTGGATACCGACGTTGGTTAGAAGCCTAATTTAGTACAAACTGCAACGTTGTTTAAAATCCTAATTCACAGAAATACAAAACTAATATTGCGTCTAAGTCGCGTTTTATCCTAAATTGGGATAATTATAGTAAAAATATTATTTTTATGATTTAGTTAGAGACATATGTCAGATGGCAGTGAAGGAAAACAAAACAAAAGTATTTAAGTGTGGAGGATGTTTGAAGATCATAATTATTGAAACACTTTAACCGACTCTGTAACTCGTTACCCAAGGCAAAAAAGTTAAACGCAAACAACTTTATTAATAAATGTATTGTTTCTACTTTGAAAAATACTAATTGGCCTTAAAATTAAAGAAGTTTTAAAAATTTTCTTGAATTTTTTTTTTTAGTAAAATGTGAATAATTTATTCGCAGTCGAAAAAATTGTTTCCGCGTGTTTTTTAGGGTCAAATATTTCAAGTTAATGTATTCAAAAAGCAGGAATTGCTATTTTAGGAAAGAAACATTTACTGATTTAACAACATGGCGGCTTTCACTTTGTTGTTTTGGAGATTAAGATGGAGTAGTTCGAGCAGTCGCAAGATTGCCTAATTTAGTCATCCTAGAGTCTAGCTTGTGCCGCCCTCTATAATCTAAATAAACGAGGGAGTGGATAAACTATCGGTAATATATGTACGTCGATGTATATTTAAATTTAGTTTTATATGTACCTTTCTTATGTCCCATTTTAATTAAGTTTTTTTTATAAAAACAAAAACAGCACTGAACTGTCTGACTGAACAGAACAATGAAGTGAAAATTTAAGATTTAAGGTTATGGTTCAATAAAGCTGCAAAAAGGTAGTGACTCGACGTCCTACCAACGTAAGAATAAGGAAATCTAAACAACGTTGGAATTAGTAAAACAGACGACGTTTGCATAACGTTGGAATGGGTCCTGAAACTGACGTCGGAAAACTCTATATTGTCCAACGTTGTAACTACGTTGTCCGAATCACCTAAAGATGACTTAAGCAAAAAAGGTTACAAGACAACGTTTATTCGACGTCGCAGAAGCTTCTACTTTGCTGTAGTAGCTACTAGTCCAACGTCGGTGCAACGTTATAAAAACGTTTAAATTTATTTTAATACCCAAGGTAGGGAGCTAACTATTTTTTGTAACTAATCCAACGTTGTGTTTAGTAAACATGTGGTCGCAAGTCGTGAAAAT
Source organism: Sitophilus oryzae (assembly GCF_002938485.1). Taxonomy (NCBI): domain Eukaryota; kingdom Metazoa; phylum Arthropoda; class Insecta; order Coleoptera; family Curculionidae; genus Sitophilus; species Sitophilus oryzae. The sequence continues at coordinate 3,003,692 of NW_022146441.1, forward strand.
GCTACTTGGGTAGTTATTAAGCTTATTGTCTTATCGTCTGAGTGGTAGAAAAAAATAAAGATACACTTTTATGAGCTTTGTTTTATTGGCTGGAAACAGTTTTCTATATATTTTAAGGCCTATGGACACGTACACGCATACACCCAGCGGAACGGATATAAACCTCCCTTATTTGCTTTCTGACCGAATCTGGTGTGTCCCCGGCTTAAATGCTGCGCCGTGCTGGATCCATTCAAATCGTCCCAGATATATAAATATACTGTATGAACCCGTATATTCAAAGGGTAATTAAAATTTCAGGCTAGATATCCCATAAAACTAACCCTTGGAACAATATAAATGAATATGAAATGATTTTTCACCTATTTCATTTTCCCCATTAAATGTTATTGCCTTACTGAATTTAAAGTAATTTAAATTAAGATTATACAGGGTGTCAAAAAAAGTGTGCACTACTTTTTTGACAACCTGTATAATGAGTACAATAAAATGAATTCAATTAAATTTTAATAATTTTAATAACCGTTTCTTTGTTTCCAGTAATACCACCATTGAAACTAACACACAGTGTGATGAAAATTTTATAATAATATTTTTGCTTTATGGGACTATTTTAAATTATGATTTTGTTTAAAATGCTGTATGTCAAGATGGCTTGGAAATGAAGATAAATGAGGTTCATCGATGCCATTTAAGGCCCAGAAGTCTTCTGCTGTGCTGTAAAAGACAGTATAGGTGTCCAACAAGTCTTAAAAATGGTAAAAAATTCACTAGGATAAAGACAGACGAAACTCTGCATAGTAGAACCCCTGCCAAAATTGACAGACTTGATAAGCAAACACAGGAAGACTGTCAAAATTGTGTTGAATCTACTAACAGGGCATTTCAAGCTCAATAGTCGTCCAAAGTTGATGGTATTGCCGGACAGAATACAGGGTAGGTCAACAAGTGTCAGTGGATCTGGATGATTTTTTTTTAAATAAAACACACTGTATATACACTTTACATACTCCTAAAATATTATTAAAATTGTTTTTTATAATTTCAAAGTTATTAATTAATAAACAAAGAAAATAATTTTTCAACCTTTTTTTAAATAATTATTTAAAAAATACGACCTGAAATGGAAACTATACTAGGTAGGTACTTACTATAGTTAGTATTTTCTTTCTTTATTATAAATATAACGTAATCTCAAATCTTTCAGGGTATTCAAAATTTCATGCCAAACTCTCTAAAATATATCTAATATAATTTTTCTTCGTTTTTTTTTAAATGGAACTCCCTGTATATTATTTTTTTATTAGATGGAGAGTTAAAATTGAAAATTTTTTGTATTTAATTGTATTATTGATAAAAATTTACTGTGGGAAATGCCATATGAAATATAAAATCGCAAATATCTACGAAACCATTAAACATTTTGAAATAGGTACTCTCAATACAATTTTTTTTTATTTCTTAATTCTCCATCTATTGAAAAAATAATATACATACATGATATTCCATTTAAAAAAAAATCTTTGATCCACCTTGTAAAAGTTAAAACATTTTCTTGAAATGCATCCTTTACACTTGCACTTGAACAAAATTTCTATTTTTTATTATAGAAGCTACAGATGCTCAACACACTGTTGCAGGACTCTGTATATTCCTTTAGTTTAAAACACAATGTTTTTTTATAGATTTAGAAAAATAAAATGACACTATACTTACGGGTAGTAGGTGTCATTCTAGATTTTCAATAGGTTATTACTCAAAGAGATGATTATACTTGATTCAACAAAAATCAAATTTAAATACATTCTCTGCAACTTACCACAAAACTGCCGCTTTGTCTTTGTGTCCCGAACAGCTGTTCCTCCTGTTTGTATCTCACCTTACCGACATCCGAGTATTTTTTATATATTTTCCTCTGTCCGATTTCTTATCAAAACTAAATGAAAGTCTATATTTTACTCTACGAATTTCGCTTCGTCCCTTCCGACCTCTGTAATCGCCGGTCTCTCCCGTTGGCTCCCCCGACTTACTACCCCCAAAAATTGGGGATGCTTTTTATCCAAGGACGCGAAACTGTTGCGCAGCTCTCGCAGTGAACGGCTTTTCCTCCAGGGAAAACATTGAAGGGCACTGTTTGCCATCTAGCGGTGAGACGGCGAAACGCGACTGTGAAAGTTATAGAAACCTGTAATTTGTGAGCGATTTTTAGTGCTGGGTGTTGCGTCTAGCCAAGAGATGGCGCCAGTAGTGAGAGTTGAAATAAATTTAAAAAAAACTATTAATTTTGAACTTAAGCAAAAAACAAACATATTGTACTGGAAAATGTTTTATTATTGTTTTTTTTTATTAAATTGGCTAGATTTTTAGTCAATCAATGACAGAAAAAAATAGCAGGCACATTTTTTAAGAATATTATTTAGACGGAATGCGTAATTTTTATTAAAAAAAAGTGTCAGTGAGCTTCAGAAAATATTTATTTAGGCTAAACTTATAATAATATGTATAACAAATTTTGTTAGTTAAAAAATAAAAACAAAACTGCCATTTCCTAATTACAATACGTTTTAAAACAGATGGAGAAAATATTGTGTCTTTTCTATACCTGTCTACAACTTATTGACCATTGTAAATAACTTTATCTTTATTCTATTGCCGTGTGATCGATCCAAAAAAATAACGGCAGATTATTAATAATTTTTTAATGAAATCAAATGGGAAAAAAACAATACAACTGAACCACACAGTGATATACTTTATCTATAATTAATTCAAAATAAAAAAAGCTCTTTTTAAGTTTAAAAAAGGTTGGCAGCGGTGGGATTCGAACCCACGCCTCCGAAGAGACTGGTGCCTTAAACCAGCGCCTTAGACCGCTCGGCCACGCTACCTTGTGAAGGAGTTTTCAAATTAGTTGTTTTTCTTAGAAAGAATTTTAGGAAAATTAGAAATTTTTAGATTAATTTATTTTAAACAAATATAAAACGTTTAGAAATACAAACTGATACATTTAATGTTTTATACTAATGCTACAAAGGTACTAATCTACTAATACAGCTATTCACCATGTAAAATGGGCAATGCCATCAACAAAATAAGGCCAGAAATCTCTGACGTAATATCCGATACGTCAACAACATGGTACAAAGAAATCAAGGTATGATTCTTAATAGAAGATTATTTTCTTTTATCTATGGGTATGATCGATAGCGGCTCCAATTTCGTTCAGTTCGCGCATACCACCTGTGACGTCACTAGGAAAATAAGGAATAAATAAAAAATTGTGAAAGTTGACAGGAGATCTGTATTTTTTGGGGTTATAGTTAAGAATTGTTTATTTTTAAGACTTTTTAGTTCATTTAATTTAATAATTACTAAAACCAGCAGTTCCAAAAATATATTTAAAAATAAAAGACAAAAATCCAAAATATTAATCATCTATTAACATGGATTTGGACGATAATAGGTAAGAATACTAAATTTATTTCTATATTCGGTATAAAATTGTTTATTAGGTTTTTAGTTTGCGATGTTTGTGGTAAATAATGTTCATGTTCATTGTCTCTGAATTCACATGAGGACAGAGATGAGGCTCTATGGAAAAGTAACAACAAGAGGAATTGTTACATCATTTAAAAAATGTTGGGAAGTTGATTGTTTCCCATCGAAAAGTAGAAAATGCCAATGCAGATGTATTGTAATTGTGATAGAAGTAATTCCAAGGGTGAAGTTTATTATAATTAGTGACCTGTGCTTCTTTTTATATGTAGATGTTTCAGGTTTTGAGAAAGTCGGTTGAACGAAACCCAAAATTTAGAGGAAGTATTTGCATACCCAGAATATGCCTGTCAAGGATTATAGCTCAAATTTCCTTTAATGGTAGGAAATTATTCAATGCAAATTAACTTTTTAAGTGACTGAAATATTAAATAGTTTACAATATGGTAATGAAATATTAAATAGTTTACATATATCACTGTAAAAATATATTACTTTTAGGTACAATTAGGGCCCGATATATTTCAAAATGTAGAATATTATTTTATATTAAATGCGGTATTGTACCAACGATCAATTTATATATTAATACCGGAGATTAAAAAATAACAGAATAAATAGTTCTTTTTTTTATACTACAAAAATAAACTATAGAATACAACAGTATTTAAAAAATTAAATAAAAAATTTATGTCCCGGCCGAGATTCGAACTCTGGTCTCTCGCTTGCTAGCCTGACTCTTTACGCACTGCTCCACAGTAACTTGCTTAGCGATAATTCAATGACGGTATATAAACAAAAAAACAGGTTTATTATAATATTTTGACGATTTGAATTGGCGCGCGGAGCGTGCTGACCAATAGCGCCAGTTATCACCTGTGACGTAGCGACCAACCTGCGCAATATCATACCTTGTATTCTTTGTACCATGCGTCAACAAAGTAGGCTTTAACTTCTAAACTATTTCCATTATTTAGCTTATGGACTATTTAGCAGATATTTACAGTAAGATGTTTATTTCAGAATTTCAAAATTAATACTGTAAAAGTTACTGTTAAAGTAGTTTACTAATAAAACAAATTTGCCTAACGGACAAAAAAATGCTTAACGTTTCGGGAAGTTTTGGGAAGCAAAAAAAAACACAAAAAAAAAGAAAAAAAGTATTGTTGTTGCGAGTTTGGTTGCTGAGCGTCTAAAAGCGCTTAGCGTTTTGTAAGTTACAGAATTAGGGCCCTGATTTTAATTGTTTTAATTAATAATGTTTATTATAAGAACATCCCTAGGTCGACGTATACGTGAACGATTCCCTTGGATTTACATCAAATTGACTGAAATATAATTTTTCCCAAATTGATATAAACCCTCAAATGTTCGGATTAAAGAATATAAAGATTATTTAAGAAAGGGAGATTTTCACAAATCTAAGATTTGTCAGCATTCCTGGGACACAGGGCACAGAATAAATTTTAATAACGCCAAAATTATAATGAAAGGAGCGATAGCCTCTAAAAGAAAAATAAAAAAGGCTTTTTTTAACATAAAATGGCTAGTTTAAATTTCTTAGTTCATAGATTACTTAGTTTCCCACTTTCCAACGAAAGATATGAAATAGAAAGAGATTACATTAGGAATGTAGCGGAGTGTAATGGATAAAAGTAATCACTAGTTGATAAATTAATTAGAAAACTTATAGGTATATGTTAAGGTAGTTTCTGAAAATTTTTTCAAGTGTCATTTTAAAGATACGTCTAAATATTTTTCAATACCGTTTGAAAAAAGTTATCCGTCGGTCTAAAAGGAATTTTAAGAATGTTAATTATAAACTTGTGTATAGTGTAATAATAAATTACAACAATTATTAGGTAATCCATAGGATAAAAACACCTCCACTGAAAGGTCGGGTATTTATGAAATTTCTACCCAAAATTGTAATCAGAAATATGTTGGGCAAACTAGAAGATCGATATTAACTAGATTTAAAGAACATTTAGCTCAGATAAGATATGAATCACAGGATAAATTCTTGCGTTGCCGAACATATTGTTGATAAAGAACATTGTATAGATCTTAATAATTTAAAATTAATTAAACAAGTCTCAAATTATAGGCAATTAGATGCATATGAAAGCATCAGAATTAATAAATGTAAAGATAGGTATGAACAGAGTCAACGGTCCAATTCCTTCAAGTTCTTTGTTCCTACTACTCTAGTGGCGGAAATTAACTGTTACGCTCAGTTGGCTCTGACTCGGTTGGTTAGATTTTGCCACGCCCACTCGGTACCTACTGGGCGAGTATATAAACGCTCAACTTGTAGATTGTACTTTAGTTTATAATCATCTGCTGGTGATGCTTATGGACTATTTAACAGATATTTACAGTAAGATGTTTATTTCAAAATTTCAAAATTAATACTGTAAAAGTTACTGTTAAAGTAGTTTACTAATAAAACAAATTTGCCTAAAAGAGGCTTTTTTAATACAATCTAATAAAATTAAATGTATTGCTTATGCATCTGTAGATATTAGTAATGTATGGCAATCGCTTCTTTGATTTTAAAAAACATAACATACGTAAAAATTAAAAATAATCATACAGAAACTTTGGGGCTTTTTGGTTTTACCTTATTAAGTAATTGTTATCAGGTAGTAAGAAATTGTTAATTTTGAAGTTTAACTTGATATAATGTCATTTTAACAGAACGTCAACGGTTTTTGTAGACGTATCTGTTTAAAAAAAAACTAAAGTTTTCTCGAATAGTTGAATTTAAATATTTTAAATGGTTTTTTTCTTTATTCTTTGTATTTTTTTGCTTCCGACGACGGAAAGAGATAAACTTTCCGAAACGTTAAGCATTTTTTTGTTCGTTAGGCAAATTTGTATATCTGTAAACCTAACTTCCGACAAATAGTTTCCGTTTGGATTAACGCAGAAACGTTTACAAAAAATAACTATTTTATTTTGTAGATTTCCTTGCAGTGGCTAAATACCCAAATAGGATTTTTTGGAGAAATCAATACATGTATGTAAGCAGTATAAGATCTGCTTCATTTCTTGATGGAGAAGGCCTTAAAATAAAAAGCTTAAAAACTACATCGACTTAATCAAGAAAGGACTGTAAATATGCTAAACGGTCAAGTTTTCCTTGCGCTTTTGGTCGCAGTTCTCGAACACGATCGCTAATTTCTTGGAAAACTTTGGCGACGCATAAATCTCGGCACCGGGCTCCATCTGGAGACGTTCCAGGGCGAAAATAGCGCGCGTCACTTTTTAATTAACTTGTTTTTTGAGGCCCCCGATGGCCCCAGAACCGGCAAAGTTCGGTCCTGTTCAGCTGTCACAGAAAATTGAATTTGCCACCATTGTCTCTTCTTTCTTCGTCTCTCCAGTTTGAATTAATATTCTGGCGTTTTTCTTTACTGGTTTTCAGACAGTCGTAGGTCATTATTAGCATTTCGCATAAGTAATGTAAAGTTTTCTGGTTGAAAATAGTATATTGTTTTATTAGGAGTAAAATTGACACTTTTTGTGGCGAGACCAGTGGCGTAACTATCGATGTGCCGTGTGTGAGAAGCACACGGGCCCGGGCCCTCGGGGGGCCCGAGCCACATTCCCATATCTATCACATGTTATCGCGAATCAAGCAAAATCGGGCGATCCCGAACTAAGTTCTTATCTATCACATGTCTTCTTAACTACTTAAATAGCATACGCTATCGCGAAAATAACTTATTACTTTACACTTGTTCTTGTGCAATTTTGTAGCTGTGTTTTCCTTTTTATTTTGCAAAATAAAAATAACTGGAAATATTGATTTTTCATTAGAGCAATAAATTTGACAAAAAAGGAAATTTGCTGTATTGTCACTGGATTTCTGTACTATCGAATAAAAATAGAACTAAGCTAGTTGTAGCATCAAAAAGAGCATGAAAAATTATACTGGCCAAACTAGTTAACTCAAAATCACAAAAACTCTAGTTACCTAAAGGTTGAATTAAGGTGACGATAAGGCAGCTGAGTTACGAGAGGTGCCCGAAACTGCCACTTTTTTTGGCAATTATTTCAATAGAAAATGAAGTTACTCGTACAATAGACATTGGTAATATTCTGTCAACTTTCGCCCATGCTAAAGCAAGGCAAAAAGAATTTTAACATGTTCATGTTCCTATTTACATTGTTTATTTTAATTTAGTTAGTTTTGTTGTTGTTTTTTGTTTTGATTTTATTTATTTTTTTATTTATTTGATATTTTATATGTTTTGGGTTACATATTCTGTGTTGCAGTAATAAATAATACTATATAAAAATTAATTTGATAATGTTATTTCTAACCTAAAATATGAGTGCATATTATTCAGATTAGTATATAAGTATTGAAATATGTAGGTGTAATAGGGGGCCCGGTAAAATTTTTGCACACAGGTCCGTGGGTCTGTTGTTACGCCACTGGGCGAGACTGTGTACGTTTGACATTAGAGGCGAGGCACGAAAAGTCATTTTTACTCCGAACAAAACATGCTTTTTTTTTCAAACGTCACAAATAATTTTTTAAACAATTTCTCTCAAACATTGCAAATTGTATAAAAATATTTAATAGTAATATGTATGTAATTATACAGGGTGTCTCAGACTGAGCGTGCATTAGAAGTTTCTAGAAAACCACAATATCTAGATCGGAGATTTTTTGCACATCATTGTATTACTACGAGATCCTTTGAATAAGAAGACTAAGGAAGGAGCATATCAAAAATCTTAGGTCCACCGCGATGGGCCTCAAATATGGCCGACTTAAATTCCGGTTTGTCAGTGCCGTTCTAATTTTATTTAAAAAATGTAAAATTATGATGTAGGGTAGACGTGGGGTAGACTCAATATTTTTTTTTATTTTACGTTGTGAATAATTATAAATATATGTGGTAGTTATTAAAATTGTTATAAAAATATAAAATTCTAATAAAAATAGATAAGTTTTAATAATTATTTATTAACACAGACATCCGATACGCTACTGAAGCAGGTAAGTCAAATTGATGTATCTAAATTCTTTGACATCTAATCTTTGACAAGTAGCAAATAAAAGCAAAAATGCAAGAAAAAATATATAATTAGTTAATTTAAGTGAATTTCATAAATGATCGGTTTACGACACGTATATATATTATATAGTCACTTCCTAGCGAAAAGTTGTTCCATTATTTCACTCGATTTTTGCCGAGATCTACCGCGCGCTCCACCACCAACTATTTTAGAGTATTTTTCGATAAATCGCGATAGTGTCACTGTTAATTTAAGTGCTGCCACAATTTCCATCTAGATTTATTACCTTTATACAACTATCAGAAGTAGAACAAGGGCGTAGATAAGGGGGGGGTACTGGGGGACAGTACCCCCCCCCCCTGACGCTTGACGAGATACGAGAATTGAAATAGTCATTGACTATGAAAGGATTTTTTTTAATTAATATCCGACATATAAGAACACTTTGTATGCTTTTAATTATGTTGATTTATCGTTTATAATATGTTCGACCTAATTAAAAGCACACAAAGTGTTCTTATTGGCCAGGACAGATTAGTGGGGTTAACTCTAATCAATATCCATAAAGATATTGAAATAAATGTTGATGCTGTTATTGATAGGTTTTCCAAACAGCGTAGTAGAAAACTTGATTTTGTTTTGTAGTTTTATTTATAGTTTATAGTTTTTATAGTTTTTTTTTGATAGTTTAGAGTTTTTTATTTATAGTTTATAGAAAATTAACTAATAAACGTCGTTGTTTCATTTTTGTTTATGTTATTTACAAATCTATATTTTAATTTTTGTGTTATGTTTTTATATATTTATGAAGACAAAAAAATCGCCGTCGTTTTAATTCGACAAAAAAATTCCGACGGTGATTTTTTTGCGACTTAATCATAGTACCACCCCCATAGCATACACCTATCTATGCCCCTGGAGTAGAATAAATAATAAATAACATAAAATAAGCTCCGTAAAGACTAACAAATCTACAAAATTTCAAATCAAATTCAAATGTGTCAAATGAATCGTCAAACAGAACTGTCAAAGATAATCATCCTAGAGTCCTTTTTCCGCACATCATGCATGAATACATGGATAGCGTTATGCTCCTTTCTTAGTCTTCTTATTCAAAGACGAGATCTATCGATTAAAAATATTTTCAATATGGCGGCAATTCCGGAAATACCTGAATGTTGACAACAACGTTCTTATTTTAAATGGGTGCCCCCATTTTTTATAACATACTTAAATTCTGTGTAAAATTCTACGAATATTGATGTTAAACACTCTATACCTAATATTAACCGTTTTTAAGAATTTTTTTTTTTTCATTTTTTTCATTTTTAATTTTCATTTAAGTGTGTAGTAGAAAATTGTGGTATCCATTTAAAATAAGAAAGTATTTCCGGAAATGCCGCCATATTGAAAATATTTTTAATCGATAGATCTTGTTGTAAAACAATACTTTCCTACTTCTATGCCTACTAGGCGTTAAAATGACGTTATTATATTGTCAATGACGCCGCGAAAATTAATACTTTTGTGACGATTGAAAAAAAAAATTATTACAAAGACTGTTTTTTTTTCTAGCTCTATATAGCTCTCGAACCTTAGAAAAATGAGGTGAATAGTAACATGGAATGGCTACTGCTACTAACGCCAAAATCACTGTTATAGGGGAAATAGAGAAAAGAGCCTTAGCGAGGAGGGGGCGGGGGTGAACAAAGATCGCGCGATCCCGCCATTGTACCGGAAATGACGCTGACTGATGATTGCTCCGGTTCCCTTCTAAAGGATCTTTTCTTAAGGAAGGACCCCGCGATGGATGGTGCGGCTCTGTGTTCGGGGGTGTACAATGGAGAAAACGGAAAATTGCTACGTTGTCAGATTGGGCAACTTTGATTAATTTTACCTAAATTCACTCAATGATTTGGGTTATATTATTTTATTCAATATTCTGTACGTCTAGTGTGTGTACTAGTCTTATGTCTTCATATATTTTGTGCACTTTTTTATGTAAAAGTAGAGGGAGTTCGAAAAAATAACAGCCAAATTTCAGGAAGTCGTTCCTCATCAAAAAATATCGAAAAAAGTTTCCATAAACATGGGTGTGAAAATACGTAGCTAAAAAAAGATACAGAATTTTAAACATTTTTAAAATAATATTTTTTTTTGTAATAATTAGTATCTTAAATACCCTATTGCCGACTTTCTTGAAATTTGTTAGTGTGTTATTTCTAGTAGATTGTAGATTATACAGGGTGATGTGTTCCTATAGAGTGTGGGGAGATTCTTCACGTAAAAATAATCTTACTTATTTTTCATATCAACATAGGTCCGATTCTGCTTTGTTTCGTGGTTACAGGGTGTTAAAGTAAGTCTTAATAATCTTTCGATTTATTATAATTCTCTTCCAAGTACTTTTAGTGATTTAAATTAAATTTTGAGGGCAAAAGTTACTATTAGTGCTACATATTTTAATTGAAATCATTGGAATATTTTTCAAAAAAAATGCGTGTGCCACTGACTTTTTTCTTTTGATATCAAAATTGTATAGGCCGTTTAATGCCAATTAAAAGTTATCCTTGATATTTGGTCGAATTCGGCCTCCTCGATGAGAGAAAGGCTATTTTATTAATCACAGTTATCGAGACAATTATTATTAATAAAATTAAAATAAAAATAATATTAATAAATTATATATTTTACATAATTTATTATTAAATATTGTTACTATTAGTCCAACCTACAGCAATTTGAAATAAAAAAAATGATATTTAAGAATTAAGAAAATTATAATAAATCGAAAAATTATTAAGACTTTACCACCCTGTAGCTACAAAATATGTTGATATGAAAAATAAATCTTATTTTTACGTGAGGAATATTTCCACGAGAGATGCCAGATGTTTTTTGAAACACCCTGTATTTCCAGTATAATAATGGCCCAATTTAGGTTTAATAAATTAAAATTATTAATTCAGTAGCGTCGTCGCAGGGAACACTTTATCGAAAATAAAATAATAACAAAAAAAAATGTAAGTGTTAGTAGTTACGTCCTGTATCTTTGACACTATAGGCACTTCCGAGGGAAACCTTTGGATGATATGGCAACATGGCAGATGACGCAGCACTCAACCCTCTAAGAAACGAGCTGGAGGGATGAATTATAATACTTTAATATCTGTACGCTAATGGGCGCGTTTCGCCTTAAGCCCATGATGGTGGAAGAAAAATTCAAGAATTTTTTAATCGTCTACCCCCTCGTATATACGGGCCGCTATAGAAAAAGGTGGAAATTAATAGATGCATAGTCTAAAAGGATCATTAGGCCTTCTCAGATTTTTCTACGGACGGGGGATATATTATAGGCCCGCTCCGTGATGGATTTTCCATTGTGGACGTGAAAAGATCCAAAATTGAGGGTCTAAGAATGCTAAGAATTAATTTTATCCTCGATTTTCCCGATCGTAAATTCATTTTTTATGTTTTTGCTTTTCACGATAATTTCAGTTTAGTCAAATTAGTCTCTAATGACCAAAAAATGCTTTAAAGTAACATTACAATATTATTTTAGTCCTCTGTGTATTTTTTCAAGTGAAGAATACACGAAGTATTTGTTTTGAATATTATAGTTAACACAATTAAATAAACATAAGTGAAAAATAAAAACAAATAAAAAATAATCGTAATATACAGAAAGTTTGATGCTTTTTGGTTTTACCTCGTTAAGTAATTATTGTTATCAAGTAATAGTTAATGACATTTTAACAAAACGTCAACGGTTTTTATAGACGTATCTGTTGAAAAAAAACTAAAGTTTTCTTGAATAGTTGTATTTAAATATTTTAAATAGTTTTTTGTTTGTTCTATTTTCTGCTTCCGACGCGAGATATACTTCCCGAAACTTTTATCATATTTTTGTCCATTAGGCAAATTTGTTTATTTGTTTTTTTTTAATTTATTTTTTCTTTATTTGTTTTTTATTTTTTAAGTTGGTCTCCTTTGCATTAACGCAGTAGTGTTTACAAAAAATAACTATTTTATTTTTATAGATTTTCTTAAGGTAGTATCAGACAGCTACTTTTGCGCAGCACATTAAAAAACTGCACAACTTGATCTGCTGCAGGTGTGAATATCTAGGCAACCTGCAACGTTGCGATCGCAGCACCGCAGCTTGGTTGCGTAGGCTACTTTTTTGTTGCGCGCAGTTTAAGAAACGCAGTGTGTGAACAGTTATTGAGAAAGGTTGCAAGGTGCAGCAAAAGATTACTTACCCAGTTTCAACTGATTATAATCAGTTGAAACTTTTACTGCGGACATCGGTGCAGTATTCTGTTGGTATGCCCGAAATGTATACACTTTTTTTCAGTTAACTCCAGAATTTATATGTAGGTATTTAGTAAAGAATTAACCGACAAATTGCGATGTCGTCGAAGTCAAAACAAGCGATTTGGAACAGAGAACAAGTAACAAGTAAAATGTTCAAATGACTTAATTACCATTAAATCTTGGTGGGATTCGAACCTCCTGAGTCTCAACATTTCTAAAACTAAAGCTTTGTCGTATAAAAACTCGTTGCGGCCTTTTGTACTTAACAACACCACCATTGACGTCGTAAAATCTGTAAAATTCTTAGGGCTTGTTGTGGACAATTCTCTGAAATGGGACATACATATCGAAGCTTTGTCGAAAAAATTGAGCCCTGCCTGTTTTGCATTAAGGTCTGTTTCTAAGGAGCTTAACTTGTCAGTGGCTAGAACTGTTTATCATGCACTTTTTGAGTCGCACCTCAGGTATGCCCTTCCATTCTGGGGTACGTGTTGTGCGACTCAATTTGACCGCATTTTCAAGCTCCAGAAGAGAGCTGTTCGATATTCACTGGGACTAAACAGCAGAACTCATTGCCGGGACTTTTTTAAAGAATTAAAAATATTGACTCTTCCTTCCTTATTTATATTTGAATCCGTTTGCCTAATACGTAAACATGTATCAGCTTCTCAAGAAAGGCCATCTCACACTTATCCACTCAGGATCAGGAACGCGGAGCAAGATCTTTATCTACCTACCCCACGCTCAGAGTTGGTTAAAAGTTCAATATTATACAACTCGAAAAAAATGCACAATCACCTGCCATTTGAAATCAAATCCATAACATCATTTTTTTTTTCATTTCGCAAAGCATTGAACTCTTATTTACTAGACAAGGCTTTCTACGCCGTAAATGAATTATATTTTGAAAATCGAATTTGATCTTGTAAACACTGGTCTGAGTCCACACGGGTCCGCAACATTATTCATCTCTAATGCATGAATACGTGGATAGCATCATACTCTTTCCTTGATCTTTATAAGGTCTAAGTTATGTTAACAAGGAAGGGCAGGATAAACAAGTTATATAGAAACAAACACGTCAAATAATTTTTTCACCATTTTATTTTTGTGAAACAGCAAATATGTGATTTCATATCATATTCATATAATTTCCTTAAAATTAGTATTTAAATAGTAACGAATGAAAAAAAATTGAGGCACCTGACACAGAGGCTCTATCACTGCGCGCAGTGGCGTACGCGATACAAGGGACCCCTCACAGCTCAATCCCGTCATTTATTTACTTATACCTAATCTACCCTCGCAACTACCAACGTTTTTTAGCATTAATTTTTTTACAATAACAAGATTCGCGTACGCCACTGTCACTGTGTTACCAGAAGAACCAAAAGATTTTTTTTTGTTCGGTTCTTGTATGTTATCATGAATTTTAAGTTAAAAAATCTAATTATATTTATTTAAATTTCTTTTAATGTTGTTCACAATCTTAAATAAAAATTTTTAACAGCAATTGACGTTCTTTGTGTCAATAATATATATCGACAATAATAATAGTTTTGTAAAAATTTAATTGACAAAAGTTTGTTTATAGTCCTTTCATTTCTCTATAACCAATGTATATTGTCTAAATTATGGTAAGCTAATAAAAAAAACGTTACAAAATATATCGCCCCATGTTCAACAAAAGTTACAACAATGATATTTACATCGTCTTTCTTTTTTCCATACTATACGGGGTGTCTGAAAATAAAAAAAAAATTTTCTCTAATTTTCAATTTTAAACAACTACTTACGATGACAAGCATAACATTACGTCTGAGAAGAATCCTTTATCATCAAAACACCCCGTATATACACATGTAGACATTTAGGTACGACTTGTGACATTCACAAATTTCTTTTAATCAAGTTCAAACTTGCGGGAAGTTTGAATTTGATCAAGTTAGTTTATTTCTTTGTTATGTCTTTGTTCGACAGACAGAGGTATACTTGACATAGAACATGTAACATTAACTGTGAAAAAAAACTTATATGGCTTTGACAGTTACTACAATAGTTATTTCCTTAACGTTTTTTTTTTCGCAAAAAAAACAAAACAAATTTTTGCGAAAAAAAAATTATGTAGGCACAGTATGTCCCGGATCGTTTTACAACAGGAAAAATTTTCTTATTATTAATATTTTGAGGAAATTTTTTGCTTGTTTTAAAATCATACATCCCTTTTATACTTCCCCAAATGTCCATAGCGTTTTTTTGACATAATGTTCATTTGACATAATTGTCAACTTGTCAATGAGAAATAGTAATAAAATGTTTTTTTTTTCAAACGTCACAAAAATATTAATTTTTGCGACGTGATTGACAATATAAAAAGTAATTTTAACGCCTAGGCATAAGAGTACGAAAATATATTATTAAACTGACATGAAGTGTCAAATTCAACGAGCGTAATCATAGTTTTCTGATATATAATTACATACAAGATATGACTTTTAAACTTTTTTATATTATTTAGAACGTTTGAAATTGTTTAAAAAAATATTTCTGGCGTTTAAAAAAAAATAGCATGTTCTATTCGGAGTAAAAATGACTTTTTGTGCCTCGGTTGTATGTCAAAGGTACAGACTCGCCACAGTCTCAAATCTGGTGGTGGTTTATACTTCTGTAAACGATCATTTCGAAAAGTATAATTTCAGAACAACCAAAAATTTTTACAAAAAATGCATTTTTCTCAAAATCTTAATAATAAAAAAGTTTTTTTTTCTTCTTGTAAAGACAGTCCGGGGACACACTGTATAATGCCTAGAACAAGATGTGCTTTATCTTCATTCATAAACTTAAAAAAGTTCCAAAGTACATCTTGGGCATTATTTTTTTTTTACTTTAATAGACATCTATAATATATTTTTTTTAATTTCCCTATACAAGTAAAACAAAAAATTAAACTCCTAAAATGAAATGAAAAATAATAATAAAAAGAAAACTATATAAAAAAATAACGGCGAACATTATTATTATTATGTATGACCAGTACCTTAATGACGAGATGCGGATTTATTACGTATTAATTACACTAGATAATATTATTTTTATAAAAAATATTAAAAATAAAACAACAAAATGATAATAATAATAATATTAAACAAAGGGGAGGCTCACAGACCTACACAGAGGCACCTAAAGCTAAAAAATGTATATGTACAATATTTATTTTTCCTTTTTATCGACTCAAAAAATAATTAATTACTTAATAATAAAAAAGGTAGAATAGATACACACAGTTCTGGCTTTTTCGATAACACCGTATATTACAAGGATTACACGGGGCTATTTAAAAGTATGCTACATTTTTCGTGCTTTTGAAAAAATGTCAATTAACATTTTACCAACATAATAAAGTTTTTTCTTTTTTTATTAAAGCCTTTAATTTTGAAGTTACAAAAATAAAATATTCAAAAAGTGTAACAGGTTAAAAAATAATCAAACCAATTTAAAAAAGAACTAAATTTAGGTAAAAAAAAAACAAAATTGTGAACGTAGAACGATAATAATCGGATCGGAGGATAAAATAGTAGACAAGGCCAACAAAAAAGTTTAAGTGCCTTACAACCAAGAACGATAAGCTAAAAGGATTGCTCATCCTCATAAGACGTACGTTCGCGTCTTCCCGCGCTTCAGCACAGTTGTGACGTCATTGTAGTCCCTGTCATGATAGTTTGTATTATTGGTTGCCTATGGTAAACGTATAAAAATAACAGCTGAGAAATGTTGAGTTCATTATTTTGTCGATTTTAAATACGAAAAAGGTGTTTTTAAAGTTTTTAGAGTTATAGAATGTATAAATACGTTCATTTTGTGTTGTGGATTGTGACTAAGTGCCTACGATATTGTTTATTAATAATTTTAAAGCAAAATATGGAAGTACTCTAAAAAGGATGCCTGCAGAAGGTGATGCTGGGAACTGCTGTTCTTAAAAATGCATTATCCGAGTATTTAATACGATTTATACAGTTAATTTTCTATATTGCATACATATAAGGTGTTTAAATAAACAAACTAAATAATGACTGTTTTGCATACGGCAACCAATAATACACACACTATCATGACAAGGACTACAATGACGTCACAAAGCGAGGAGTTTTCGCATGTACCTGGCAGACACTTTCAGCTGAATGGGCAGTCCTATTAGTTTAACTGTTCTTGCCTTACAACCACCTAACCAGTGTTCACTTTTATAAAAAGTTTTATTAAAATGACGAATACACGATTTTAATTTAGTTTTAATATTCAAAATATATGCTTTGGCGGTCCTTCTTCAATATTTTTTAATTTTTCTGAATACACCATAGAACTGAAGGATGATTGCAAAAATTTAAATATTAAAATAACAAATATAAAAATAATTAACCAAAGAATATACAATTTTGAGGCTTGTAGAAAAATGTAGCATAATTTTTACACCCAATATGCGAATTTACCTATTTACTTATTAAAAAACAGTCAAAAAAGCCAATTTTCGTTGTTTCGAGATTAACTAGCAAACGGCAAAGCACCAAACTGCCCCGTTTGTATTTTTTCTAGCTGAAAAAGTCCCTTAAATTATAAAATAAAAAAGAAAAAATATATTACAATTAGCTTACTTCCCTGCATGTGATTTTGGTCGTCGTGATTAACGAAAAACGAAGGCCATTCTTAATTCAGTTAATTAATATAGTTAATTTAGCTACTGACAGTTCGACCGCATCGCCGGCAAGTTCAAAATGTAACGCGCAAATGTACATAAAGTGTCTCACAGCCCTGCCAGACAACGTTGCCAAAGCCAGCGATAAGTATTCAGAAAATTTCTCTATATAAAAACGATAAATACCAAATAAAACTTGAGGAATCAGCAAAGCAAAAACAGAAAATAACGAAAGAAATAAAAGAGAAGCAATAATCAGCTGACAC
Source organism: Sitophilus oryzae (assembly GCF_002938485.1). Lineage (NCBI taxonomy): Eukaryota > Metazoa > Arthropoda > Insecta > Coleoptera > Curculionidae > Sitophilus > Sitophilus oryzae. The sequence goes on from NW_022146441.1 coordinate 3,021,494, forward strand.
ACAGTCTTAATACGCATGTCAGTTCTTTTGTTTCTTGCTTTTAGGCTGGTAATCTCCGTTCAGAATACAGTTCATGAACGATTACAATTCTGGTTGGAACGCATTTCCTCTACAGCGCAGAAGCGTAAGCGTAACAAGAACTGTTCATCTGCTATGTTGGAACAAACCTAATATGTATATAAAATGCAAGAGATTATTTTTATTAAACTTTTATTATTAAATATCATATTATTGACTCTTTAGGAAAAAGTGGCTTGTTGCTCTAGTCGATTAGGAACTAATTATTCCATTAAGATTATTCAATTCTTAGACCATGTATATTCTAAATAGACACTCTTAATGCTAGTGACTAAAAATACAAGAACCAATAACACCAGAAATAAAATTGTTACCGGATGTCGCCAAAGCTATTTTGCTAGTTACTGAAAAAAAGCATTAAAACGTTGAAAAAAAGTGCAAAACTAGTATATCAAAAAGATAGTTATCAAATTCAATAAAAAAGCTAAAAAATAATAGATTGCAGAAAATTAATTGTTTGTTTAGGTACCTAGAAACATAATTCCTGGCTCTTTCTTTTTACTGCGGTTTTAAGACTTGAAAGCTGAACAAATCACCACTGTAATAAACTTTATACAAAGTTTACTACACCCAACAAACTAATAAAAATCGCAAAAATTGTACCTGGTGTCACCACCTCTGTTTGGCACCAAAAAAATGGTGTCCTATATGCACATTAAACGTCAATGTATTATTTACTCGTTGCTTATTGCATGCAGTCTTTAATTTGAAGTAATAAAGTCACTATTTTTGTGCGTGTGTCTCTCATAGATTTAGATTTAGTTAAATCAGCTTAGTACCTCCTTTATTCACATGTAATATACCAAAATAATAATATATTTTGGTACTCACTTTATTTTCAAGTAGCTAAGTTCAAAAAATGTCCTCAATGATGTTGAGTACTCGATAATAACAATAAAGCAGCGTGTCTACCCATTTTCATGGCCAAGAATTTATTTTTATATATTATTATCTAGATAGCTTCTTAGTCAACAGCCTCTTTCATTTTTGATGTTCCTTGTTTTTGAAACTACGGAGTGAGTGCGTACAGTGTTGCCAGATGCGACGGGTCGAACCGTTGAACACCGCTTTTTCTATCATTATTTATTTAGTTTTACATTTTGTTTATTTCTCTTAACTATAACTTAAGATTTATATGTTAAATGAAATGGCACAGAGCAAAAATTGAACAGTACTTCATATCGTTTCAGTTATTTTCATATACAGGATGACACAAAAATAGAAAATATTAAAATATACTTTATTTTAAATAGTTTTTAATTTATTTTTTTGTGGATTACAAAAAATGTTACTGGGCACAGAATAAAAATATATACATGTTTATATAAAATTATCTACTAAGATAGGTCATCCTGTATATACAAAAAACTTGTCAGCTGGTTATTAAATAGTTTTTACATTTAAGAATTTACACTATGTATTTATCATAATTGTCTTAGTCCAAAAAATAGTAGTCAGGCATTTAACTGTCAGATATATCTTTGAAAAAAAAGTTTTTAGTACTTTTTATGTAAAAAATCTTTGAAATATCCTTAGTAAAATTTGTTACTGTAAATAATTATTAATGATGAAAAAATTGAATACACTAATGAAAAATATTAATGTAAAAACAATTAAAACGCTTTCTGAGAATCCATTTTTTCTAGACTGCGTACGTCACATCATATTTTATTTGCTACTATTTCTTATATATGTATATTGAATAATGTAAAGCTGGAAGCAGCTCATTACGTTATTACATTTTGCACTATCCTGTGTATAACGATCCTATTATAAATGTACCGAATCGAGTACAAAAATTCCCTAAAAGCACACATCCCTGGGCTGGAAAATATATATTATGTATGTATATTTTATCAATTGATTTACATAAATATATGTATAAGACTATGATTTATGCGTTTAAGCTATACCGTAGATATATCCGTACTATTTACAAAAAAACATGTATACAAATTATTATGAGCATAAAACCACGAGATCATTTTGTAGAATACAGGATGAGTCTTAAATAAGTGCAAATAATTTTAGGGGTAGTATATCTCAACACCCCGAAACATAGTTGTTTTGAATTTTGTTTAATTTTGAGTTAAAAAATATAATATCTTAAATTAAATTTACAAAGGTTCTTAAAATTTAGGCGAAAAATCAGTAAAATAACTCAGTTTTTTTGGACTTATTTGAAAAACCGTAAAGAAAAAAATATGTTTCTTTTATCGAGATCTACCAGCCCTGAAAATATTTGCACTTATTCAAGAATCACCCTGTATAACGCGGACAGTAGCCATTCGTAGAGGTCTTGTCCTTTGTTTTTTTTGTTACATTTGTAATTGTTGTTTCTTTCTTCTTTTGGCTTAGTTCGCTATAGAGGAATATACCTTTTTGTTCTTGATGCTCTACGAATTGCTACGATTATACATATACCGATCGACTGTTATATTTTTGCAGTAAAAAACAACTAACAATACGATTTAGTTATGGTTGGCTTCGGTTGTTTTTTTTTTCTTCTTAATAGCGGTGACACAGTAGCAATTTACTTCTTCTAGGTTGATCTATCTGAAACAAAAAGAAAAAAATATTTAGTGGCAGAATTTGCATAGGCGTGCGGATTCTTTATTTATTTAAACGATTTAAAATAAACAGTGGATGGACATTTTATTTGAAATTATTATAGTCGTAGTCATTTTTGTATTTGTAATGAACTGACGATGAAAAAAAACACCACACCGCCCTGTTGTGATCTTCCTGGGGAGTGCACATGATTTTAGTTTTATCGATGTTCAGCTTAAGTCCCAAAGCCTCGTATGCCCAGGTATATGTGTTCAACATTTCTTGCAATTGCTGTAACGTATTGCTGTAACGTAACGAGCACAGTCATCAGCGTATTGAAGTTCTATGATGAATTTTGTACGTGTTTTTGCCCTAATTTTTTTTTGATGTTGAACAGACCGCTGTCGTATCTGTATCTAATGCCCAAACCTCTCTCCTGCAGTTTGCTGTCCACTATAATGGAGAGCGGTGTCATGAATATATGTTGAATAGGAGAGGCGCTAAGACACATCCCTGGCTAACTCCTGTGTTTGTTAGGCCCGGTTGTACCAAAATAAATTGAACGAGAGTTCAACTGATCTGTTGGTCAAAGTTGAACTTGGATTGCGTTGCATCAACTCGCGTTCAGTAGAACGTCGATCAATATTTAGTTTCTTATGTTGGTATTGAATTTCACAGTAACTTTTGGAGTTTTTATATAAGTTGGCGTAAATGCTTTTAAAAGTTTGTTTTGGCGGGTTCTCCCAAAATATAAATTATGGTACCTTTTTTCCTTTCTGGTGCCATAAAATACGATTTTTTAATACCTGTTCGCGGCTGACCGATTCGTTCATTTACTTTTTAGAAGTTCTAGCTAGTACATCTGTACATCATACCTTATTTTTTATATTATATTATTATATAAAGTGAAATCTATATTTAGAGGGTATGTAAGGGGTTTAACAAAAAAATTAACAGATTGGAGTAATTCAAAAATTGAACTCGCTGAGCTTCAAAAGAAATGTTTCCTAGAGCAGCACAATTTAAAAATGTCTCAAATGCAGGAAAAGCGTGAAGTCTTTATAAGGCAGCAAGAAAGGGAGCATGATAAGAGAATTCAATTTTTAAAATTTAGCAAGGAACTAATAAAAAAAATAATTGACCAATAAATACTCTGTAAATATATAATTATTAAAAAATATTATATAAACACTTAACACACAATATAAATATATGAATTTTGAAAATATGCATAGTTTTCTTTTACATATTACATATCTAGTACAAACAACAAGTATACTGAATTGTTGTGTAATTATTGCTATTTAATTATCTACTTATAATTAGAATTATCAAAAATATAAAAATAATCCTATACATACAATAAAAAATATTATATACATAAATCAAAATATACACAAAAGTATGTAATGGTAATTTATTTTATGGTAATTATAATCACAATTTAATTAATTAACAAGTTATTTTGACTTTAAAACATTAAGACATTTTAAGAGTGTTTTAGTAAAATAATATTGAAACATTTTCTAGACGTAAATAATTAGTTCTAGATGTAAATAATTAATACTCAGCAATATATTCTATATCGTAAAATAACATATTTACAGTGATTCAAAATATTCATTAATTAAACTATATCTAACACTATTATTTATACCACCCAAGTCATTTGGAACATGCTTCCTATATTATTTCCGCTTCAATTTTTTAATTGATGTAATATTTCTCCTCATGATGCGAAAAGAAAATCTTTTCGTTAGCACAGCAAGAACAAACGATATGTTGGCTTGCTTTCAGATTAGTTACATTTTTCCATAGATATCCTCATGTCAGTTACTAATGGTGTTGGATCTGCAAATTGACACTATGTTATGAAGAACAGCAGCGGAAACCACTATTGCTTCTACTTTATCAATATTTAAACGGATTCCTGTCGCTAATATAGGAAATCTTCTTTTTAGTACACCAAAACACCTTTCTATTGGGTTTCTTGTTCTTATCTGAGTTTCGTTAAATAAGTTTTCAGCCCTCGTTGTTGGATTCGCCAAAGGGGTTATTAGGTATAGTTTTACTCCATACCCACTGTCCCCTAGTAATAAATTATTTCCATATACTCCATTTTCAAACTCAGCCTTTCCTCTAGAATTTCTAAAAATCATTGAATCGTGTGTAGCACCAGGCCATCTACACACAATGTTAGATATTTTCAAATCGCTATCACAAATTGCTTGAACATTAAATGAAAAAAATCCTTTCCTTTTGCGGTAATTCTCTGCATTTGCCCCTCCAGGAGATTGTATCTTCACATGGGTACAATCAACTGCTCCTATGCATCTTGGAAAGTAACAAATATTATAAAATCCTTGTGCCTTTGAATTTCTATCTTCCACTCCCATTGGCATTTTAATAAAGTCCTTGCTTAAATATGCTATAGCTATAGTGTCATCCTGTATATGCTATAGCTTCTTAGGAAGAAATTGCTCAGTGATCCATGATGTGACACTCTTGACTTGTTGTTGTTATGGAGGCTTTTACACACTGTAAGAAATTTGCTGGGTACTCCAAACTTTTTCATAATTGCCCAAAGTGCATATCTGTTCACAGAGTAACAATGCAACATAAAGTTTAGACTGCTGCTCTTTTACTTTTTCCTGTAGTTGCCGGATGGAGAATATGCAATCGACGGTACCGCGGTTGGTGCGAAAACCCGTTTGCGATTCTGGGAGGATTTTTTCAATATGTGGGTGCAGGCGGTTTGACATAATTTTTGCAAGAATTCGTGGATTTAGCTATAGGTAGAAGGAATTATTGCATCTTAATTCCCGTTAATAATGTCGCAAGGGAGTTATGACGTTATGGTTAGCGTAAACTAAGCGATATAAGCTTATTTACAAAGAAATAAATATTTTTGATGTCAATCAATAGGTGTTCTTCGAGACAAAGATACGTTAATGGATTTAAAAGATGGTTAAGCTCTCTGCTGCCGATAAGGTCAAGGAAACTTCTTCCTTTATTAAGATCTATTGGACATTTTAATTGGCGCGGTGTCTAGAGTCCTGGATTTATACCCTGACAGGATCCGGAAACGGGGGAAATTAACAGTCTGTCCGTTTCCCTTAATTCCCGCAGTTAACAGTTGGGGTTTCCCATCAGAGATAATTGGCAAAAGGGCTGTTAGTAAATTAGTCTCCTTTTAACAGGTTTTTGTCTGTACGTTCTAATCGGTCTTCTTAGTATCTTGTAGGAGGGGAAACCAGTAGATATATCATTATCATTATTATAGATTTTTATCAGGTTGATTAGAATAATGCAACATTTGTGTGGTTTTATAATGGGATCGGATGACAAAATACAGGGTGGTCCGAACTGTATTCCGGAAACTTCGGCAGCATATTCTGCAGATAAAAATAAGTAAAAAAGTTCTTATAAATGTATGTCATAAAACGCTTATTTTCGGAGATACAAGGTGTAGATGTTTCATTTTTATTTCGATTTTTTCCAAATAATTTTTGAAGTAACGTCAATATTTGGATGAAAATTGCCCAAGCAGCATTTGGACGTCGGGACAACGTTGTGTCACGCGATCAAACGTCGGGGCGCAACGTCGGCACAACTTCCTGCCAACCCTAGTCTGCACTAGTTTGGAGAATAATTTTTGGGTCGAAACGACATTGGATACCGACGTTGGCTACAAGCCTAATTTAGTACAAACTGCAACGTTGTTTAAAATCCTAATTCACAGAAATACAAAACTAATATGGCGTCTAAGTCGCGTTTTATCCTAAATTGGGATAATTATAGTAAAAATATTATTTTTATGATTTATTTAGTAAAATGTGAATAATTTATTCGCAGTCGAAAAAATTGTTTCCGCGTGTTTTTTAGGGTCAAATATTTCAAGTTAATGTATTCAAAAAGCAGGAATTGCTATTTTAGGAACGAAACATTTTCTTATTTAACAACATGGCGGCTTTCACTTTGTTGTTTTGGAGATTAAGATGGAGTAGTTCGAGTAGTCTTCAAAACAGTTAAAACACATGTAGGTGGCGCCTCCTACAAATAGGAGTCATATTGACATCAAAATTAAATTTCTCATGTTAAAAAACTCCCAGACATTAATTTTTATCTAAATTTTGACGTTACTTCAGAAATTATTTGGAAAAAATCGAAATAAAATTGAAACTTCTACACCCTGTATCTCAGAAAGGACATATCAGCATTTTAGGACATACATTTATACGAACTTATTTATTTTTATCTGCAGAATATGCTGCCGAAGTATCCGAAATACAGTTCGAACCACCCTGTATACTAAATTTAGTAAGAAATAAAATTAGCTATGTACCACGGGACTTATAAAGTGTTAACAACCCCATAGGCAATTATTGTCCCTCGGGTCATAGGCCCTATGGGCTATTTTGTGTCCTTACGCCAAATATTCCAACCAAGACACATTGTATACTGACTTTTTACACAAACACGAAAATGAACATTATATTTAAGGCAATATTTTATTTTTCAACCACATTTTCTTGTTTAACCCTTAAGTACTAACACCCCGTCTCACAGACGCAAAGGACTAGCTGGACATAGGACATCTCCCCTCCTCTCCGCTTCTAATTATCATCCAACTATGTAATTTCAATACGAATCAAAACAAGTTAAAGGCCGGCAGGGCAATTTGCGAAAGTGTGTAGTTTTCGAAATATTTTAGTTCAAACTGTCGATGCCGTCTGACAGAGTGTTGGCGTTCACGTAAGTTTTTTTTTTAATTTGTGGAATGAATCAAGCACCTAGTAGCTCAAAACATGTGAAGTATGGCGAGCAAAATTACAAGGATACTCTTCTAAAGTGGTTTGAAGAGACTGACAGCGATAATAGCAAAATAGTGACATTGAATCCGAATGTGGCGAAAATTTTGCTATAGAGAGCAATCATAATTCTGAATTCGAATTAGAAGGTAAAAAACGGTTTTAACTAATATCTAATGGTATGTAGCTGTATATGTTTTGTTATAGATGATGAAAATATGGATGTGAACGATCGGTAGACTAATATCGAAGAAAGTGAAGTGAAAAATTTGTTTGGAATGCGCAAAAAGTGTGTAGGGAAGCCAATACACAAGACACACAAGATTTGTTAGACATAAACAAAATATGTATTTCTTTAATGCGTCTCTCAGACGGTCTGTTAGTATAAGCGCGACTATTTCAATAGGTTAGTACTTAAGGGTTAATATACAGTGCTGGCAACTCTTACTTTTGGGTCGGTATTTACATGTGTGGAAGTAAATCGCATAGAGATCTTATTAAGTCGGAGTGAGACGGTGTGTTGTTGCCGCGTTGTCACATTTCTCCGGTACCCCCTATATAAAGTAAAATCACGATCACAAACCGCTTATTTTTAAAAGACTTTTATTTTCGAAAAGATAATAGATATGAATAAAAAAATAATAATATAAAAGATATGTATAAGAAAGATAATATAAAAGATATGTTTCTGAGCATCTGAAATGGAATTATAAGAATATAGTAAGGGTGTCCACTTTTTTATAACGAGAAAACGCGATAACTCAAGAACTACTTTTTTAGATATTAAAACTTTTTTTTATTTTAAAGTTCGGATATTTTACACAATGTTTAAATAAGAAAAATTCGATAGTCTTGTTTTTTTTCCATTCAAAATTTTAAAAAACCCAGCCATTTACTTTTAGTGCATTGCAATTTTCAGCAATCGTGTAACTTTTTTATTTATAAAGATTTTCACAAACTGTCTGCGAAGAAAATATAGCAGAAATATTAAGAACATTTTTGAAAAAAACTACAATCAATTATTTCTAATGTATTTCGAGATATCGATTTTTGAATTCAGAGTTCTAATAGCGTGACCACTGTCAAACACCAACTCAATTCCACTTATTTTTACCAAAAGTGCAAATGTTTCTAACTTGCACTTAAAAATTTACAAGTTATAGGGAAAATTACAACGACTCGTTAATAAATAAACAGATAAAGTATCACGAGACGTAATTAAATCGTGAAGCTGAACGCATGATGTACATCGTTCCCTAGAATTTTAAGTACTGATTGGGTCGACCGCGACGAATCTGCTATATCCCCTTCCACATCTCTTAGCAATGTGCACAGTTTCTCGGTTTATTTCATACGTTTGGCGACGTTTTTACCGTTCTCTCTTTTTTCAGGTACATTATAAACGTATTATTGTACTCTTCTTACATACGGAAATCTCGACCCAAGACTCACCTTCGCCAGCCCTTAGTATATTTTCGAATCGCTGTAATTACGACAAACAACTTAATTTCAATTTCCAGCCTCGGGGAACAAGAGTAACAAGTAGTTTACTATGAGGATGTTGTTGTTTGCGTCTAATGTACACAACTCGGCAAGTTTCGAGGAAGGAACATTGGCAAGGATCTCTTCTTTATCCACCCCCTCTTACTCTTCCTACCCTCAGTTAAAAAAAACACAAAGTGCCCGCGCCCTTAAGTTCAATAGCAAAATAAACACTTCAACTTGTTGCTCTTTCTGAAAAAGGAAAGTCGGTCGTTCCTTGTTTTGTTTACAATTTTCGGGATGAAGATTCCAGAATAAAATCCGACAAATCTGAAAAGAAGCCCGAATATGTTTGTTTTTATTACGGAGCTTGAAACGAAAGCTTTGTCAACGTCAAAAAGAATTTTTCTGAAGAAGATTTTTTTTGGCATTGGTATTTATCAATAGATCTCGAGGATGGGTAAGTTCTATCCAGTGACATAGTGTCTTCAATAAGTTTATTAAGATATTACCACAGATTAGGTATCCTATAAGTATACAGATAAAAATCTGGTCCCTAATTCGTGGTACGAAAATTTTTTTATGACGATGTGCAAACGAGTCAAATTTCCTGTGCGCGAAAATAAACTCGCGTAAAATAACAATAAACAGCGTAATAGAGAGATATCGCTAAACCGAATAGCGTGCATGGACGTTAATAAGGCCAGGTGTTATTTCCTTTACGTGAGGTGGTATTAACTCTCTTGATTTATAGTTATCGGATCGGAAAGAATTCTGATCGCGTCGCGTTTTCAGTGCTTTATTGTTCAACGTCTGCCAGTCGGTTTAGGGCAACAAGCAACAAATTCTCTTAGAAGGGCTAAGTCGTCATCTGTTGTAAACCTAAGCCTCTATAGGTTCTTTAATATATTGGAAGAGGTGGAATCCATATTTTGGGCCATATTTATTTAATTGAAACTAATCCCAGCTACTTAAATATCAAATTACCTAATTCAAAACAATTAAACATAACCTAAAATAAAAGATCTCGCCGGCCGGCCCCGGTTGTCAAATACCCGCACATGCCCATTTAAGCAATTTTTAAACGTTATTTAGAAATAGCGCTTGGTGGAATTGATCCGCAAATTACGTCAGGCGGTAACGTTATTAGCGGGTGTTGCGTTAAAAATTGACTCGCGCATATCGTAATCATGATAAGGTACGCGTAAATACTGCATGACGCTATTCGGTTTTCCGATATCTCTCTAATAACTGTGCCGGTCAGGCGTTGTGCACAATTTTAGAGGCCATAAGTGGGCGTGCTATGTGCGCAAACTAGTAACCTAACTAGCGCCCGATTCCGAAAATTGGAACCACGTAAAACAATAAAGAAAAAACAAAGTTTATAATCTATGGCTATTGTTCCTATCCTTCGATAGTGTAGATTTCTGCCTTAAGAACGCTAAAGGGTCCAACATAACGGACATCCTGATAAAAAACGGGGACTCTAACGACTCAAACTGGATTATCTCGCCCGGTTTGCGAGACGCCCGCCGGTGTCCCGGTATTTTGGCGCGACGCCACGCAGCTTTCACTTGCTCCATCCCCCCCTACCCCCGTCCGGCCTCACCTTCCGACCCCCTACCGACGCCAGAGCGTCGCCAATTTCGACGGCGGCGTCGCTTCGGTCGGACGCCGCGGCGGAGGTGAAGCCGCCGCTGTTCGATAGCCTGCACGAGACGCAGGAAAGACCGCTCAATTTGTTCTCTTCTTCGTGGAGTCATCCTGGCGATATTACTCTTATTGGGGAGATGTTAGAGAAGGGCGAGGATGCGTTAGGGTGAAATTAGAGCGTTTACAAGGGGTATTAGTGGGAAATAGGATTCAGAACCGGGAATTCGTGGTTCTTTTGAAACATCAAAAAACCGCGACTCGAAATTATTAATTCCCGGTTCTTTCGGTACTTTCGGGATTCGGTAATAATTAAAACATACACTGATAAAAAAGATAGACTTGAACTAAAGTTGTCATCGTTCTTGAAAAAAAAAATTAGTGGCAAGAGAATTTATTTTAGCGTAAAAGAAAATATTTTGCCTGAAGAAAAACTCTCTTCTCAACTCAAGAAAACTGGTTCTCTTGAAAAATTCGAAAATTTCTCTTGAATCTATTTTCATTCAACCAAAAGCAAGTTACTTTGGCCATTTTTCCAATAGCTAAATACTCTTTTGATGAAAAATAATAACGACATGCAAAGACGATGACGAAGGACGGTATATACAATATACAATCAGTCGGCATGGCATAGCATGGCAGTCCGATCAGTCGTACGTCGCATTTCATAGGACGCACATCATAGTACGGACGGGTTTTGTTGCTTGGAATTTTGCATAATTTGCTTTTTAAACGCATATCGTATAACAAATTAGTGATCGTTATTAACATGCATTTGTCATTTTTTATGGATAAATTTTAGGATATATGGATTGTTTAAAGGAGTTTCTGAAAAAATGGAAATTAGAGCATTTATTTGCTATATTTGAAGGTAAGAGACATTTACCTAATGCACCTGTTTAGATAATGCATGTGTGACTATAGATAGATTACAGTTGAGGGTTGGAACCTTTGGTGTTACGCAGCAAAATAAAACACTTAATCACCACAATACACCAAAACACTTTTACTTTTACACTGGACGCGCGTTTCGCTAACCATGTTAGCATCATCGGCAGATGATTATAAACTGCTATTATAACTCCTTCTATCTATAGATAGAATTAGAACATAGGTATCGATTTTTTTATGCAAATACTTAACAAAAATTTTAGAATTTCAAGTCGTCGTATTAAAAAATTCAAAATGTGACCAAAGTTTATAATTTTAATAATCTATTTGCTTTACTTTGATTAATCGTGATGTAACATTTTTTTGTAATTCGTAGAGTGATGAACCACCCCAAAAAATACCAAGGAGTGAAGAAGCAGAGATAACTACTATTGAGGAAAATAATATCTACAGACCAGGAAAACCTAAATTTATCAGAAAATAATATACCTCGTAATATGCCTGTATGTGATGTATAGACTTCTCTTAGATCAAAATAAATTTTAGTTGGGTCAATAATATTCGCTATTGGTTTAAGAAAAGTGTCTATTTAATCAAGAAATGTCCCTTTTCAATCAAGAATTTTTGCATGAATCAAAGAAACTATTGTTCTTGTAGCAAGAACTTCTTTGCATATTAATTTTGGGTCAAGAGTGAAATACTTTGGACAGATAGATTCTTCTCTTCTCTAAAGTAATTTTTTAAAGCTTATGAAAAGATAGTTAATGTTTTAGGCAAAGAAACGTCGTTCTTGGCCCTATTGAAAAGCGCCAATCTTTTGGGTCAAAGTCATATTTATTTCGACTGAGAGATCCTTTTTTTCAGTGTATTATTGTTTGTTACGTGCGAAAGATTTTGATACTTTCTAGCGGTCCAAATCAAAATCTTCTAAATAAGTAGTTATGATATCTCTTACTGTTCTAAGTTATTTTGAAGTTTCTGTAATGTTTATTATTAATTATTGAAGTTTAAATATTTATTTTATTATTTAGTATAATATTGCTCAATTGTTTTAATAGGCATTTGCATCTTTAATTGAAAATGTCATTTTTTTATCTACAACCGTTTAGTTATAACGTTTTTACATCACTATTTTTTTAGTATTTCAGTTACGTTATGAGATTCATAATACAACTAGTTTTTATAATAATGAAAAACAACTACGAACATCTAAATATATTAATTTTTGATACAAATTCCTTCTACTAATTATTATAAATATTAATAACACATTTTTTACACTTCTTCAAAACAATTCCTGCTGCTGATCATGATGACGATGATAATAGTGAAGGTCTAACTGAAATAGATTGGGCTGTTGATCGGTTTGGCTTGCACTCGGGCTGGCATGCTTCCTCAGCGATTCTTGATCCCAAAATGTGCTGCGCAACAATTTTCTTGTTTTCTTTTGATGTATCTATATATCTCTCTGCGACGGAACTACTTCTCCAACCTCCATGACGCTTAACCATTCGTAGATCTGCCAATGTGACAAATGTCATAGTTAAAGATGTTAAATAATCAAAAGTTGGTAGGCAGTTCTTTTAGTTTCAAAGTAAAGGAATTTTTCCAATTTTGATCCACGGTTATTTCCCCTATCCGCCACATGGGGTCGCGTCTGATGGCAGTTTGGAGTTCTCCACACTGATTTTCTCAAAAACCAAAAACTACGAAAACATAGAATATCTCAAAAACTGCGACTTTGACTGATTTTGATGTTATTACAAATTTTGTTGCAAATATTATTCCTAATCTTAAATTGAAAACCGCGTTTCGCTAGCTACTGTAATTTTGTAGTTACGATTATTTTAAATTTTTAACCCCCTCCCATACCCCCTTACCAAACCTCACCCCCACCTAAAATTAATGGCTAGATTCTCGGGTGCCACAGTATTTTTGTGCCAAATTTGGTTAAAATCAGTTTAGCGGTTTTTGAGTTATCGTGTTACAGACGGACAGACGGACAGACAGACAGACACCATGAAAATTGAAATTAAAAAAACTTTTTTTTGCCGATCTTAATAGCCTACCATACCTGTTGGTATGATCGACTAATAATAACGCCACTACAACATATTCCTATAACGCTGCCTAACATTTTTCCATACAGTTAATAAAATATACTAGTTCATTCATTTTACTACCATGCTATCCGATGCTGACTTGGCTGAAGTCCAGAATTGATTGGAAATAATAAAAGGACACTAAATACTGACAATAAAATTCATTCTTTTGTCAGTTAATTACCCAATAAGGAACTATAAGGAAACTTTTAATAGTCTATACCGATATCCCCTACCACTGACCGTAAATATACCTAAGGCAGAAGTCCATTTTGCTAACAAGCGAATAACTGGAAGTAATGGGGTAGCTAGCCAGTGGCGCACTACTTAGAATTTTTTCATTTGTTAGCCTAACCGTCCAAGGTATCTTTAGAATTCTGTGATACAGCCACATCTCGAAAGCTTCTAGTTTGTTAATGGCAGTTGCTTTCGATGTCCAACCTTCCATACCATAAAGGACCACCGACCACACGTAGCACTTATCGAATCTTAATCTAAGGTTTAGGTGAAAATCGGAACATATAAGTACTCTTCGGAGCCTTTTTTTTTCTTTCGAGTCAATTTAACTCACAATTTCCACTTCTACAAGAAAAATTATTTCTCTCGCGTAAACCAACCTTTTCGAAAGCGCGTCTTACAGTATGAATGAAGAAATAACATAGCAGAGAGAGAAAAACGGAATCTGCAGGCAAATCCGAAAAATAAATGTAAATAAACAGAGTTTAATTATGTCTCGTTTCTATTTAGTTCCTTGACTCGAATTGGAAAAAACTTCCTTAGGAGAAATTTTAATTTTTCTGTTTACGGCTCTCCTCGAAAGGGGTTTTCATTTGCCGTAAAAATATGTTATATTAAAAAACTATTTGTGTTTTTCTCAGACCTTTATTAAAGATAAGAGAATTTATTAAAAACGTCGGATTGTTGTTGTTTTCATGTCTCAAGTCTTGCCGGTGTTTCATCTTGTTTGATACGGAATAGTATAAACACAGATTAAGAATCCATTTCACCAGTCCGAAGAAGTAGCAAAATAAGCGTACGGCATTTAACGTTTTATGTAAAACTGGCTAGGTATTTTTACACAAATGAAGAAGGAAATTAAAGATAAAGGATTATATTATATCTGTATTGTAGCACACTTTTAGACAAATTCTTTATTTTTAAGATTTTGATGATCAATCATCAACAAAATATTTCTTACGTTTAGGCTAAATTTTCTCGAAAATAAAGACATAATTTACAATTCCGTTACAATACGGACATAGATTACAGTTTTGTGGTTATAGTAATATATAATTTATATGGTTTTGTAACAAATTGCTCGGTATTTTATGACAAATGCTGAAACTCTGCAAAACTTAATCAAGTCTTAATCAAAGAACGTGTGTTTGGAATTTTGGGCGTGGCTTAACACGACAGGATCGGGCTAAGCCTTGGGCAGATTTCTGAAATATAATAATACCGTGCTGGCAACTGTTATTTTGGGTCGGTATTTACATGTGTGGAAGTAAATCGCATAGGGATCTTATTAGGTCGGAGTGAGAGAAAAGCGACGGTGTGCTGTTGCGGCGTTGCCGGTACGCCTTTCCCTATCAAGTTAAGTAAAATCACGATCGCAAACCGCTTATTTTTAAAAGATTTTTTTTTCGAAAAGATAGGTTTCGAGATATTAAGAAGAGAAGAAATATAGAGAGATACATACGGAAATCTCGACCCAGACTAACCTTTGCCAGCCCTTAGTACAGTTCGTCTGCTGGATCTGTGTCTATGAAAGGAATGCGGACAAAAAACATTTAAATAAACAGCAATATATTTTATACGTCGACTTGACGAGTACGTCACCGCAAATCGCTCCGCCCACTCATTTTATTGGCTACTTGCAAATTTGTCGAATTTTTATTAATGGGACGCGTCGTCTAATTTTTTACGAAAAACATCGAGAGAATATCGTTTCCCCTCTCACGGATACCCCGTAGCCACAGAACGGACAGACGTACTGTATATATTTCCTTCGGCCACACACCCGCTTTACCCGATTCCTGAGAGCGACCCGAAAAAACAGCGTAATAGGCTCTTAAAATATCACAACACAATTCATTTAAATCAAAAACACGTAATAGAAAACTAAAATGTCAAAACGAATAACAATGTCAGGAATTCCAGTTAGTCAACAATGAACTTAAAAGCGCATCCTCGATTACGTAACTAGAAGTTTAAATTGGTCTCGAATATACTTATATTTGCAAATAGTTTCAATCATCATTTACCAAACTCTGGTTCTTTTTCTCGCACTTTAATTTATCAAAAAGAGACGAAATGACACGTCCAATTTGATCTTGACAAGTCGGCATCGCTATGTCATCCTCCAGTGCAATCAATTAGGTCATTGGAGGCAGAGAGCAGTCGATTCCCTCAGATCTTCGTTATAGGATTCGAGAGCCGTTTGTCAAAAGCAGATCGAGTCACTATCGTCGCCGCGAAACGACGTTGTTACCAGTAACGGTTCCTCCTGGGTCCGTATTTATTTATGATGCCGTTTGTTTCTTTTGCCGATAGAGGGGGTGTGGGTAGGGGATATAAAGGGAGAAAAAGGGAGTTGGCTGGACCGGTCTTTCTTTCTTTTTTTTTGTTTCGTCATTCTCCGTTCTATAAATATACATTTGTCGGGGAACGGGTATCGATAAGGCAGAAAAGGATCAATGATATCTGCGGGGGTTAGATAGAATTCTGTGTGTTTCAGTGGCGTAACCTATAGGCGATACCAATTAAATTTTTAGATACGTCATCGAGGACGCGATTTTTAAATTCATTGTTGACAACCAATGTTATTAAATTAAACAGGTCGCGTCGTAACTTGACATTAGTCGCCATATTGCGCGTCATCGTCTGGTACTCAACAATTTTCAGCTTGTTTACAAATAATGTTCATTGTTTTCCGAAGGTTTTCCGTGTATTTGAGTGGATTATAGGACAGTTTTAGTGGACATACTATATATTTTACATAGGTACTATACAGGGTGTCCCAGAAATGAGTGCAAATATTTTAAGGGGTGGTAGATCTGGTCAAAATAAACATATTTTCTCTTACCATTTTTAAAATAAATTGAAAATAACCGAGTTATTTAAGTTTGAAATTTTAAAAAATAATCGCAACATTTTGAGAACCGCCGGCAGATATTGCCAACTACATCCAATTACCCGGATCAAGCCCGGATTTCAGTTAATTCGACGCACTGTGTTGCCATACGGACAAGGAAGTATATGTTTAAAGTAAGTCATAAAATCACAACACCTGAGGAGTTTGAGATGCATTACATTTTTAAGATTGTGATATTATTGCATAAAATAAATTAAAAAGTTAAATGTTTAAAAGTTAAAAAAGTTAAATTAAAAACTTACCCAACATTAACAAAGATACTTATGACAGATCGATGTAACTGCGACTGTTCTCTTTTTCGATACACACTTATCTAAAATACACTTCATTGTGCTGCTTTTACTTGTACATGCTATTATAAAACTACTAAAATAACAGTCCCCATTTTAACCCTAACTAACCTTAACACATTATTTTCATATAGGCTTCATCACAATTTGAACCACTGATTTACAAAACACCTTGAAAAGCACACATTACACAGTACTTTGAATACCTTTGTGAATGAATAAATGTTGAAATTATTGTCTCTTACCGCCACTTACGAACTACTTTCAATCTAAGTAAAAATACATGTTTCATTCAACAATTTTAAATACGTATTTTTGTTTTTCGCTATTTTTTCGATGTATTTCGACAATTCCGTCAACAACCCAACTGTAGGCCAAGACAGCCGCGCATCACTGGTTGGTAACTGCTCACTGCTCCTTTGTCCGCGCCGGCGTGTCGAGCCTGTGTCATGCGAGGTTGCCGTAGTTTCAATGTAATTTCAAATTCAAGACACTCGAAGCAATCAAATGCTTATTAAATTTTAAAATAAAACAGAAAAAACATGAAAAGGAAACAAACGAAACACAAATGAATTGATTATTGATAAGGTCACAAAAGATTTCTAAAATGCTTATCGTAAATTCAGAATTCAATATATCGAAAACAGCCCGATGAATAATCAATTCATTTTTGTTTTGTTTGTTTCGCTTTCATGTTTCTCTGTTTTATTTTTAAAATTTAATACGAATTTGATTGCTTGGAATGTCTTGAATTTGAAATTGTTGTAACTACGGCAACGTTGCTTAACATCGTCGTCTGACGCAAGCCCACCACGACGGCGCGGCTCAAAGGACCAGTTCACACGTGGCACTCTTGGCCGACGCGCGACGGTTTGTCGAAATACATCGAAAAAATAGCCAAAAAACAAAATACGTATTTAAAATTGTTGAGTGAAACATGTATTTTCTCTTAGATTGAAAGTAGTTCAAAGTGGCGATAAACGACGGTATTTCAAAGTAATGCGCTTTTCAAGGTGTTTTGTAAAACAGTAGTTCAAATAAAACAGAGAAACATGAAAGAAAACAAACAAAACAGAAATTAATCGATTATCGTTGGGCGGTTTTCGATATATTGAATTCTAAATTACGATAAACATTTTAGGAATTTCTTCTTTGTGACCTGGTTGTGAATAATATGATGAATAATTTTCGTAAACGTCATAAACGTAATGTTTTAGTTAACTTTCGGTGGTTTTCGTTAAGTTTTCATTGAAAGGGTAAGTACTAAAAATAATTAATGTGTTTTTTTTTTCTATAATAATTATTAATAATGAGCACTGATAAAAGATTAAATTTAACATTCCTAATTTTTGAGTAGAAATTTGTCTATGAATTTATAAATGTAGAACTATGTAGAATGTGAATAACATAGGAGGTTGCAACACTGCAAGGTTTAGATACACCGTAGAGAAATCTTAGGTGAATAAACAAGTGGCACTAAAAAGTTTTTTCAAATTTCCCGGAAAATATCAAGAAAAATTACAAATTTTCAACATTTATTTTTCGCAAAAAAAACATCATAGGCGTGTTTCTGGGGTTGAACTATACTACCAGTTAAAATATTTGCACTTATTTCTGGGACACCCTGTATATATAAACTCACTGCAACCTTATTAGAATATTTTGAACAGGAAAGCGATAGTAATTGCAATTTATGTCCCTTAAGTGCTGTTAAGGAGGTGAGTTTTGTTGTTGTAAATAATATCTGTTTATATATTTATAATTGTGTTGTATATAATGTGAGTTTTGTTGATGTAAATAATATCTATTTATATATTTATAATTATCTTATTTTCTATTGTTAAAATATTTTAATAAAAAGAAAATATGTAAAAATAGGCAACGCTGTACCGGTCAAGCTTAATCATCTTAATCAAATAATCAAAGTTTAATTGGTATGAACTATACTCAAAAATTGAATGTAATATAATACCCAAAAATTGAAAATCATAAAAAAATAAATCAAATAATGGCCAGCTTATTGTTTATTTTGGAAAATATAATGAAAATAAAGAAAACTTTTACATTGAGAGATTAAAAAATCAAAATAATTCTATTTCCGGATAGCTTTAATTTCTTTTTCCGTCCTGTAAAAGGCTTACAAGACCCGAAGAACGGTGGGAAATAATAATACTAAAACGTCACAATTTCGACAAATTACCGATAACAATTGATAACGTATTGAGGTCGGGCTTTCCCTCTAAAAGGATTATTATGGATGAACTGTCAATCGTAACAGGAAACGGAAAAACCGACTCGGTCATATATTTCAATCTATATTTTCCCTGAAACCTCTTAGTTTTCTTTTTTTCCTGTTTTTTATGATGTTGTCGATAATGGCGCTAGGACCTAGGAGTTGAGTACTTAGCTTATTTGTTGAAATATTTTATTTATCAGAATGTAGGTACGTACTTTATTATGAAATGAATAATTTATATTAGTTAAAAGCCCCAAGAAAGACTTATTTACATTTTTAGTTCTATATTATTGATATAATGGATAATAATTTCAATCTTGTGCATGAAAATTTCTTTTATATAAACAACTATAAGTGATACCGATTAAACTTTTAGCTACGTAATAGAGGGCGCGATTTTTAAATTCATTGTTGCCAACAATGGACATACTCGGTGCCGTGGTGAGTAACTGAAATTTAAATTTCCCGCTAGAGATTCAGGTGGTAGTTCTGCTGTAAAAAATGTCAAGTTCCCACATTTATTTATTTATTTCCTGACATTGTCATTCGTTCCGACGTAGATGTCATGGGCTCGATTTCTGAGACACGTTTAATTGCATAAACCGCCTGTTGATATTTTCAGTGCCAACTCAGATACGGGGTCTTTTTGAATTTTTTGCCTGTTTGAAAATTGCCCATAACTTTTTTATTTCGCGGAAAAATAAAATTCTGTAAAGACGTTCTTAAGGCACTTTTTTAAGCATAATCCAGTGGCGTAGTCAGTTTTTTTCTATGCTTGCTCTTTTTGTCAGAAATAATAAAAAATATAATTTTTTAAATGGAAATAATAGTTGGCTATGAACTTAAAAAAATGCTGGGTGCGATATGAAGTGCTTTCCAAGGATATGAAGTTATGGATATTTATTTCTAAGAATGAGAGAAATATTAGAGTTTTTTTATCTTTGTATCGAAGCGGGCCTTGGTTTTGTGTTGACCTAATTGACTAATTATTTTTCATCGTAATTTAATATTCTTAAAAAAATGCTGGGTGCGATATGAAGTGCTTTCCAAGGATATGAAGTTATGGATATTTATTTCTAAGAATGAGAGAAATATTAGAGTTTTTTTATCTTTGTATCGAAGCGGGCCTTGGTTTTGTGTTGACCTAATTGACTAATTATTTTTCATCGTAATTTAATATTCTATAATATTATTTATCTGCAAAATTAAAGACTTTTGAAAAGATAAATTAACATTCTATATTAGTTTTGCCAATTACAATTAAAACGTCATTAAATGGAGAATTTAGAGAGAATCGGATTGGAACAAGGGGCCCCATATCTTGGTCTGCTAAGTCCTGTGATTTAACTTCTTTCGACTTTTTATTGGGGAAATTAAAAAAAAATCAAATTGCGATAAAAAATAATTACACAACTAGGTCAATACAAAATCAAGGCACACTTCGATACAAAGATGAAAAACCTAATATTTCTCTCATTCTTAGAAATAGGTACCCATAACTTTATATCGTTTGAAATGGTTAAATGCCAGCATTTTTTTAAGTTCATAGCCAACTATGATTTCCATTTAAAAAATTATATTTTTTATTAATTCTGACAAAAAGAGCAAGCATAGAAAAAAACGCACTACGCCACTGGATTGTGCTTAAAAAAGTGCCTTAAGAACAAACAAAAAAACAAACAAAAAATTTTCTAACACAGACAAAGAAAAAGTTAATTAAGGGCATTAACTCTTAGCGAATTCATTGGTTAAAATTTTAAAATACGAGTATACAAAATACGCAGCAGTAAAATGCGTACTATAGAATTTGAAATCCGATTAGTGGGTAATTTATTTCAATATTGGTCAAATTAATGTAAAACGACAAATTACCACGCAATTAATAACCAATTTTCTGATAATTATTACATTATTATAAACCTTTTATTTTGTCGGAAAATGAACTGAAAATGGCGATATTATATGACAGACATTATTAAATAAAATTGAGTAGTAAGTCGAACGAAATTATCACATATATTATTTCCATATTTTATTGGGTATTTAAATTAAATGGAAAAAAAATAAATCATTTAGACTATTTCTATAATGTTTATATTAAAAATTATAGTCAATTTCCTTATTCTTTTTGAAAAATTGATGTTTTTTTTTCAAATAAAAACATAGTTATTTTCAAAGTTAAATAACTCGGTTATTACCGATTTATTTTAAAAATGGTAAAGAGAAAATATGTTTCTTTTGTCCAGATCTGCCACCCCTTCAAATACTGGGACTTATTATTTCTGGGACATCCTGTATAATAATATTTATGTCCCAAGAACTTCACTCTTGTCGTCTCCATTAAAAAGCGTCGTGGGCGTCAGTCGTCGTCAAAAAAGTGTGCCACGTTACCACCCCCTCCCCTCCACTATGTCTTTTTTTCCTTTCTTTTCGGTCCTTTGTAGCGGAGACGGGCGCTACATTATTAGGTTTGTATGGTGACGAGAATTCCCTTCCTCCTTTAGACGGTTTCCTTCGCTCAGAACGAGACGACTCGCAGTAGAGGGCGCTGCTTTTTGAAATTCAGATTTAATTTTAGCAGCCACCAGGAATGACAATCCGATTAGACCTCCGATTTCGCAATTTGACAGAATAAATTATCACTTTTTTTGTGTTGCGTTCGTTTAGAAACTGGTTTTTGAAAGAGGATTTTTTCGGGTTGAGTTTATTGTGTATGTGTGTGTGTTGAAAAGTAGCCACGTGTCGTCTTTATTGGGAAAATTTCTTCACTTGTAGGAAATTTTATGTAGATTTAGAATAATACACCTCCAAAGGCTTAGATACTATTTTTAAGAGGGCTAATTTTATCAAGTGACTTACCTATATGTTATAACATGCGAGTGCCATACAAAATTTCATCCAACAGCAGAACTGTTTTATGTCCAATCTCTAAAGAATAATTGATTTAAAAGGATCTACCAGTTCTACTGCCGTTGTTGCCAATTAACAAATAAAATAAATGCCTTTATTGTCAAAAAATTTTTCAATTTGTAGACAAAGGTAAACTAACAAACAAAGTAAAAAAACAAGGTACACAAACAAACAAACAAAAGATAATACAAAACAAAAATATCAATGACCTCTAAATAAATTTATTTCGATGTCATTAGTAAATATAGCAATAGCAAACATTAGACCAGTCAATTAGACAAGATCAAATTCAATTCATTCAATTTCAACATTAGACAAGATCAAATTCGATTTTCAAAATATAATTCATTTACGGCGTAGAAAGCCTTGTCTAGTAAATAAGAGTTCACTGCTTTGCGAAATGAAAAAAACGATGTTATGGATTTGATTTCAAATGGCAGGTGATTGTGCATTTATTTCGAGTTGTATATAATATTGAACTTTTAACTAACTCTGAGCGTGGGGTAGGTAGATAAAGATCTTGCTCCGCGTTCCTGAGTGGATAAGTGTGAGATGGTCTTTCTTGAGAAGCTGATACATATAGTTATTTTCAAAGTTAAATAACTCGGTTATTACCGATTTATTTTAAAATGGTAAAAGATCATATGTCTCTTTTGTCCAGATCTGCCACCCCTTCAAATACTGGGACTTATTATTTCTGGACATCCTGTATAATAATATTTATGTCCTAAAAACTTCACTCTTTTGTCGTCTCCATTAAAAAGCGTCGTGGGCGTCAGTCGTCGTCAAAAAGTGTGCCACGTTACCACCCCCTCCCCTCCTCTACGTCTTTTTTCCCTTTCTTTTTCGGTCCTTTGTAGCGGAGACGGGCGCTACATTATTAGGTTTGTATGGTGACGAGAATTCCCTTCCTTCTTTAGACGGTTTCTTTCGCTCAGAACGAGACGACTTCGCAGTAGAGGGCGCTGCTTTTGAAATTCAGATTTAATTTTAGCAGCCACCAGGAATGACAATCCGATTAGACCTCCGATTTCGCAATTTGACAGAATAAATTATCACTTTTTTGTGTGTTGCGTTCGTTTAGAAACTGGTTTTGAAAGAGGATTTTTCGGGTTGAGTTTATTGTGTATGTGTGTGTGTTGAAAAGTAGCCACGTGTCGTCTTTATTGGGAAAATTTCTTCACTTGTAGGAAATTTTATGTAGATTTAGAATAATACACCTCTAAAGGCTTAGATACTATTTTTAAGAGGGCTAATTTTATCAAGTGACTTACCTACAGTACGTCTGTCCGTTCTGTAGCTACGGGGTATCCGTGAGAGGGGAAACGATATTCTCTCGATGTTTTTCGTAAAAAATTAGACGACGCGTCCCTTCAATAAAAATTCAACAAATTTGCAAGCTAACAAAATGAGTGGGCGGAGCGATTTGCGGTGACATACTCGTCAAGTCGACGTATAAAATATATTGTCGTATATTTAAATGTTTTTTGTCCGCATTCCTTTCATAGACACAGATCCACCAGACGTACTGTATGTGAACAATGCCTGTATAAGTAGTGCCTGTTGGATAAAAATAATTATTTAAGAGCAGAATAGCATCTGTATTTTTTCTTACAATTTTTCGAAATCGTTATCTTTTTTCGTACAGTATATCTCTCTACCTTTACAATTTACATTAACAATATGTTTGACAACTGAAGCGAACTAATTCTGATTAATTTTCCAAAATAAAAAAAGACTTTGCAGGCAGCGATTCGGAAGAAATCGCGGGTCTGGGAGACCAGTTCCCTCCTTTGAAAATTAATTTAAAAAATTTCGTAGTGTGTCTGTATTCGATAATTAATGCGTTTTTTTTCGTTCCTCTTCTTATTGGGGACCGCGACCAATTCGCCTGGAAAATTCGGAATTGAGAACTTTTCCGGAACAATTCTGGATTAATTGACGCGACCAGTTCGGAATCCGCCGGAAAATCTCTTTGAAAATTTAAAAAATTCGAAAAAGTCCAATGATAAAAGTCCAAAGGTGGCATTGTTTAATTGAGGAGCAGACTTACTAAATGTATTTTGTCCATTTTTTAATATTTCAAATTTCAACCAAAGATGTGAATAGAAAACATTTCTTGAACAAAAGTTGTGAAATTAACATTAAATGAAAATGAAATTTCTTTAGATTCGGAAATTGTAAAACCTTGTATGCCTCCAGATGCTGTCACTCCACTGCTTGAAATAGGCTCTGTCATTACAACGGCTCGTTCTGGAACACTTACAGCACCTTGAATCTTTTTCGCAATCTCTATTTTATTGTTGATGGACTCTTCGATATATCCTTCCGCAGCCGTTGCAGATCGCCATCCTCCCCGTGTCTTTTTAACGTTGTCGTGTTCACTCCTGCATTTGCCAGTAATGTAGAGGATGATCTTCTCATACAATGGCCAGTGTATTCCTCAAAATATTGTAGACCCAAGTACTTGCGGAAGATCTTCCTAAATCATTTTTCTTTAAAATCTGACTTGCTGGTTGATAATTCACTATTTTATCGGTAAAAATAGCGATTTATCTAAATGACGTCTTAATGTCAGTGCTATTCATTATTTACAAAAAAACGCACATCTATATTGTATAGTAACATAAACGCACCCCGATAATTTATTAATTCGCAACAATGTCAACTTTCACTGGTAGATACTTTTAAATCAATTATTCTTTAGAGATTGGACATGAAACAGTTCTGCTGTTGGATAAAATTTTGTATGGTGCACGCGTGTTATAACATATGTATAAGTCACTTGAGAAAATTACCTAAACATTTCCGAGCGTGACTTATACCGTGCTGACAACTGTTACTTTTGGGTCGGCATTTACAAGTGTGGAAGTAAATCGCATAGGGATCTTATTAAGTCGGAATGAGAGAAATGCGACGGTGTGCTGTTGCGGCGTTGCCGGTACGCCTTTCCCTATCAAGTAAAGTAAAATCACGATCGCAAACCGCTTATTTTTAAAAGACTTTTTTTTCAAGAGATAATTAGATAAAATCATTAGACATGTTTCTGATCGTCTGAAATGGAATTACGAGTATAAGGATATCGTTAGGGTGTCATTTTTTTTCATAACGAGAAAACGTCAGTAACCGCGATAATTTCAAAACTCAACTTTTTAACACATAACAGGTCATAGCTCAAGAACCACTTTAGATACTGAAACTGTTTTTTATTTTCAAGATCGGATATTTTACAATATGTTTACATAAGAAAAATTCGATAAGGTTGTTTCTTCCATTCAAAAATTGTAAACAATCCATCCATTTACTTTTAGAGCATAGCAATTTTCAGCAATCGTGTATTTTTTTTATTAATAAACATTTTCACATACTGTCTACAAAGAAAATACAGCAGAAATATTAACAAAGTTCTTGAAAAGACTACAGTCTATTATTTCAGAGTTCTAATAGCGCGACCACTATCGAACACCCACTCAATTCCACTTATTTTTACCAAAAATGCAAGTGTTTCTAGCTTGCACTTAAAAAAATTCAAGTTATAGGGAAAATTACGACGACTCCTTAATAAATAAACAAATTAAGTATCACGAGACGTAATTAAATCGTGAAGCTGAACGCATGACGTACACCTTTCCCTAGAATTTTAAGTACTGACAGAGGTATTGATTGGGTCGACCGTCTCTTAGCGATGTGCACAGTTTCTCGGTTTATTTCATACGTTTGGCAACGTGTTTACTGTCCTCTCTTTGTTCAGTACATTATAAACGCATTGTACTTTTCTTACATACGGAAATCTCGACCCAAGACTAACCTTTGCCAGCCCTTAGTATGTAAGATAACACACTATTACCATAAATAACTATTTTTCAATATTAAAAATAATATTTTTTTCAACCAAAGTATCTTTCTTTAATAGCACTGGGGTGGTTAAGGGTAGCGCCCTTTGTAATTTCTCGCGTTCTATGCACCCCTCCTCTCTAATCTTCTGCGGTTTTGAACTCGCGACACTTCGTTTATCGTAGCCTCTTTATTCCGCCACCCCCAAGGCTATTTGCATTCTGGCCGAGGGGTTGTTTCCAACAAATTTCAACCGGGTTTTCGACGAAATATCGCCGATGTTAATTGGTTTAATGGCGTGAAAATTGAGCGACGTTTTCCAATGACATTTGACTACCTCGTCGTCAATTTAAAATTTAAACAGCAACAGAAGTCATTTACATGTTTTGATTTGTCTTTTTATCTTGCATTATTAAAAACGATATAATGAAATAAAGATTTTCAGCCACGTTTTAGGGTGTGTCTGAAATCGGTTCGTATTGTTTAGAAAATTTTAAAGTATGTTCCGATATTATTGATCGGACGAGTTCCGCTTTTCTCGGAATTTATTCATTTTTTCTTGTACTCTTCATCAGTACGATCCCTTTAACTCCAATTCTTGAGACTGTTGAAATTTGTATTTCTAAAACGCTATCAATTTGTATTTTACATAGGAATTTTTGCATTGTACTTGCTTCATATACGACGTCCACGGGCAAGAGTGTTCTACCAGCGTCTTTCTCAGGAAATATAATTTATAAGCTAAGCAATGAGCTCTTGTTCATTTTGGTTCATTCTCAATCTTTGAGGAATTTTTGTAATTAAAAAATTTTAATTGTGTTTTTTACAGCAACAATAAAATTTTAATCGATCAATAAAATTATATCCCCATATCAAATGACAATGACAATAATTATTACTAATGATTATTACTGACCAACACTCTATGGAACCGTTACGAGACCCAGGATGGTGTAGTGACGACAGCTTGGGAGTAGGCAGGTGGAGGACCGGTCTGTAGGGATATCGAAGACTCTGTTACCAGTCCCTGTTGGGCCATCGTCTGTTGCTGGCCGCCGAAATTAAAGTCCAAACAGCCCTCGGCGTTGAGTTCTTGCTGAATGATGTCCTGGAAATATAAAAAAGATTAATAAAAACCAACTAAAATCAAACATTTTTTATTATTGGATTCTTCAAAGTATTGTGTTCCTTTTCTGATCTCTAGGTAATATAATGTAGTGCCTATCTACCCCCAACCAGCGTTGTCAGGTTCTTACAAATGCACCAGCTCTGTTAACATTTCGTTGAGACTTATTGAATTTTCACCATTTTTTTTCACAAACTGCAAATTTTACAAATAAAACTTTCTTAATGATATAAATTGTATTTTTAAATTTATTATAGGGAATTATAGAAATTCTGGCAACACTGCTCCCAACCCTGCCGTTATCTCTGTGTCTGTGTAAATTCATAAACGAAATAAAGCACGAATAAATTGACTTAAAATATGTTCATGCATTTATTGGTATTCAATAGAGGTAACTTTTATTCGCCATTTATTTTATTTTTTCCAATAATATTTAGATTTATATCCTTCTAATCCACGTTATAACCGCTGCAATTTAAAGTAAAAAAATACTTTTGTAAGATAATTACATTTTTGTGTCTTTTGTTCTTAAAATATGTTTGCTCTAGAAAAAATTTAGCTTAAACAACAAAAAAACATAATTAGAACCATTATTCAAGATACATTATGCTACCTACTGCTGGAACGAAATACGTCGCGAGTCGTCGAGGTCGAGTGTCGATAACTAGTTACCAGTTACTTCTGTTCGTGACTGAAGAAAATACGACTCTAGTAGGACCGAACGACGGCTGGACCGAAACACGTCGTGGTTTAGCTCGCGCAACGCTATGTAGTTACCAGTTCCAGTTACTACTGTTGGCGACCGACGAAATCGCAACCCTAAGAGCGCGACGGCTGGAGCGAAACATGTCGCTATGCTGTTACTGCGGTTCGAGCCAACCAAGAGCGATTATAAATAATTTATTTGCAAATTATAAATAATTTATAATTATGTAACCTTAAAGAATTAATTAACGTATAATTATAATACGTTATTATGATGGTCGTTCTTCAGTAACAGGTTCCTGATTCGTTGTGGAGCGCGACACGACGTTACAAAAAACACATCACTATATGATGTGATACAGTATAAGTGATGTACAATACTTACATCTTATACAGACTACAAAAAAAAGTTATTTATTTAAATTATTAGTTCCCGTTATTACTTCCCGTTCATGTTTGATTTATACCCTAAATTATCTTGTTCACGAGCGTTCAATTATAATGGCGCTGCAGCAAAAGTTCTACATTTGAAAGCATCACATTTATACTTACATCAACGTTACAATCGAAGCCTCCCTGTAATGATTCCACGTTGATGTTGAGATCGTCGCTGACGTTGAGGGCGCCAATGTACTGACCCATCATGGTAGAGGGCGTGCCCTGGCTCTGGGGGGTTAAAGGAGGACTAGAAGAGGGTGGCCTGGGGGGTAATCTGGCGCCCATGAACTGATGACTGCTGAGTGGATCAGGCGATGGTTCTGAGTGTGGATAGGAAGGTGACATCCCCGTAGGTGACATCCTCTAAAAAAGACGAACAAAATGTTTTAACTATTTTTATTAGAGTCCATTTCACCAGTCCGAAAAAGTAGCAATAACGTTTTATGTAAAACTGGCTAGGTATTTTTAGGGTGCGTCTATGTTGGAGCGGCGATAAACGATAAGAGCAGCGATAGTAGCGAGGCAAAGAATATTATTATATTAATTTATATGTAGGTGTTTATATTGAAGCAGCGCGTCGAGACACGGTTTGCAGTTGAGCAACGATAAGAGCAGCGCTACTTCACTGCTTTTATCGTTTATCGCAGCTCCAACATAAACGTACCCTTAAAAAGAAACGCGATGGTGCCTAGGTATGTCATGATCAGTGTTTCCCTTAGGCAGAATCATTTTTAAACTCAAAAATGTGTTAGATAAACAAATTTCAGACATTGAGAAGTTACAAATAACTTCTTTTAAAGATCTTAAAACAGAAATTATTAAATGTTAGATGAGTTTCTTTAGAAAAAACAATCTTACGTGTTTCCTCTATTGCATCACATCTCTTAATTTACCTTCTTTTACAAACAACAAATTCATATAAATGAAATTTGCAGTACTTGAAAGAAGGCTATATTACAGTATTTTGACATTTTTTTGGCAAGTTTTCAACTGAAAATACACCCAAATCCAATTAAAAAATAGATAGAGATGTATAGTATTTATTAAAAACATTTTTTTGAATAAAAAAGGTTTGTAAATGCACATATTTTTGGGGACTTTATTACTTACAGTAATTTACAGTGAACTAAGAGTGGACATCAATCATGAAAATGAGGAGCAGACTTTCTAGATGTATTTTATCCATTTTTTCAAATTTTGACAAACAAAGAAAAACTGCTACTCTTTTTGCAAGAAACTTACTTAATCAGAGACTATAAGAATCGGTGGAGTCGTTCTAGAGTTATAAATGGTGTCACTAACATGTTTTATTTATTTAGACATCTTACCTCTACTTTGACACAGGCTGGCATGCAATTGCACTGTTGCATCCGGTGCAGTGGACACGCAAACGGCGACGTTGCCGACATCGTGTGGAATTCTCGATTTTGGAATTGTTCGTTGTATATTGTGGAGTTGTAAGATGGCGGAGGTTGCGTCTGGGCGGTTTGTTCGTTCAGGTACCTAAAAAACATATTTATTTATTTATTGATTTATTGGTTTATTGATTTACTGATTGATTGATTGATTGATGATTGATTGATTGATGATTGATTTATTGATTTATTGATTATTGATTATTGATTATTGATTATTGATTATTGATTATTGATTATTGATTATTGATTATTGATTATTGATTATTGATTATTGATTATTGATTATTGATTTATTGATTTATTGATTTATTGATTTATTGATTTATTGATTTATTGATTTATTGATTTATTGACTTATTGATTTATTGATTTATTGATTTATTGATTTATTGATTTATTGGTTGATTGATTGATGGAATTATTGATTTATTGATTTATCGATTTATCGATTTGTTGATTTACTGATTTATTGATATATTGATTGATTGATTGATTGACTGATTGATTGATTTATCAATTTATTGATTTATCGATTTATCGATTTATCGATTTATCGATTTATCGATTTATTGATTTATTGATTTATTGATATATTGATATATTGATTGATTGATTTATTGACTGATTGATTGATTTATCGATTTATATAGGTTAAGTTTGTGAACATATGTAAGTTAATTCAAAGCACTTATTAAATATATAGAGTTTTACATCCCATACAGCACGTCCAAATGAAATTACGTTTCTACAAGGGAGACACATGAGAAACCAAATATGTTAAAGTGAACCTAAGTGTTCATCTAGTTCTAACATATACATATGAGATACACGCAGGTTTATATTGATAGAATTGTGTGATACAGTGTTTACTAGTTGTATACCGTATGCACTCAAGATTCTAAAGAGTTTTTTGTAACGTAACAAATAATTATTAAAATGATAAAATCTGACGTCGGTATATGAGACATACAATGTATAAGTCATATGTATGTGTGATACTTCGTATCATTGTTGTGCCTATGATACACACCTTGTAAAAATGTGACGTATACACATAATATAAATATCTATATAGACACTTTGTAATAGTGTACTGTTGTGTCTACATTCTAGCATGAAATGAAGGTGTGCGCATGCGCGGATAGCCTCAGCGTAGACATACCGACCAAGTGTATCTTATGTGTCCTCTCTCCTTTCTCCTTTCTAGGAGTGGTATGTGTTAGCAGCCATTATTGTTTTATCATTCGGAAGCTCTATATAAATGTTCTGTTTGTGTGTAGTTTAAAAGAGATTTTAAGGTAAGTCCAAGTTTTTAATTACCATCTTACACCTTCCTAAGAGTATTATTAATATTATAGCAGCGACTTTTACTCGATACCCAATTTACCAAATTTTGACTCCAATGAATGAAAACTCCAAATATTCTCGTATAATGATAAAGAGGTTATCTGAGTTAGCTCTGCAATATAATTTTTCTTAATTTGGAAATAATAAAAATCTAAATGGACCAGAGAAAGAGAGATTTAAACACTTCAAAGAACTTCTTACACTGATATTCCGTAAGTTATTGATGGATCGATATACAGATATGTTTAATATTCAATAATCAGTTTCATATAAAATTTAAGGGTGAGATTGTTAATCTGGAAATAAAATACAACAAAGTCCAACAGAGTGCTCGATGAATGAGTATGCTAATAAACAAACTGCTTGGAGGAAAAAGAGGAGAAAAAAATGACTAAACGAGATCCACCAAATCGTGGCGATATACCAGTGTTTACCATTTTAGTATGTTGTTATACTAGGTACTTATATTTTTAATACATTTTGATACAAATTCTGTTCTTTTACAGTGTTTTCTTACTTCTGGTTTCTGCAGTGTAAATAATTATTATTATTGTGTTATTTGCGCTATTGCGTTCCATGATATAAAGAAATATAAGAATTTTATTTTTTAACTACTTAATCCATTTTATGGAAGAAAAATGGTACATTTAATACAAAACAAAAATGGAACAATTTTAAGGCTACTTCTCTTTAACTTACGATTGAGATACTTTTGGAAAATACAAAGTTTTGCCTTCCTAATTTTCGTTCTAAAAAGATATAATTGGTATCATTGAATAAATATTTCTTAAAAAGAACGAAAAGGCATCAAAACTTGTATTATTTCCTAAATTCCTTAATAAGAACTAGTTTTATCTAGCACTAAGATGTATATACGAAGCAAAATACATACGTATACACGCGGTAGTCACAACTGCAATGTGTAAACATAGTTTAAACGTAATACATCAGCACTGTGTATCCTACGGCACACTGTGTATCCCTTACTTTATGTATACGTAAATGCTATACTGTGGCTACACTGTGAGGCGGACGTTTAACCTTTGTGCATACGTGTTGAACTACAATGTGTAAACGTAGCATATTTACATCGGAGGAATTGTGTCACCCTGTGTCTACATGTAATAATGTAAACACAACGTAAATGTGATTTGACGTGCTGTATGGGATAGTATCCCCAAAAAAAGTTACACATCAAAGTCTGTTTTCTGTAATGAAACACCCTATTTTAAATTGATTTTTGGATTCTACGAGAAAAATAAAGATGAGTTTTATTAAGGAAGTATATGACTAAAATATAAGGCTTTTAACTTATTTAACATTTTCTAAAAATGAAGAACAATTTTGAAATTTCAATAAAAGCTACCTAAATTCGAATTTACCCGGTACAGTCTAACAAGTAGTTAAAATAACTATTGTACTTTAAATAAAATTAAAACTTGACCCAAAAAGTTATACAGGGTGAGAAGATAGAAGGGTAAGTCCTAACGACTTTTTTACTTCTTCAAAAATTAAGAATGAACTGCTTGGTCAATGGTTCCAATTCCCAGAAGATGCCTCTTCGAAATACGATAGCGCCTTTAGAACACAATTTTGAATGTACAAACAAGCGAGTGGAATAACTGCTTTCAGAATTGGTTCAGATGTATAATTGCAGTTCTCGTCGTTCTCTCGAGAATACTTCGAAAAACAAAGTTAGCTACTGTTTTATTTCTGCTTCTATATGCAAAATATAAAAGACAACCTTTGTATTTGTAGTTAAAATATATATTTACCCTATGTAGGCGTCATTCTGTAGCTTCATCCTCTGTTCCAGATTTCCTGCCAATTGATCGGGGGAATAGTTGCCAGTGTTAGAAGCTGCGGGAGTGCCATTAACCATATCTCCTTCGTTAAAACTACTGCCGTTGAACCCTGAACCCCATTCAGGCTCAACCCCAACGGCTGGAATGGGGGATAACCTGGCAGACGACTGGGAAGATGTCCTAGGTCGAAAGTCTGGGCTCAATTGGAATCCACCACCGCTAGAAAAATAGTTTGGTTTAATAATTTGGTTTTGGAGCGGGCGAAGAACATAAACCACCTGACATGGAATGAGGAGACAATGTTACAGTATAATGAGACAACCAAGCGATGTAGACAGGAATACATTACACCAAGAATGATTTAAAACTTACTTAGACTAAATGTTTGAATAGTGTGTGGTTTTATTCTGATATAAGTACCTTCAATTTTACAAAAAAATGGTCAAGTGCGAGTCGGACTCGCGCACGAAGGGTTCGGGTTCCGTTCCAACATTAGACACTATATTATTACAAACTTTTTTTTCGATTTAGCTGAAATTTTGGATGCGCGTATAAGTAATTAAAAAAAAATGAAGAAACACATTACTAAAAATTGTATTAATAAATAATAAATATGTAAAAGTATGTAATAATTAAAAAAAAACGATTAAAAAAAGTCGCCTTGAATAGGATTCGAACCTGCCTTACTACGGCTCCAACGTCATAGCAGCGTAAAGTCCTAACGCTTTAACCACGCGGCTACCGAGGACTTGAAACCGAGGACTTTCAACTATCTAGCTATAACCCTTGTATATGAATTTTTAAAATAGCTCAACCTAAGACGTTTATGGATGTAAAGCACCAGATGGCAGGGCGTATTTCACAGTCTTTTACTAAAGAAAAATATTTTTTGTTACTCTGAATTTTGAAGCGGCCAATAAAAACAGAGAAAATAAAAATCGATAATTTTCGGACTGTGCCAATTGGTTACTAATCGACCAGATACTTTTTGTCTATTAGATATGCTATAAAAGCTGGTAATTATACAATTCGACCATTGTAAATACCCGATAAATTCCGCAAGGCCAGGTCGATGTTTTTCACTGATAAGAAAAAAAAATGTTTGTTTAGATAATTTTCGAGATATTTTTTCTTTCTGAATGTACATTTAAAGTATTTTATATTCTTTGTCCGCTTGATCTATTATACTGGTCGCACGTATCGAAGTTTTATTTCTTGTAGTTTTAAAACATTTTCTTGTTTCTTTGTAGTTGTAATGTAAAATTAGATTAATTTATTAAGTTTGATTATAATGTTTAGTGTAGACTACCAGAAGAAATTTAGTAGTGTTTTTATATTTTATTTTGAAGTTAAGTAGTAGGTGAAGGGGTAATTTGGTTAATTTTTCTTTATGTTTGATTAATTAATAAGTTTGATAATTTGTTTAGTGTAGAATACAAGAAGTAGTTTGTGTAGTGTTCTTGTAAGAGATTATATTCATTTATTTTGTAGTTGAGTAGAAGGTGAAGGTATTTGGGTATTTTTTTCTTTTTGTTTTTCTTCTAATAATTATTGTAGTAGTTCTTTTAAATATTGTGATAGATACATTATAATCTTCCTTCTACTTTTCTGGTAGTTGAATATACGAAAAAAATCTGATCAAATTTATTTTAAATGAAATTAATCTAGTCTTATTAATTAATCAAATTAAACTAGTCAAATAATATTAATTGCAATCAATTATTAAAAAATATTAATTATTTTGGAAAATAACTTTTGAAATGGAGTATTATTGATAAAATTTAGCCAATTTTTTTTACCCAGTAGCGTATTTCAATATGATCTTATCATTTATCACTGTATAATAACTTTGTTGTGGCAGAAAAATATACCAGTTAGTTTCAAAATATTATTTTTTTTTCAAACGTCACAAAAGTATTAATTTTTGCGACGTGATTGACAATATAAAAAAGTCATTTTAACGCCTAGGCATAAAAGTAAAGCACTTTACGCCTAAGCATAAAAGTATGAAAATATATTATTAAAATGACATAAGTCTCAAATTCAACGAGCCGTAACCATAGTTTCTCGATATATAATTACTCATGGTACAAAGAAAACTTGAAAACAAGGTATGGTCGATAGCGTCTCCAATTTCGTTCAGTTTGCGCATATCGCCTGTGACGTCATATGCCATACAACAAAATATCCGTATTGTTCAATTGCCACTAATAAAAAAAGACCTAAAATAGGGAAGAATTAAATAACCCCTAAAGTTATGTAAAATCATCGAGCTGGACATTTGAAAAGTTATGACACATTATACACATTTATTATGTGTCATCTGTTTGAAAATTTGAAATTGGCGCGTGGAGCTTGCCGACCAATATTGCCGTTTATCACCTGTGACGTGGTGACCAACCTGCGCAATATCATATTTGTTTTTTGTATCATGATAATTACTTACAAGGTATGAGTTTTAAATATTTGTATATTATTTGGAACCTTTGAAATTGTTTAAAACATTATTTGTGGCTTTTGAAAAAAATAGCATGTTCTATTCGGAGTAAAAATGACTTTTGTGCTTCGGCTGTACGTCAAACCTACAGTCTCGCCACGAAAAGTGTCATGTTTACTCCTAATAAAACAATATACTAGAAAGTTTTATGGTTTAACGGGCTTTGTGGGTTAAAACATAATGATATTTTCAGTTTTTAATTCTTGATCGAAAATAAACGGCGTCAGCGATGGCTATGAAATGAAGATCGCTGTCATTTTATATGTAAATTTATGTGGGAAATGTCGTCGATCGTCATTTCCCTGGCAACTGGACGCCGTTTTTTTTTCATATGGTACAAAGTTAAAGCAAACTTGACTCTGACCATGTTTTACGCTAAGAAAGATTTATTTCGTGTAATAAAGATTTAAATGGTGTATTAAGTACATAATATTTATTTAAATGTCAAATCATATTATTGAAACAAGTGCCAAGTTTTATTTTTAATTAAGGAAAAAATTAATCAAGAATGTATAAACGTTTTGTTTTCAAAAAAAAATTTATCTTAAATTCGTAAAACCTCAATTTAGAATAAAATGATCGAAGAATGAAATAAAATTTTATAGCCCTGGGTCAAATCGAAATAAAGTAAGTGTATGTAACTTTTTTAAATATTAATAATTACCAGTAATTAGCATTAATGTACCAACATATTGAAAATTGTTATTTCTTTGTTAAATACGGTTGAAGAATGGCCAAAACATTCATTATCACTACTATTATTGATACACCTAAACCCAACTACAAACTTGGAACTATCAAATCTAATAAGCGCACTTAGAAAACATACCCTTACGATGCTGTCGATCCGCTCGCAAGAGAACGCAGGGAAATTTGCTAATACGCAAAAATACGAACACTTAAAAATTTGATTTTAGTGTTGATCGAAAAGTTGCGAACAATTTGCAAGGAAACGAATAGCCAAAAATTGCCCCCCTGTTCTCTTAATTACTTACTTTAGAGGATATACAAAGAGATTGAAAATGGTTTAAAATTGAGGCAACGCAAGTTTTGCGTCTCGTTTCGATGTTGATATTGAAACTTTCGAGAAGAAACCATAATGAAAAACACTACAAACAGTAATTTTGAAGCAGTTAACATTAATGCCCCTGTATGAAGTGAGTTAGTAGTGATGGTGCTGTTCCTTCGTGATAAAGAGGAGAAATTATCTAAAATTACTGATTTCTAGATGTTTTTTTTCAACATTAAGATGGACAGAAAAGATATTTGCCAATTTTTTTTTTCAAAAAATAAGAAAGTTATTAACAATGTTCAGTTCTTTCACCAAACTCTATAAACTCAAAGTCATATTTACAAAACATGTTCATATTTTGTAAAAATAACCAATTTGTAAGTAGTAAAAAAGTTTGAAACGGTTGTTTTAACAGAAAATGTTGTCAAAATGTCCATATTAATAAAAAAATTAAACAATCTGAAGATTTGTGATTGTAGAAGTATAAACTAATACTTCTATATGACAAAAATAACACCTAAATTGATTTATTTTGATGCAAACATACAGGGTATTCTTGAAAGGTCTCTCTAAGAAATATTCAAACAAATCAAAAATTTTAAATTTTTGTTATAACAATACACCGGGTGCGTATCATATGTCAACTTTTGACATTTTCGCATATGGTTTATTTGAAATTGTAACATACGAAATACCAAGTGTGTGGTACCAAATTATTTGTAAAAAAAATGCTTTTTCAAAATATGATTATTAGCCACCTTTGTTCCATTTGAAAGAAATGAGATATGATTAAAAATCCGATTCGGGCATCTTTTAACCGACCAGGACAAGACACGAAAAATATTAGACGATCAAATCTTTCCAAGGCTCCTTGATTGAAAATTAGTGTTTTTATATTCTAGATTGAAATTTAAAATACTATTTTTTTAAGCGAAACTGTCAAAAGTTGGCATATGTATGTTATTCAGAGTGCCATTTTCTATCAAATACAGTAGAAATATACCGAGGGTGCGATTTAAAAATCAAAAGCTCTAGTCATTTCAGGTGAGACAGGAAGTGACCAAAAACAATTGAATACGTCAATCAATCCTAATTTATGTCATATACCAAATCTAGTTTTTTTTTTATGTGAAAAAATAAAAAAGTTATAGGGGTGAACCACCTTTGAGGCGCACCCGGTAGATAATTTTTGACATAAATTTTCTATAAACACTGATGTGAAATGATATATCAAACTTCAGAGTATGATACTACAGACAAAAGTAAATTGTTAATATAATTATAACTATAAAATAAATGCCTACCCTGCAATGATTAACATTGGACACTGTATTATTGATCAAAATAAAATAAACCTCTCAAAAACACCCTATTATACATATACAGAGAACAATTAAATGACATCGAAAAAATTTCAAGATGGAACAATGTGTAGATGCGAAACATAAAACACCGCATTCGTTTTTTTTTTACCTAAAAACTGATGGATTTGAAAAAGCCCTGGGCCTTGATTCAGGACTAAGTTGGAAACCACCGGAACTGTCAAAAAAATAAACAAAAAAAAATATATAAAAAATTTTGATCAATTTCATTTGTCGTGATAATCGTGTAAAATGTTTTAATGGATCCTCGTATCGTGATATGATCTAACAAAACTAAGTAGCTAGTCTAAAATCTAAATCACTATTTAAAAAAAGGAGAATCTAAAGGAAAATAAAAACACTAAATCACCACAATACACCAAAACACTTTTACTTTTACACTGGACGCGCGTTTCGCTAACCATGTTAGCATCATCAGCAGATGATTATAAACTAAAGTACAATCTACAAGTTGAGCCTTTATATACACGCTCAGTGGGCAACGAGTGGGCGTGGCAAAATCTAGCCAACCGAGTCAGAGCCAACTGAGCGTAACAGTTAGATTTCCGCCACTAGAGTAGTAGGAACAAAGAACTTGAAGGAATTGGACCGTTGACTCTGTTCATACTATCTTTACATTTATTAATTCTGATGCTTTCATATGCATCTAATTGCCTGTAATTTGAGACTTGTTTAATTAATTTTAAATTATTAAGATCTATACAATGTTCATTATCAACAATATGTTCGGCAACGCAAGATTTATCCGGTCTACCGTATCTTATCTGAGCTCAGAGATTAAACTGTTAGATTTATCCGGTCTACCGTATCTTATCGTTGCCCACTGAGCGTGTATATAAACGCTCAACTTGTAGATTGTACTTTAGTTTATAATCATCTGCTGATGATGCTAACATGGTTAGCGAAACGCGCGTCCAGTGTAAAAGTAAAAGTGTTTTGGTGTATTGTGGTGATTTAGTGTTTTTATTTTGCTGTGTAACACCAAAGGTTCCAACCCTCAACTGTAATCTAAGAATCTAAAGGAATGAGTGCAAGTGTTCTAATAAAAAATAAATAAATGTATGGTTAGTTACAAAAATAAAGTTAAAAAAAACGATTGAATATTACTGCCTATTGAGAATATAACTATTATACAAATCAAATATATTTATTCGCTATACGGAATTCATGACTGAAATTTTAGAACAAGCAAAAATCTTATAAAAAAGTGTTTCCTCTGGTAAAAGACAATCCGAGGACATACTGTATAATACAGCATTCACTCATCATCAATTTTTATTGTCCAAAGTAAATCATTAAGATGACTAATAAGAAAAATCAAATAAATTGATACTGTTAATTAAGCGAGGACACAAATAGGGTATTACCTCCAAATGATTGACGTGAAATTTTAACAGTGAATAGAAATATATGTAAGAAACAAAAGTTACATAGTAGCGATGTGTGCTTTCACCCTTCTCGGGGGTGAAAAATAAATCACCCATTTTAATTACAAAAATCAATAAAGGGATGAATTCTAAGCAAAAAATGTTCTACAACATTTTTTTCAGAAAATTAATATTTTCCGAGTTATTTAGGATTGAAAATGTTGATTTTTCATCTAAAAACTGCATATTTTTCTGAAATAACTCGAAAATCTTGCGTTTCATCGCAAAACTCATATAAACCAAAAATGAAGATTTTGGAATAACGAATCGATTCATTTTTTGTTGTTTACCGTAGGTGTAGTAATAGCGGAGTTATCACTCTGTTAACTTAATTCTTTATTTTTCGAAAATTAAATTGCAAACTTTTACGATAAAATAATGGCGAAAGAACATATTTTTCGAAGAAAATAAGTATGACCGTTTTTAAAGTGCTCGAAAAGACCTTTTAAATGTCTTTTTTAAGGTCTTCTCAAGTTCGTAGCTCAAAAACTCGCGGAGTTATGAAAAAAATAAAATGGTCACCTCATTTTTTCGGAAAAAAATTAACAACAAAATCTATGACTAAAATCATAAAAATAAAAACTATCAATTGGTAGAAAATTACATGAGCTACAAATTAACATTCTAGCAGAAAAGCATAAAAGCTGTAGCTATAGTTGATCAGTCTTGAACTCTTCAGTTTTACGAAATTTTTGGGTTTTAAGTGGTCATAGAAGTTGGTCCTTACATGCAAGTCAAACTAAAAAAACGTAATATCTACGAAATAAAGAGATCTACAGAAAAATTGAAAGAGAGCAAAAATATTCCAAAAAAGACCTTCAATTTTCCTCTGTTGTATTTTTTACGTACAGGGTGGGTCAAATTCGACGCTTTTAAACGGAAACACCCTTTTCTATAGGAAATAGACAAAAACTAGTATCGGTGTCTGGAGCTCAATTTTTGTCAAAAACATGATGGTGAAAACCGCATATCGATATCTGTTACCGTTTCGGAGTTACGGGGTATAGTATAGCCAACTGCACATGTATGTTTTTCAAAAATATGCCTTTTTAACAAATCGCTGTAACTTTTTTGCTATAGAAAATTTTGTATTTTTATGAAAACATTTCCAAAGCACCTTTTTACGTAGAATTTAATGGTTTAAGTATAATTTTTTTAAAATTAATAATTTAAGAATTATCAACAGAAAATTTGATTTTTTATATGGGACACCCTGTATATTTTTAATTTATTGAAAATAATTTAAAATTACCTTTCCAAAAATATAACACACTTGATATTTTGCTCGATTCCTCTTCGAGATATAGAGTATATAAAAATTCGCCCCCTTTAATTAAGTAGGCTTAATGCAAAAAAATTTTAGCTGTGAGAATCAATTAAAACGAAAATAATATTTGCTATGAGAGATGCAGAATTTAATAACAATTTAAAATATATTTAACCAATCAGCACATTTAAACTATATCTAATAACAATAAAAATAAATAGCAAACCAAGACATGAGCTTTTGCTACAGGTGTTCGACATATCAACCGTCTTCTGTTATGGACAGACGGGGCAGTTTTTGAACATTTCTCGCGGAATTCATTAACTCAGTAGGGGTGAAAGATGCCCTCTCATAACTGCTAAGTATTTCTAATTTTTGTCTAAAGTATACGGAAGAATAAGGAACCTCTATTCTTCCGCAAATATATCCATAGGATTAGATCCATGGGCACTAAGTCAGGCGGCCTCGACGGCCAACGGCTGGGATCTTGGTTAGCTATTCAATTATTCTTGAAATTGGCTGCAAAAATTTGCTGATAACTTCAGTGATCTGAGGCGGTGCGTCGTCTTGCTGGAAAAATATGTTTTCGAGTTCCATTAAGGGCATTTCATCAATAAGGGGTCCAAAGCCTACTAGTTAAAAGTGGCGAACTTTTAAAACTTCTGTATTTCGAAGGGGATTATAACAAAATATCAAGTGTGTTATATTTTTGGAAAGGTAATTTTAAATTCTTTTCAGTTAATTAAAAATATAGAGGGTGTCCCAAATAAAAAATCAATTTTTCTGTTGATAACTCTTGAATTATTAATTTTAAAAAAATTATGCTTAAACCATTAAATTCTACGTAAAAAGGTACTTTGGAAATGTTTTCATAGAAATACAAAATTTTCCATAGCAAAAAAGTTACAGCGATTTGTTAAAAATGCACATTTTTGAAAATGTTTCCATTTAAAAGCGTCGAATTTGACCCACCCTGTACATGTATTACGCTTAGTTTTTATTTTTATGATTTTGTTGTTAATTTTTTTCCGAAATAATGAGGTGACCATATTATTTTTATCATAACTCCGAGAGTTTTTGAGCTACGAACTTTTTTAAGAAAGCATTTAAAAGGCCTTTTTCAAGCACTTTAAAAATGGTCATACCCATTTTCTTCGAAAAATGTGTTCTTTCGCCATTATATTACAGTAAAAGTTTGCAATTTAGTTTTCGAAAAATAAAAAATCACGTTTACAGACTGATAACTCGGCTATTATTACACCAACGGTAATCAACAAAAATGAATCGATTTGCTATTCCAAAAGCTTCATTTTTGTTTTATATGAGTTTTGCAATAAAACGCAAGGTTTTCGAGTTATTTATAAAAATTTGCAACAAATATGCAGTTTTTAGATGAAAAATCAACATTTTCAATCCTAAATATCTAGGAAAATATTAATTTTCTGAAAAAATATAGAACATTTTTTGCTTAGAATTCATCCCTTTATTGATTTTTGTAATTAAAATGGGTGATTTATTTTTCACCCTCGAGAAGGGGTGGTACTCACCCCAGGGTGAAAACACACATCGCTACTATGTAACTTTTGTTTCTTACATATACAGTGGTGGCCAAAAGTATGGAAACTTTTAATTTGTCATTTATGCTGAGAAATTAAAATATGAAATAAAACGACTTATATAATCGTGACCTACAAATAATTTCCTACAAAACCTAATACATTTAAATAAAAAATTACAGCTATCAAAAAAAAATATAAAAAATTATGAATATTTTCTTGGTCAAAAGTATGGAAACTTAAGAAGAATGTTTATTAAAATTCAAGATAATATAAAAATTACTAATATTTAGTGGAATATCCCTTTGAACTAATTACTTCTCTACATCTTCGTGGCATCGAATCAATCAATCTCGTACAATCTTTACTGGAAATGGCCGCCCATTCGGTTTTTAGCACTTCCCATAATTCATTTTTATTTGAAATAGAATGGCTTCGAATTTTGCTATTCAAATGGTCCCATAAATTTTCTATGGGGTTAAGATCCGGAGACTGTGAGGGCCAATCCATTAGTGGAACATTATGTTCATTTAACCAATTTTGAACAAACCGAGATTTGTGCTTGTGATCATTGTCTTGCTGGAACAACCATCTGAGTGGCATTTCTTCATCAGCATGAGGCAGCATATTATTCTCCAATATGTCTTTGTACAAAAAACGGTCCATTATCCCATCAATTTTAACAAGAGGACCAACAGCTGAGCGAGAAAAACACCCCCATATTATACTCCCACCCCCATGTTTTACTGTGGGCATCTGGTACTTATGGCTGTACCGTGTACCTTTTGGTCTTCGGACATAACGTCTCCCGTCACTACCAAACAGTTGAAACTTGCTTTCGTCGCTAAACAGTACAGTATTCCATTTCTGATAAGACCAGGTGAGATGATTTTGAGCAAATTTAAAGCGGACCATCCTATTTTTCTTTGATATTAGTGGTTTCTTCACCGCAACTCTTCCAAAAAGTCCCATGTCATCCAACCTTCTTCTCACCGTGCGTGTAGACACCGATATTCCCCTTTCACCCATTTCTCGAGAAATGTCTGTGGATGTTTTTCTTGGATCTCCAATTGATATTCTCTTCATTACTTTCATTGTCCTGTTGCACAACTTTCTTGGTCTTCCTGACTTAAAAGCTGTTGAAACGTTCCCTGTTTTATTAAATTTACGAATTATTTTCGAAACGGTGTTTAAAATGTTTAAATTTTTACTTATTTGAATTTGTTTATAACCGCTCTTGTATAATTCAACTATTTTATTTTTTAAATTCGTAAAAAAATATTTAGACTTGGGCATGATGTTTATATTTATCTGAAGCAAATCGTACCGTTTATCAGCTTAAACTAAATAATTTTAATGTATTTATTTATGGTTTCCATACTTTTGGCCACAAGAAATCTATTGTTCTCCTACAAAAACTGCTAAACAGATTTTTTTCGCTGTGTAATTTTTGGAATACTTTTATTTGCTGATAAGCTGTTCATTTATATTCCTGAGAGTTTAAGCATAGCACTGTTTCCATACTTTTGGCCACCAC
The DNA here is from genome assembly GCF_002938485.1 of Sitophilus oryzae. Classification (NCBI taxonomy): domain Eukaryota; kingdom Metazoa; phylum Arthropoda; class Insecta; order Coleoptera; family Curculionidae; genus Sitophilus; species Sitophilus oryzae. Next base: position 3,064,999 of record NW_022146441.1, read on the forward strand.
TGTATCTCCTATTCACTGTTAAAATGTCACGTCAATCGGTGCAGGTGTTCAGAATTCGGACCCTAAAACCCTCGCTTACTGGCCTAGTACTCTTTTACTTGTTTCTCTATTCTAGTAATTTATTTTGTTTATAAGCAGCACTGCATTATTAACGAAGAAATTAAGAAAATAAATTATTTATACAGCAAAAAAATAAAGGTCTAAAAAAGGAAATATATTATGTCATATTATTTAATATACCTGTGCAGTGGCGAATCTGGAAACAGATCTAAGCTTTCCGAAACTGAAGAACTAGGACTTGGAGGTTGATCTGGTAAGGCGCCGTTTCTCATCATTTCCACTTTCTTTTTCACCCTCCCTGTAAAAATTATTATATTTTTTAATAAATTTAACTACCATTTGAGGTTCTATTTTGTCTTAAAATATAGATAAAAAAATGTGTTACTCCCACGTAAACGAGCACAGCTCACTCATAATCAGCCTGACAACTTAAAAAGGAAAATTGGAATTAGAAATAATCTGATAATTTGACAGTATAGTAAAGTCGATGGGGACACATGGCTAAAATATTTTCAAAATGGTGGTACATCAGGTTACACAAGGTTGCTTATTTTAAACTGAACTAACTAACCAAATAAAAAACCCTAACCTAACCAAACATGTAGTGTATGTTATTACATTTTTCGATTCTGCGCAATATTTGCCTAGAATATCTAGAGAAGCTGAACAAATTAGGCAAAGAAAATAAATTCTTCTTACACTGAGGGCCAAACCACTAGAAGGCAATGCAAAAAGCAAACGATAGCTAGAAAAGGAGCGAACACTCCACTAACTGTACCAGAACCGTTCTGCTTCCCAAGTTGAAACCAACTTAAAGAAGAACTCGAGAACCTGGAAGACTTCAACCGTAGCCTGGAATGGGAATCCTCCAATGGTTTAAGACACTCGAAGAAGTTTCTCAGGACTTACGTCCAAGAAAAGTCTAAGATTTTTCTTGATTTAAGTAAGAACAATCTTCGGACTGTCACGGGGTTTTTAACAGGACACTGTCTTCTCAATAAACACCTCAGTAGATTGGCTAAAAAACAACGGTGGATGTGGATACAGATTCTGTGGAAAAAATGGGGAAACACACAGAACAGAACATTTCAGCACTGAGTGCACCGAGACGACAACCATTTGAGCCATAAACTTTGGTACGAGTGTACTTTGGTTGAGTACTTCAGTAAAACTATCTCAGATACAGGCTTTTGTCAAAGTCCTGATACTGTATGATGAGTTATAACTCAAGAAAGATGGACTCAATAGATCTATAAGGTTGAGGTCATTAACTGCCCTCATAGAATCTACATTCTACTGAAGAATATTATTTTAAATAATACTCTGCAGTAAAAATATGTCCCATTTATTGATAGATTCGCTGCATAGTATGTCAATTTGTCAATGATGATTGACTATAGGGTCACTTACCTCTTCTTTTTTCAAATTTACTCGTTTCCATGGAGGCCGCTCTGCGTCTCACCGATTTTCCAGGCTTCGCGTCCGGATTGATCATCCACCATGACGATTTGCCCGTGCCCTCGTTCTGGACCCTCATGAAACGGTTGTGCAGCGACAAATTGTGTCTTATCGAATTCTGAAACAAAATGAAATCAAGTGTCAATAAAAAAAAATAACAAATATAACATATAAATATTGTAGCACATCTTCAAGACCAAAAGTTTTTAAATAGTTACAGTTTTAAAAAAATTAAAAAAAATCAATTTTTTCTCTAAAAATTCAAATTTTCAATCTTTTTCAAGTCTTTATTTTCGACAAAATTTAGTCCAAACATAAGGAATATTTTGTTGATGTTTGACCATCAAAATCTTAAACATAAAGAAGTTGTCGAAAAATGAGCTACAATACGGGTATAGTATAATCCTTTATCTTTAATTTCCTTCTTCATTTGTGTAAAAACACCTAGCCAGTTTTACATAAAACGTTAAATGCCGAACGCTTTTATTTTGCTACTTTTTCGGACTAGTAAAACGGACTTTTAAATGTCAAAATTAGTTCTTTATAGGTCTTCGATAAATTTCTCGACCCATTTTCCTAGAAAATCGCAGGTAATAGCACCTTTTCTTTGTCGGAAACCCCGGTCCAGACAACGCAAGGCGCCACACTTCTCGATACGCGATAAAAATTAAGAAACTTTGCAGTTTTCCAGAATTTTCCGCAAAAGACCAACGTCTACCTGTCGTGGAGGCGCCGCCGAGACGCTCCGCTGCCACCGCGTCGGACTCTCGGACGCCGGAAGTCATCTGTTCTCGCCCCCACCCCCCTACTTCCGCTTCCGGTTATCTGGAAACGCAAGGTCGGCAAGATCGGACTGGAGAAAGAGAAATAGTGGAATATGAGCGGTTTTTTCGGCAGTTTAATGTTCGTTTTGTCGTGTTGTATCTCTTTTATTAAGTTAGTATAGTTAGATAAAACGATTTTCGCAACACAATTTATTTAAACCAAAAATTTGTACTGTGAACTAAAAAATTACTAAAGTACTAAAGCACTAAAGTGTCAAAACGAGTGACAATGTCAGGAAATAAATAAATAAATGTGGCCACTTGACATTTCTTACATCAGAGCTACCACCTGAATCCCCAGCGCGGGAAATTTAAATTCCAGTTAGTCAGTCCGGCGCCGAATATGTCCATGGTTGTATCGAATTTATAATAAATAAGTATTAATTGATTTGTGCTATGTTTTATTGTATTTTTTATCAAATCTTTTAGTCGTTCCTTATAGCCCTCTATGCTCTCACGCAATCTTCACAATTTTCTTTTCCGTTCTGAATATTTTAGTTAGACGTAGACAATCGCTGCCGCCGAAGTAGATCAGAGCACTGATTAGACCTAAGTGGTCTCAATCTGCATACATTGTCCTGTCTATTGCATTATTTATTTACTATCAATTCTGCCACAAAGGGAATGCCTTTTACGTATTTTTTCCTTGTTAGTTTATAAAAAAGTTGGTTTCCTTTCATCCTCTGTCATCGAGAACAATTTTTTGAGGTTTTTAAATCCCCCCCTCGTAAATACAAATATTAATTTGTTGTTAAAAAATTGATGGCATAGTTAAAAATACAAGGTAACTTGTAAACACACGTTAAACACAACTTATAAAGTCCAAAATTCTTTAGTTTCAATATTGAAACAAAACGACGAACTTAAAAACCGTTTGAATTAATAAGTATCTATCTTAAAATTCACGCTTTTCAATACCATTTAGTGCTGTCTAATCCTTACAAACCAAACAACCGACGAATTTATTAAAGCATATCGATTTTTCCTTTCTAATCGCCCTTAACCAACAGATATCCTTGGAACCGAAACAACATCGAACTTACTTCAACACAAGTACATAATACCCAACAAACGCGAACTCATTATATTGACAAGAGTTGACGAAGAAAAGCACCAGGGGGGGTGACATGTACCCCTCCAACTCACCCCATTCTTGGATTAAGACATGTCACATCGAGTTGATGTTTTATATCCCTTTCTTAATCGTTCTCCGTAAGTTTGTAGACCGTATAAATAATTTCGGTGTGTTGTATCATCCACCCCGACCCTTTTCTGTTTCGAAGATCAACCCCAAAAAATTAAAGCTTGAGCAAAGTTGCCGTAACGTTAATAATTTAATTATAAATTGTGATAAACTATGTGTGTACAAGTAGAGGAGGGTGATATTTTATTTGAAAGACATTGTGTCAGGAGTTGGATTGTATCTTGATTTAAAAATTGTTACTTGTACAGAGTTTACATGCATTTGAGTGTCTTTGTAATAAATGTCTATACCTATGTGGCGGATTCATCTCTCCAAAAAAGTCCTATATGGGTATTTTGCCACTGAAAGAAAATCTACAAAATAAAATAATTATTTTTGTAAACACTGCTGCGTTAATCCAAAGGAAGCTAATTGTCAGCAGTGGTCTACCAATAAACAAATTTGCCTAACGGACAAAAAAATACTTAACGTTTCGGAAAGTTTATCTCTTTCCGTCGTCGGAAGCAAAAAAATACAAAGAATAAACAAAATATTTAAATTCAACTATTCAAGAACACTTTAGCTTTTTTAAACAGATACTTCTACAAAAATCGTTGACGTTCTGTTAAATTGACATTGTATCAAGTTAAACCTCAAAATTAACCATTAACTACCTGATATATATATATATATAATATATAAATTCGGTTCAGAACGGCCTACGACGTTGTCCGATGCCTAACTTCCACCCTGTGCGATTTTCCCATTGATCTTCTTCGGTCAGATTTTTCTCGCTCATCGACCTTCTTATTCCTTCCATCCATGTTTTCTTGGGACGTCCTCTCTTTCGTTTACCAGGTGGTATCCAATGAATGACTTGTTTTGGAATTTTTTCATTGTGCATTCTCTGAACGTGGCCGTACCATATTAATTGTTTTTGTTCTATATCATTTACTATTGTTCCCTCTATTCCCATCCGTTGTCTAATGTCTTCATTTCTGATCTTATCCCTCCGTGAAATTCTCATTGCTCTTCTAATCGCGTCCATTTCTGTTGTCTCTAATTTCCTTTTATTCCTTTCAGTGAGTCGCCATGTTTCACATCCATAGAGTAATTTGCTTTTAACTAGTGTCTCGTATATATTATATTTCTTGTTTTTTGTAATTTCAGTGCTCCATAGAATGCCATCTATGCATCTGTTAACTCTTCGTGCCTGTATTACTCTGTTGTTTATTTCTCTATCGTCCGATCCATCTCCTGTAAATATCGATCCCAGGTACCTGTAATCTTCAAATGCCCTAATTTCCATATTATTGTCTAAAATAAGATTTTCTGTATTAGCTCCAATTGGAAGGTATTTTGTTTTTTCTGTATTTACTGTGAGACGTCATTTAGCATATTCTTCAATTATTTTCCGCACCATATATTCCATGTCATCTTTGTCGTTTGCAATTATGGCCTGGTCGTTTGCAAATTGCAAGGTGTATAGGCATATGTCATTTAGTTCTATACCCATTCCGTTACATTTTCTTTTCCATAGATGTAAGGCCTTGACAATATAAATCTTAAATAGTGTTGGGGATATACAGCGACCCTGTCGGAGCCCTTTAGTGATAGAAATTTCCTCTGAGAGACTGTTGACCGTTTTTATTTGTGATTTTCCTCCATGCTAAAGATTTTGTACAGCTTTTATCAGAGCTGCGTTAATTCTTGATTCGTGCAATACTTCCCATAATTTTATTATTGGCACTGTATCATATGCTTTTTGTAGATCGATGAATGTTATATGAACTTCCTGGTTCATTGCAGATTTCTTCTCGATGATCTGTTTCAATGCAAAGATATTATCTCTATATGATCTTCCGCTTCTGAAACCATTCTACTCTTCTTCGTAGCTGGAGTATTCCTCTTCAATTAAGTTCCTCCTGAAACTACCTGATAACAATTACTTAATAAGGTAAAACCAAAAAGCTTCAAACTTTCTGTATGATTATTTACGACTTTTTAATTTGTTTTTAATTTTTACGTATGTTAGGTTTATTTATGTTATGTTCTTTAAAATTAAAGAAGCGATTGCCATACATTACTAACATCTACAGATTCATGAGCAATACATCTATTTTTATTAGATTGTATTAAAAAAGCCTATTTTATTTTTTTTAGAAGGTAAAGCTTCTCTCATTAGAAATATTAAGTTCAAATATCTTATTTATTCTTTACGTGTCATAAAATTACATTTTATACATGGATATCATGCGTTAAAAATGGTACTTTTATGGAGGTTAATAGATTTTTTAAACCACGTAGATATGATCTCGATCGTTGAATAATGGATTGGTATAAAAATGCAACCCCCTTCTCCCTTCCAGTCCTTGATTAGCTCTAGCGTCGACGAAAGGACTTCTTCGGTGTTGGATTCGGCGTCATTTCGGGGATTTTTACGAGTGGAATCTGAATATAAAGCGCCCTCTGTGGGTGATATTCGCATTTACATAATCGCCTTTGGCTTGAGGATACCTGAGAATCCGTCTGGCGCCACCATATCAATAATCTTGACCCAAGGGGTAAAACAAAAGGCTGAACTTTTTGAAAGAAAAAAAAATGAATATTTTTACTAGTAATAGCATAAGAGATTAAAATTTTCGATAATAATTTAAACTCTTGGTGATTTACTAGTAAATATATCCGTTTTTTTTCCTTTAAAAAACCTAATTTTTAAGATTTTGATGGCCAAACATCAACAAAATATTCCTTATGCTTGGACTAAATTTTCTCGAAAATAGAGACATAATTTGAAATTCCGTTACAATACAGAAATAGATTGAAGTTTTGTCATTACAGTGATATATAATTTATATGGTTTTGTAACAAATTACTCGTTATTTTATGGCAAATGCTGAAGCTCTGCAAACCGTAATCAAGCCTTAATCAAAGCACGTGTGTTTGGAATTTTGGGTGTGGCTTAACATGACAGTATCGAGCTAAACCTTAGGCACATTTCTGAAATATAATATATATTTCCTTCGGCCACACACCCGCTTTAACCGACCCCTAAGAACGACCCGAACAGTACAGCGTAACCCTTAAGTAAAAGCTTGTAATGAAGAAAGTATAGAAAAGGTTTAGTCAAGGTTTTATCAAGAATCTTTCATGAATTCCAATATCATTTTAACATTCTCAATCTTTAAATAAAAAAGTACTTTAAATTGAACTTCTTTACCCGACCCCTAAGAACGACTCGAACAGTACAGCGTAATAGACCCTTAAGTAAAAGCTTGTAATGTAAAAGAAAAGGTTTAGTCAAGGTTTTATCAAGAATCTTTCATGAATTCCAAGAGAATTTAACATTCTCAATCTTTAAATAAAAAAGTACTTTAAATTGAACTTCTTTACCCGACCCCTAAGAACGACCCGAACAGTACAGCGTAATAGACCCTTAAGTAAAAGCTTGTAATGTAAAAGAAAAGGTTTAGTCAAGGTTTTATCAAGAATCTTTCATGAATTCCAATAGAATTTTAACATTCTCGATATTTAAACAAAAAAGCACTTTAAATTGAACGTTTTTTTTTGCTTTAGAAAAATTCGAGCAACGCCATCATACACAATGGGCATTAGAAAGAGCTCAACTCGAATCCGAATCCATCGCGCCGATAAATCACACGACCGTCCTCTTGAACGGGTGGCTTTTACATGCATCATCCCCTTCCTAAATCTACCCCCATACCGTTTGACAGGTGACAGGGCACCGAGGTGCTAAAGCGGCGCCACCAAGACGGACGCCCCAGCGTCGGGACGCTCGCCCTACCGGCAGCGTCGGCATGCCTTTTGCCTTCTTTCGCTTATATTCGGATAAGAGACTGTAAAACACGTAGATATTTTTCACTGGTCGGTGCTGTGTAGCCGACATATATTGTGATTTAGAATTAAAATAGGATGAGCTAAAGATTTTTTGGATTTAGAGGTTAGTAATTTAGAAAAAACTCATCGGAAAAGATGATGAACTTGCAAGGTGATGATCAAAAGAAGCCTATATCTTGATCCAGAGCCAGTACTGGGGATGCACAGATGTGTAACCTGTAGTGCAATAAAGTATATACCTCACAAATTAACAGTTTTTTGGTTAGTTTTTGAACTAGTGACATTTTTTGGATAAAGTATGAATTTAATATGCTTAGTAAAAATAGCGGACCTTTTTTTAACGAATTTTATAACTCGTTAACAAAAAATCATTAATACGCGCAACTTATGATTTTGTAGGAAATTCACTGCATTAGAAAAATGGTTTCTTATGATAGAGTTTTGTACAAATTTGAGTTTCTATAAACAAAGAAATGTTTACTTTTTTTCTATTCTTTTAGCCCTAAGCGTGTACATTGAAACAAAAAAAATATTGCGTTTTTTAATTTTTTTAGTACTTTTTAGCCCACTATACCAACAGGTATGGTAGGCTATTAAGATCGACAAAAAAAAGTTTTTTTAATTTCACTCAAAATGAGTTATTTGGGTCATAAATGACCTAAATACAAAATATTTTCATGGTGTCTGTCTGTCTGTCCGTAGGGTCCGTCTGTAACACGATAACTCAAAAACCGCTAAACCGATTTTAACCAAATTTGACACAAAAATATTGTGGCACCAGCGAATCTGGCCATTAGTTTTTGAAGGGGGTGGGAGGTTGGTAAAGGGGTATGGGAGGGGGTTAAAAATTTTAAAAATCGTAACTCCAAAATTACAGTAGCTAGCGAAACGCGGTTTTCAATTTAAGATTAAGAATAATATTTGTAACAAAATTTGTAATTTGTAATAACATCAAAATCACACTGATAAAAAAGATAGACTTAAACTAAAGTCGTCATCGTTCTTGAAAAAAAAATTGTGGCAAGAGAATTTATTTTAGCGTAAAAGAAAATATTTTGCGTGAAGAAAAACTCTCTTAACTCAAGAAAACTAGTTCTCTTGAAAAATTCGAAAATTTCTCTTCGAAAGTCGTCGTATTAAAAAATTCAAAATGTGACCAAACCTTATAATTTTAATAATGTATTTGCTTTACTTTGATTAATCGTGATGTAACATTTCTTTGTAATGTGTAGAGTGATGAACCACCCCAAAAAATACCAAGGAGTGAAGAAACAGAAATAACTACTATCGAGGAAAATAATATCACTTTACTTACTACAGACCAGGAAAACCTAAATTTATCAGAAAATAATATACCTCGTAACATGCCTGTATATGATGTATAGACTTCTCTTAGATCAAAATAAATTTTAGTTGAGTCAATAGTATTCACTATTGGTTTAAGAAAAGTGTCTCTTTAATCAAGAAATGTCCCTTTTCAATCAAGAATTTTTGCATGAATCAAAGAGACTATTGTTCTTGTAGCAAGAACTTCTTTGCATATTCATTTTGGGTCAAGAGTGAAATACTTTGGACAGATAGATTCTTCTATTCTCTAAAGTAATTTTTTAGTTAATGCTTTGGGAAAAGAAACGTCGTTCTTGGCCCTATTGAAAAGCGCCAATCTTTTGGGTCAAAGTCATATTCATTTCGACTGAGAGATTCTTTTTTTCAGTGCAGTCAAAATCGCGGTTTTTGAGATAAAAAAAATTGGAAAATTCATTTACTTTGAAACTAAAAGAAGTGCCTACCAACTTTTTATTAAAATATTTTAGTATGGGCGGCTATACGTGCCACCATGCGACAATTTTTTTCTATTGTATTTTTTTAATTTTTTTTAGTACTTTTTGATAATTTTTTTTTCTTCTAGATTAATAATTTTTATATTAAATTTATCACAAAAACGTTATTTACTCGAAATTTAATGAATCATTGACTCTAAGTTAGAAAAAATGCAATAATTTTTGTTTCAATGCTTACCCAAACATTTGGGTAAAGTTTCAAACTTTACCTATGCAAGAGGTCGCTAATTAATGCTCTGTATAGAGCAAGTCATTGAAAGAAGAATGTCATTTTGGTACTTTATGAAATCAAAAGTTCCAATCCTTAACAAGAAACTTTTAACTTGAGAAAAACATAGAATCTTCTTAATATTGGAATTCAGATGTTTAATTTATTTTACGTTTTTATCTATCCTATAAGTTTAGATAAAAAAATGGGTCTAGCTCCTATAGCAATGGTCTAAGGTTTGGGTCTACATCTCTTAATCCGTCGGCGACGGCGACTGATTTTGGGGGTTGCTGGGGTCAGAGAGGGGGGATCGGAGCGAATCCACCGGCAAAAGATTAATTGCTCTCGCTCGCCGCTAGGGGGCCGCCCGTTGCAGCCACGTTGTGTCCCCCCTGTTTTCACTACTGTTTAGCGCGCGTTAATGAATTATTCATTTTCGGTTTGGATTTTTTTGGGGGGATGTCGCAGTGGTGGTGGTGGTAATGTAATTAATTGGAAGCAGTACGGGGTGATTTTTCGATCTAAACTTTGGAAAACAGATTTTAAGATGGCCAAAAAGTAATACAAATTAAAAAAAAATGATTTTTTTTTAGTTTTCAGTTAAAAACATAATTTCTTGATAATATAGCAACATAGATAGATGATTAAATTCACAAGAAAAAACCTAGAAAAGATCCAGTGGTTCTTAAAATTTAAGCGAAAATAATATTTTTGAAATTTTCAAAGTAAAATATCTGGGTTATTTTCGACTTATTTGAAAAACGGTAAAGAAAAAATATGTTTCTTTTATCGAGATCTACTAGCCCTAAAGATATTTGCACTTATTTAAGACTCACTCTGTATAATAATAAAATAAACCACAGACAATTTCTTACATCCACTGCAAGAAGCCATACATGTCAATTGTTTGATTTCAATACAAGTGTTCATGGCCATTGTGTGTTTCATTCAATACAAGTGTTGATGGCCATATTACCAAAAGGAGTATGACTGACTGTACCCAACTGTACCCAGAAGCTTTGCTGATTGTTTTAAGAGTAAGAAAATGAAAGGGTAACCAAGTGTTATTTACTTAAGAGTCTACTACGCTGTACTGTTCGGGTCGGTCTCAGGGGTCTGGGAAAGCGGGTGTGTGGTCGAAGGAAATATATATTTTATATCAGAAATCTGCCTAAGGCTTAGCCCGATCCTGTCTTGTTAAGTAACCCAGGGCCGGATCTACCTACGGGCTGTTTGGGCTGCAGCCCAGGGCCCCGAGGTTACAAGGCCCCGCGAAAAACAATAGACCCATAGGTGGGAACTGTTGAATCGTGAAATAAAATTAAAATTCAGGTTCAAAAGTTTAAGCCAGACAAGATGGCCTTGCCACTATGATGCTGTCAAAGCCTTAAAAAATAATTATGATGACATTATAAAAAATTTCAAAAGTTTCAGCGAAAATGAGGTTGAGAAAGTTGATTTCCGGAAAGAGGCACGAAATTTATTCAATAAAATGGCGAAACTCGAGACTGCAATTTTAATTATCTTTTGGGAAGAAGTTTTGGAGAGATTTCATTTAGTTAATAAAAAAATACAAAGCCCTGGTTTAGACATTTGTGAAGGCAACAAGTTAATTGTTTCTTTAAAAGACTTTGTGAGCAACATACGACATCAATCAGATCAAATGTTACAGGAATACGACGAAAAAGCTAAAAAATTAAGTACTAGTGTAATAATAGACTACAATTACATAAACAAGAGATGCATTATCCCAAAATTTTCAGATAAGTCTACAGGTGAATTCTCAGTATACGGCGCAGAAAGATTTAAAGAGACACGTTAAAAGTTGCGTTGGATAAGCTGATTATGGATTTAAATAAAAGGAGACAAGTCTATGAGACATATAGCAAGAAATTCAAATTTTTAATGGATTTGCAAGACAAAAATATCGAAAACATAGATTTGGAAATTACACTTCATATTATTGATTACAATCCCGATGACGTAGACGAGCATTTAGTGAATGAGTGCATTCAATTAAAATCATACTTACTCCAATCTATGTCTGAGTCTTACACCTCTTGCAGTGACATTTTTATGCTCATGTATGAAAATAAACTTATTAACGTGTTCCCTAACTGCTATACCATTTTAAAGATTTTTTTAACATTGCCAATCACTAGCTGTAAAGCAGAACGCTCCTTCTCCAAGATGTCCTATGTAGAAAATAAATATAGGACAACAATGTCTAACCATCGACTAAATAGTTTATCACTTCTTTCCATAAATTGTGATCTAACTAAAGACTTGGAATGTGATGACCAAATAACTGTCAATTTCTGTGACTACAACCTATCAATTTCTTTTACTAATTCATAATAAGTAAATAAATAAAATTGTTTTATTGTTTTTTTATATTCTTATAAAATATCACTATTTCGGTTTCTCTCTCACCCAAAGTTTACCTGGAAGAGATTGCTACCACAGCAATAAGGTCGCCTTTTGTACAACTAATACTTGCGTAGATTTAAGTAACATTTATGATATCCACATATCACAAATACCGAAGTCTACAGCAGAATAGGCAGAGAAAGGGAATTGCTCAATATAATAAAAATAAGAAAAACATCATACTTAGGGCATATATTGAGAAATGAAAAATACCACGTCTTACAATTGATAGTTAAGGGTAAGATTGAAGGAAAGAGAGGTCTCGGCAGGAAGAAACTATCTTGGTTGAGAAACATCAGAAACTGGACTCACCTAACTTTTGAAGAACTCATAAGGAAAGCCGAGAATCGTGAAGATTTTGCCAATGTGATCGCCAACCTCCACGAAAGAGACGGCACGTAAAGAAGAAGAAGAATAATATATCATTATAGAAACAGTTTTTTTTATATGGCTATTAGCTGAGTACTTATGTAGGCCTCTAAGTAGTTTCAGCCCAGGGCCCCACAAATTCACGATTCGCCCCTGAAGTAACCCCCAAAATTCCAAACACACGTGCTTTGATTAAGGCTTGATTAAGGTTTGCAGAGCTTCAGCATTTGTCATAAACTAGCGAGCAATTTGTTACAAAACCATATAAATTATATATCATTCTAATCACAAAACTTCAATCTATTTCCGTATTGTAACGAAATTTTAAATGTCTTTATTTTCGAGAAAATTTAGACCAAACATAAGGAATATTTTGTTGATGTTCGACCATCAAAATCTTAAAAATAAAGAAGTTGTCTAAAAATGTGCTACAATACAGATATAGTATAATCCTCTATCTTTAATTTTCTTCTTCATTTGTGTAAAAATACCTAGCCAGTTTTATAGAAAACGTTAGAGGTCGAACCCTGGGTCGAACGCTTATTATGCTACTTTTTCAGACTAGTGAAAGTACTCTTAAGTAATATAACTAATTTATTATAAAAAAATATGTTTTTGAACTGCAAAAAAGGATTACTACAGTTTAATATGAATATATTTAAAATTATATACCAAATACCATAAGTTCCCATCTATTCTAGGCTGTCTAAAATGAGAAATGTTCTAATTAAACATAAACTTACTGGCAGTGCCAGCTATAGTTCGGTTCGATGTTTTTATTGGAATACAGTTTATTTTTGTGACCTCCAATGCTCATATCATTCACCTCGTTTATCAGTAAAGGTCAGTGCCGATGCTCACTTGCCCATTTTTTTTCAGCGTTTAACTTAGCATCCGCCGAACAAATTTTATTTAAATAAACCATACAGAATAAATTAGCATGTATTAGATTATAAATTTAAAAATAATAAACATATTTTCAGTGATTCTAAACTTTTCTTCACTATGCAATCAAAATGCTTCAAAAAATGCAGGTTTTCGCAAAATTTTTCGATATACAAATAGTCTGTAGAACTAATAATAAAATCTCTAATTTCTATAATATGTATCTACTACTATGATATCGATTTTCAAAATAGAAATTAACAATATTCAAAAAATATACTATGTGTAGCAACCAGATAGTGGTAATTGGGATCAATTAAAAGGTTAAGTAGATGTAATAATATTAGTGGCACATTGGAAAAGTTACGCCGTAATATACATACAGGGTTTCATCAAAAGAACAATGAAGGAAAGCGGTAGTAATGGCCCTTTATGTCCCTTATGTGCTGTTAAGAAAGTGAGTTTTGTTGATTTAAATAATAACTGTTTATATATTTATAATTAATTTATTTTTGTTTCTTAAAATATTTTGATTAAAAGAAAATACGTAAAAGTGGGCAACGCTGGGCCGGTCAAGCTTAACCACGTGACTAAAAGTTTATTTGGTGTGAACTGTATATCAGTGAATCCCATATAAAATAGTTGTATACTTAAGGTAGTATCAGACATAGCTACTTTTGTTGCGCAGCACATTAAAAAACTGCGCAACTTGATCTGCTGCAAGTGTGAATACCTAGGCAACCTTGGTTGTGCGTAGGCTACTTTTTTGTTGCGCGCAGTTTAAGAAATAGCCGTGTGTGAACAGTTGTAAAGTTGAAACTGTTGAAAAGTTGAAAAGTTCCAAATCCGATTTGCTCTCCCAAAAGATATACACACGATACCTTGAGCTGTGGGTGGTGTACTGTTGAATGTTGCCCCTCCAAGGCTGCGGCTACCAAAATATGTTGCAAAAGTAGCGCTTTGGTGTAAACATATGAAAAGCATGTAGTGTGGACCTGCAACTTTTTTTAGGCAGCTGCTGCATAAAGACTGCGCGTTTTGGGCTACTTTCTGCTGGTGTATGAACACTGTATGCAACTTTTGCAGCGGCTGCAAAAAAATTGCGCAACAAAAGTAGCTGTGTCTGATACTACCTTTAGTTTGGCAGAATATTTTGGTACTAAGGTACCAAGTGCAAGTGCATTTGTCCTTGTATACATCAAAAAGTCTGCCGCACATACATTTTAAGAGATTTTCATAACATTTTGAGATTATAGCCACTTAAAAAAATGAAGTAGTGTTATCAGTAAAATAAATTACTAAAAGCTTATTATAAAATTTACATTATTTATGGTTACAGATAATAAATTTGAGCAGATATCTAAGTAAATGTATTACATTTTTCATCTTAGATTATGTTTTTTGATTTATCCGCCATAATATTATTAAAAATATATATTTATAGCCGACCATACCAACAAGTATGGTAGGCTATTAAGATCGGCAATTTTTTTTTTAATTTCAATCAAAATGAGTTCACAAATGACCTAAATACAAAATATTTTCATGGTGTCTGTCTGTCTGTCTGTCCGTCTGTAACACGATAACTCAAAAACCGGTAAACCGATTTTAACCAAATTTGGCACAAAAATACTGTGGCACCCGAGAATCTGGCCATTAGTTTTTGGTGGGGGTGGGGGGTTGGTAAGGGGGTATGGGAGGGGGTTAAAAATTTAAAAAAAATCGTAACTCCAAAATTAAATTGATTTGGTTGCACCACAAGCTGGCGGAACGCGGTTTCCAATTTAAGATTAGGAAGAGTATTTGCAACAAAATTTGTAATAACATCAAAATCAGTCAAAGTCGCAGTTTTTCAGATATTCAGTGTTTCCATAGTCCGTTTTTGAGAAAATCCGTGTGGAGAACTCCAAACTCCCATCAGACGCGACCCCAGGTGGCGGATAGGGGAAATTACCGCGGACCAAAATTGGAAAAATTCCTTTACTTTGAAACTAAAAGAACTGCCTACCAACTTTTTATTAACATATTTTAGTATGGGCGGCTATACGTGGTATATCTCCCGGCGCCAATTTTCTTTATTTTTAACAAGCGTTTATTAAAATTTGCAAACTATTTTTAACCTAAAATACTTTACTTTATTACTGAGACGTCTAGATTGATCATTTTTTAATTATTAATTTAATGCAGCCTAAAACAAAAACATTACATTTACTTTGTTTATAAATGTGGCTAAATACGAAACATATAACAAGAATCCAGACATTGATATATAGGGAGCAAGTGTTACAACTATTTTAGATACCAAAAAGAACAATCCGCACACAAGTATGTTTCCGAAAATAATTTTAGAACACCATATACATAATATTAATAGAATGAAATGTATAAGGAAATTTTGAAATAATTTAGAGAAGATAAACGTTTAAAATAAGGCATTCATGTCAGGTCAATAGTTTTGTAATCGATAAACTGGATTAGAAAATATTCTTACAACGTGATTAATGAGTTTAAACTTAGAGAAAAATAATATGAATAGACAGCAAACCATAGTGTACAAAATAGGGTTAACAACATATACAAGATATCTTCAATATATTCGTGTTAGAAAAGTTTGTGCATATTAAATCTACATTTTAACTTTCGAGGCTTTTAAAGGTTTTTAAGGAAGAACAATCTTCGTATTGTCATAACCAGCTCAACGAACACCTCAGCAGATTGAAGCTACTTGGCAAGTATGCCAATATTTGCGTACTTGGCAAGTATCCCCACCAGTCCCCACTTTGTAAACAACATTGGCACAAATTAACTACAACAGATGCGAAAGAACACCGAATTACGCGTTCAGGTTTCCGTGACCTTCAGAAACAGTTCATAGACAATCCGCATCAATGTATAGTTTGGGTTATTATTTGTTTGGGTGAAAATAATCTGCACCAATATGTTATCGAGGCATATAATCTCACAGTAATTTAATAGATTGCTCGTCATATTATATCAGTTCGTAGGAGATTAGGAAAAAAAAGATATATATAGTATAAAAAATTAATTTATTTAACAAAATTTAATTAAAGATGTGACAAAATAGTTACTTTTCTATTGGTTCTATCGGACTTCTTTCGACTATATAAATCTTTATTTTTTGTAAACTTTAATGCATAAAATATTTTCAATCTAATAAATAATTTAATGATATAAATAAGAGGAAATTTCTCACATGGGTGGTCAAATTCTATAGTTTTCATTATATCAAACAGCCTCTGAATGTTTTCTTCAGTGCAAAACTCATCAAAATTTAATATAAATAATTTTTCTATTTCCAGTGAATAAAATGAACAAATTTTTCCACTTTCATGATCAAAGGCTTTTAAATGGGTAAATAATTTCGAGTTATCCAGAGATTCGGATTCTTTTGCAAATTTGAGACAAATATCACATTGATGTATTTGAAGACCCTTTTTAATGATGTAGTCAAACATAATTAAAGGCATTTTGAGTTGAAAACATTTCTCAGAGGCTGTTTGATATAATGAAAACTATAGAATTTGACCACCCATGTGAGAAATTTCCTCTTATTTACATCATTAAATGATTTATTAGATTGAAAATATTTGATGTATTAAAGTTTACAAATAAAGATTTATATAGTCGAAAAAGTCCGATAGAGCCAATAGAAAGGTACTATTTTGTCACATTTTTAATTAAATTTTGTTAAATAAATTAATTTTTTATACTATAAATATCTTTTTTTCCCTTATAAATAAACACATTTGTATCCCATTTTAAATAAGATATACAGATTACCAAAACTTAGAAATAACAGTTCAAAAGTTCAACAAAATCCTACACCCGTTTTTAAAAAGAAACATATAACCACGCACTATGTTATTCCAGCAAGCGAATACGACACAGCATAGGTTTCCGGACTAAACAACTGGTGTATTTACACCACTCAATAGGCGTGTGGGGTTTGCCGAGCGGTTTCCGATGCAGTCGCTTTCTTTCGCATCTGTTATAGGTAATTTGTGACATTGGCAAGTACGGCGCTCACACGACGTGTTCATTTCAACAAGTACGCCAGCACAAACATTGTTTAAATCCTTGGCACATCCTTGGCAAGTAAATAGTATAGTCGCATCCATGGATACCGGTCGTCCCGAAATCGTCGTTGCTAGTGATTCTTTTTTACTTTTCAAGTTCTTCTTTGCTTAGGTGCCCGGTGGCGTAGAGGTACAGGCTCTCGTCTACCAATCTCAAGGTAGTGGGTTCGAATCCTACACCTGGCATTTCATCAGCCGACTATTTTATTAAAATAAAAATAGTTTGGGTACCTAGGTCGACTCAGCCTTAAATGAGGACTTGGGATTCATAATCTTGAGGTAATAATAGGCGGTTGGAGCGTAATGCTAGCCACATTACCTTTCTTGTATACCGAACGGCTCTAGCATGGCAACCAGTACCTTGCTACTCCCAAGGCGTCAAACGCTATACAGGGTATTTCAAAACAAATGCGAAAAACTTTAGGGGCGATTCCTTGTTCAAAATAAAGGGTAGTTTGCTTCATAAACGTTGGGTCAAAAGTCAACCATTAGGGAGATATCGCGGTACAAAGATGGCGGAAAAATAAGGTATATATATATATAGCTAAACGATTAGACTTTTACAAATTGTAAGTTTTGGGTCCGTTGAAGTCCTATTAGAGCTACAATTTAAAAATATTTTACAAGATACAAGAGTGTCCCAAATAAATAAAAATATCAAAGTTGTATTTTTTAAAATGAAACACCCTGTATATTATTGCATTTTCAGTTTCTACGATTGAAATAAAGGTGAATTTGATTAAGGTTTATTACACTTAAACCTTACCTTTTTTTGAATATTTTCAATTTTGTGAAATTGCAGTATAAATTTGAAGGCTTCATTTCTCCGAGGGTATCAAAATTTTTAAAACTAAATATTTACTGAAGTTTATTTATTGATCAGTTATTGTGTTGCAATAATAAAAATTATACTACCTTATACAGAGTGTCTAAAAATTTATTTTAAATAATTACTATCTTTAAACGGCAATAACTTGTTTAATTTAAATGGAACACCCTATATATTTTATGAGAATCAGATGCACAATTTAATTGTCTATCAAATAATATTATACCACTTTTTACCTATCCCTTCAAGTTTTCGTAGAAAATGCATTTTCTTATAATTTAGACCTCATTTATCAATATACCCATGGATATTGACATTTTAGATTGTTTTTAAAACAACAAATGTACAAAATGTATAGGCTAGTAATATTATCGTTTTTAGTAAAACAATTAACAAATATTTCAAACAGTTTTTTTATTTTTTAATGAAATAAACGAACTATATCGACAATATTAATATCTGTACTCTTTAAAAATTTGGTACATCTTTAAAAATAATCTAAAATGTCAGAATTCCCTGGGTATATTGATAAATGAGTTCTAAATTACAAGAAAATGCATTTTCTACGGAAACTTGAAGAGATAGGTAAAAAATGATATAATACAATTTGATAGAAAATTAAATTGTGTATCTGATTCTCATAAAATATACAGGGTGTTCTATTTAAATTACACAAGTTATTGCTGTTTAAGGCTAATAATTATTTAAAATAAATATTTAGACACTCTGTATAAGATAGTAAAATTTTTATTATTGCAACACAATAACTGATCAATAAATAAACTTCAGTTAATATTTAGTATTAAAAACTTTGATACCCTCTAAGAAATGAAGCCTTAAAATTTATACTGCAATTTCACAAAATTGAAAATATTTCAAAAACGGTAAGGTTTAAGTGTAATAAACCTTAATCGAATTTACCTTTATTTTAATAGTAGAAACTAAAAATGTAATAATATACAGGGTGTTCCGTTTAAAAAATACAACTTTGATATTTTTTATTTATTTGGGACACTCTGTATCTTGTAAAAATATTTTTAAATTGTAGCTCAAATAGTCCCTCAACGAACCCAAAACTTTGTAATTGAACCCAATTTGTAAAAATCTAATCGTTTAGCTACAATATTCCGTGTCGTATGTGGTGAACAACCCTGTAGTTTAACCAGTCTCTTTTGAATCCCATCGACATCGACCTACTTTGCAATCTTTGCATGTTTATTTTTCTTTTTTTTGTATTATTATATTGTATTTATATGTAGCTCAACGAGCCGAATTTGAATCATCCTGATCTTGAACTAATCCTGAACTAGTCCAGTATCTGGAGCAAAACAAACAAAAAGAAACTGGATAAAAAAAATCCACCGCAAAAAACATCTAGAACATTATCATAAATTTATCTGTATGTACGCCGCAAGAATACCGCGACTACTTGATTTGTGTGAGAGCATGATTTGTCACAAAAAGGTAAACAATTCTTATCCAAGTTAGGGATCGTTCCCATCGTTGCATTTACCATTTCCTGTCATTTTTATCGACTCTTTGGTTTGGTGAAGATATTTCTGAAGTTGTGCGGGCATATTGACTAATCTATGACTTGTAAACTTTAAAGAGTATTAGAAAAGTACACAGGGTGGTCCGAACTGTATGCCAGCAGCATATTCTACACATAAAAATTATTAAAAAAGTTCGTATAAATGTATGTCCCAAAACGCTTAGTTTCGGAGATACAGGGGAATACGAAAGCGTAGAGCTGCCATCGCAACAATGAAATATAATTTTAGCAAAATTTACACTTTTTCTGTAAATTTACAGATTTTCTGTAAATTTACACTTTTTCTGTATGTGTTAAATTTACACTTTTTCTGTAAATTTACACATTTTCTGTAAATTTACAGATTTTCTGTAAATTTACACTTTTTCTGTAAA